>NW_012107319.1:517722-571777 GCF_000951045.1 Mandrillus leucophaeus
GAGCTAGACTAAGATATACTATCAATAAGATGGAATTTAGCTGGGTAATGAATGCTTAATAAAACTACAGGAGAAACAGGTAAGCTGGGATTCCCTATTAAAGCTGAACAAAGTCCAAGCTATGACTTCCATTCTCTGGCTACAGGTTATAAAAGACATAATATCCAAACTTTCCTTTACTAGAGATGGCAAACAGATCTCAGATGAAGTAGGAAGACTAGGAACATCCACTTACGTTGGGACAGAAAAAATACAAGGTCTGGACAAAGCTACTCTTACATGCAGAAGGAAGGTTTTTAAGTATAGTAAAAAGGTATAGTATCCATGTTAACATAAATTAGTGTGAGAGACAAAGAAAGGAGGAGAGAGAGAGCAAGCAGCAGCAAGTTGTCAGCAAAACTGTTGGGGAATATTGAAACAATATGTACAAAATATGGAACACAAAAAAGTATGGCTCAAACACATTATACTCAATCAAGTTATTTATAAGGTTTAATAGCAATAGATAGCAAAGAAGAGATAAAGTTGGGCCAAAGCCTATCCAGGATGGGCATATAACATAAAAGATAAATGTCTGCCGTGTTGGCCTCTGAGCCACTGGGTCATCTGTTACTATAATGCAGCTTAGCCTAAGTCAATTAGTACAGTTGGAATATTAAAAATAGGGGACTGCCAAAACAACAATATTAAAACGTGTATCTGTCATTGGCTTTGGGGACAGGTAGTGACGAATGAAAAACAATTATTGAAGGCTGAAAAAATGGTGTCTTATGTAAAATAGTGGTGAAATAATTGATAAAAAGCCTGGCTTGTAATAACTTGCAAAGGCAAATAATGTATCAAATGAACTTACAGCTAGAGGTAAAGAACTGAGAAAACAGAATGTAAATATATATTATGAATTGACTGTTATTGGCAGTATTTGACAAGGTACTATTTTAAAAAATATATGAGCTCAGAAAATAATTGGCCAGGTTGCAAGTAGTAATTAAAAGAAATAGACCAAGTGTAAAAACACTGGGATTGAGAGACACAATTGTTTTTCTCATCTCTAATGTAATGGGGAATACTTTTAAAAAATAAAAGTCCAGTTAAAACTCAGCCTCTGGGAGGGATGAAATCAAAGATATGGCTATAAATGCCGCCCTTAAAATCTCTGATTCCATTAAGGGGAGGTTCAATAAATTCTGTCAAGCCAGACAGTATGGCTCATGAAAAGTAAACAAAGGGTGTAGTGGATGCCTGATTAATTTAGGTAACCTATTATTAAGTGTAGAGAAGGAGATGTGATTGAAACAAGATTGTGGATGCTGCTATCGGCTGGAATCAAAAGTCAAAAACATAAAATTGCAAATACACACACTCATATACATATACTATATGCTGTTGAGAGAGTTATTATATAATACCAAAGGAACCACCAACCTGAACTAAAAGAGACTCTGCCTGTTTGAGATTTAAAATGAAAACAAAGTTACCCTGTATTTGCACTATTTTTAATAGTGTTTCTGGACTACCAACAAATTTAGACAAATATAGAAATAAGGCTAAAAATAAAAGGAAGAAAAATTATTTTTAAGATTGCACCTCTAATGTGTCAATAGATCTTACAACCTAAATGAGTAAAAGAAATGAATTCACTTGGTGCTTTAAAAATATAAAAAATAAATAGCTTTTTATATATAAAATATAGCCAATATAAAAAATATTTTTAAAGGGCTCCATTTATAATAAAAATGAAAAAGAGATTAAAAAATTTTAGGTTAAAATAAAATTGGGTAATGCTCAGGACTAATACCAAAAAACTCAAGATTGAAGTAAAAAGAAAAATAAGCCATAATCTTGAATAGCAATTGGAGAGATGTCAGTGCTTCTAAAACTAATCCATATGTGCAAAGAAATCCTAATTGAAATGTGAATAGCAATTTCTAAAAAACTGAAGGAAAGATGCTGAGCTTTATCTGGAAAAATAAGTATTCAAAAATAGCCAGGAAAATTTTGATTATAAAGAATAATGAGGAAGGATTAGCCCTGCCAATATTAAGTCAGATCATGAAGTGACAATAATTAAAACAATTCTGCAGTGGAGAAGATGTAGACAGGTCAATGGAATAGAGTGAAAAGCCAAAACACCAGGCCCAAATGAAAATGGAAATTTAATGGAAATAAATGTAGAAAAAAGTGGTATTCCATGAATACTACGGCAACTGGCTATTTATTTAGGAAAATGATTTTATAAAATAAGTGTGCTGATATGGTTTTGGCTGTGTCCCCACCCAAATCTCATCTTGAATTGTACCTCCCACAATTCCCACTTGTCGTAGGAGGAACCCAGTGGGAGGTAATTGAATCATGGGGGCGCATCTTTCTTGTGCTGCTCTCATAATAGTGAATGTCTCACAAGATCTGATGGTTTTAAAACTGAGAGTTTCCCTCCACAAGCTGTCTCTTTGCCTGCTGCCATCCATGTAAGACTTGACTTGCTCCTCCTTGCCCCCCACCATGATTGTGAGGCCTCCCCAGCCACATTAAACTGTAAGTCCATTAAACCTCTTTCTTTTGTAAATTGCCCAGTCTCAGTTATGTCTTTACCAGCAGTGTGAAAATGAACTAATCCATTAATTGGTACCAGTAGAGTGGGGTGCTGCTGAAAAGATACCCAAAAATATGGAAGCAACTTTGGAACTGGGTAACCAGCAGAGGTTGGAACAGTTTGGAAGACTCAGAATAACACAGGAAAATGTGAGAAAGTTTTGAACTCCCTAGAGACTTGTTGAATGGCTTTGACCAAAATGCTGACAATGACATAAGACAATGAAACCCAGGTTCAGGTGATCTCAGATGGAGACGAGAAACTTGTTTGGGAACTGGAGTAAAAGCAACTCTTGTTATGTTTTAGCAAAGAGGCTGGTGGCATTTTTCCCCTGCCCTAAAAATTCGTGGAATTTTGAATTTGAGAGAGATTATTTAGGGTATCTGGCAGAAGAAATTTCTAAGGAGCTAGGCATTCAAGAGGTAACTTGGGTGCTGTTAAAGGTATTCAGTTTTATAAATGAAGTAGAGTATAAAAGTTTGGAAAATTTGCAGCCTGATAATGTGATAGAAAGAAAATCTCATTTTCTGAGGAGAAATTTAAGCTGGCTGCAGGAATTTGCATAAGTAACAAGCAGCTGAATGTTAATCTCCAAGAAAATGGCAAAAATATCTTCAGGTCATGTCGGAGGTCTTCATGGCAGCCCCTCCCATCACAGGCCTGGAGGCCTATGAGGAAAAAATGGTTTCATGGGCCAGGGTCAGGGCCTCCTTGCTCTGTGTAGCCTAGGGACTTGGTGCCCTGTGTTCCAGCCACTCCAGCCATGGCTAAAAGGGACCAAGGTACAGCATGAGCCATTGCTTCAGAAGGTGCAGGCTCCAAGCCTTGGCAGCTTCCACGTGGTGTTGACACTGCAGATGCACAGAAGTCAAGAATTGAGGTTTGGGAACCTCCCCTAGACTTCAGAGGATGTATGGAAATGCCTGAATGCCCATGCAGAAGTTTGCTGCAGGGGCAGGGTCCTGATGGAAAACCTCTGCTTGGGCAGTGAGGAAGAGAAATGTGGGGTTGGAGCCCCCATACAGAGTCCCTACTGGGGCACTGCCTAGTGGAGCTGTGAGAAGAAGGTCTCCATCCTCCAAATCCCAGAATGGTATATCTACCGACAGCTTGCACCACACACCTGGAAACGCCACAGACACTCAACGCCAGCCTGTGAAAGCAATTGGGAGGGAGGATGTACCCTGCAAAGCTACAGAGGCAGAGCTGCCCGAGACCATGGGAACCCACTTCTTGCATCAGCGTGACCTGGATGTAAGACATGGAGCAAAGGAGAGCATTATTTTAGAGCTTTAAAATATGACTGCACCACTGGATTTCAGACTTGCATAGGGCCTTTAGCCCCTTCGTTTTGGTCAATTTCTCCCATTTGGAATGGGAGTATTTATCCAATGCCTGTACCCCTATTTTATCTAGGAAGTAACTAACTTGCTTTTGATTTTACTGGCTCATAGGTGGAAAGGACTTACCTTGTCTCAAATGAGACTTTGGACTATGGACTTTTGAGTTAATGCTGAAATGAGTTAAGACTTTGGAGTACTGTTGGGAAGGCATGACTGGTTTTGAAATGTGAAGACATAAGATTTGGGAGGCAACAGGAGTGGAATGATATGGTTTGACCATGTCCCCACCCAAATCTCATATTGAATTGTAACTTCCATAATTCCCACTTGTTGTAGGAGGAACCCAGCAGGAGGTAATTGAATCACGGGGGCGGGTCTTTCTTGTGCTGTTCTCGTGATAGTGAATAAGTCTCACGAGATCTGATCATTTAAAAAACAAGAGTTTCCCTGCATAAACTCTTTCTCTTTGCCTGCTGCCACCCATGTAAGATGTGACTTGCTCCTCCTTTCCTTCCACCATGACTATGAGGCCTCCCCAGTCACATGGAACTGTAAGTCCATTAAACCTCTTTCTTTTGTAAATTGCCCAGTCTCAGGTACGTCTTTATTAGCAGTGTGGAAACAGACTAATACAAATGCTCATCTGACTTTACTCCAAAAACCAAAAATTACATGGTTAAAAATAAAATAATAAAATTACAAAAATAAAATCATCAGTAATTATAATCAACATGCTAGAATGTGCAATCTTTCTATTTATATACAAAGATAGGAGAAAAAAAGAAGAAAAAACTACTTTACATGAAAATGAAAATTTTCTCTATGGTTAAAATGTCAAAAACCAAGTCAAAACACATAATACAACCCAGAAAAAATATTTTCACACACACAAACAACAACTTATGAAATGCATATAAAAATCAATTTTTAAAAGGATCACAGCCCAGTAGAAAAATAAAAGATATGAGAAAATCAGCAAATTACAGAGAAGTAACACAATGCCCCCAAAGTGCAGGTCAAGATATCTTACCCAACTCACTAATAAAGCAATGAAAATCAAGCCAGTATCATCTCTAAATTATACTGGTGAAAAATAAAATTTAAAAAAAAAGTACGGCTGATAAGAATGTGAGGAAGGATATTTTCATACACTTGTTGAAAGAGAATCAACTTTCTGGGAACTCAATAAGCAATTTAAATCAAAGTTTAACTATGAAATTAACACTTTGATCCAATAATCAATTTCACTTCTGAGAATTTTTCCTGTTGATAAACTCATGAAAAACTACTGAGAAATATATTCAGAGATGTTTCTTACAGTCTTATTGGTAATACCAAAATAATAAAAATAAATAAAGAACAAAGGCAATCTTTCTTAGAGATTTCTTAAATTTTATAAAAACAGTCCCTACATTGTATAGCTAAGATTAACCTTTTCTTTACACTTTCTCTCATGAAGTCTTTCCAGTTTTTAACTTTCCTTTAAACTTCTAGAGAATTTTATTTGACTTTCTTCTTTGGCACTTAACATTAACCATCTTGAAATACAGTTACTTTATGTTATATCCTTTACCAGACTCCAACGTCTTTGAGGAAACAATTCATCCATAACTCATTCCTGTTTTTTTCTTGGTACAACTACTATTTACCAATATCCAGATTCCTCTCCACTGTCTAGCATATGGGAAGTCATACTTATCTAATCTGTTAAAATCCATGTGGTTTGCACAATTTGCTCTAGTTAATTAAACATGAATGGTAGTGATTTAAAAGCCAATGTTTGATTCTCTCTACACCCGCCACCATAATTAGTCATGATCTAGATGGTGAAATTTATGTTAATCTGAGTCTCCCTGTGAAGACATGGGAAGCTCCTCACTGCTGCTGATAAATATGTAGTTTGATGAGCAATGAATCTTTGATGCTTTAAGCTACAAGCATTTGGGGTTTGATTGTTATTGTAGCATAAGCTACTGTAGCCTACCTATTGTCTTGCTTGTGATTAATAATAATTTGCTGAATATACAGAATGTTTTCATTTCCCAAAACACAGTCAACAGTCCTGATTGCTCAAAGAAAATTTCAATAAAACAAATATTTGGGGTAGTCACACTTTTGGTCCTATCAGAGTTTACAAGTGATTAAAGTCAAAGAGAATCCAAGATAGTAAGATAATTCCACTTCCCAGCGGCTGCTTTCCAAACTTTTCATGGCTAATATAACTTTGATGAGCCTGTCTATCTTTTGAGTCAATCTAGAGTCATAGTCTTCAGTCAGGTTAAGATTATTTTTGGGGCCAGCAAAAGAACATGAGAACTACTATTTTTTAAATTCATTTAAACAAGTCTTTGTGTGTGTGTGTTTCAAATTCACAGAATACTTTGCTCAGTAGCACAGATAAATAATTTTTATATATGAGGCTACATGTCTAAAAGTCTTTTACTGCAATACATTTTGCAATTTAAAGGTTTGATGACCTATGATATAAAATGAACTATCCCTCTTCCCTAGAGAGAAATGTAGACCATGAACACTCTCATGGCCCAGTCAGCATGACTGTGGGTACTCATCCATCTGCTCCCTCCCCTGCCTATCTTCTTGGCTCCTGACAGGCATTCAGGGATTCTCCTCACAGTGCAGGCAGTAGACTAAAAGAGGCACAAGTCACACAGTGAAAAACTACTCTGGCCAAAGCAGAAAAATACAGGAAAAAGAAAGCCAGATTGGGATCAAGGTATTTTATTTCAACCCCCTAGATTGTTGAGTAACTTTACACAAATGACTTAAGCTCTTCATTTTTCAGTTCTCCAAAATGTAAAATAAGGATAATTTACTTCACAATTAATATAAAATGAGCACAATATGACTTACTGTACTAACCCCACAGGACTTTTTATGAGGATTTAATGTGAAGGGGAATGCATATGGACAAAATTGATGCAAAACATATCCAGGAATAAAATAGAAAAAGGTACACACCACAGTAAAAACCCTGCAAGCACCCAATACACAAAGTTTTGTACAGATCTGCTGCTTCTTTTCCACTCAGGAAAAATAAAAGCAAAAACAATAGCAACAAAAACACAAATCCTAAGTCTTACATAAGCTCAGGCAATAATGACTTATGGGAAACTACTTTACTCTACTAAAATAATTCCTCTCTTTAACACAGTGATGGGGATTCCATTTGGGGTTTGGGATTACCATTGAACTACTCATGCCTACAAAAGAAATAGATTTCCGAACTTCTACTACTGAGTCTCTGCAGTAGTTTCTCAATGACCATACAACAGAAGATATCTAAAGAGAAGATAAAAATCGAGTTTAGAACCAACAAAATATAAAGCATTCTATAAAAATTCCATAAAAGTTTTAAGTTTCCTTAATAATACCAGTAGAAAAAAGAGAAAAAAGGACAGAAGAGGAATAACAGCCAATAAATAAGGCAAGACATGGAATTAATGGTTATCCATAATAAACTAAGATGTTAAATCCATTATATAGCTTTAAAAGAAAAAAGGTTGAAAGATCAGGAGATAATCAAGATTGCAAAAACAGTCACAGAATTAGTTAAAACCTGAGCACACATAAGTCAGCACCATGTGTACAGGAAGGACACTCAACAACGCCTAATATCAGAGAATACTTAGGGAGGGCAGAGCTACTGCTGCTTAGGGAGAAAATCCTCTGATGAAAGGATTTTTTTTTAAAGGAAATTGCAGTTTTTGCCATTGAAAGTAATGGCAAAAATCGCAATTACTTTTGCACCAACCTAATAGTACCACCACTTCTACAAAACGTAGAGATACTTGTTTTCTGATTGTAACAACTCCAAGTTTCTCCATATTCAGATGAAGCCAAATATTTTTTAGAAAAGAGATCGTGCATATGTGTATGTCTGTATTTAATATTCTTATTATTTACTATAGTAATTAATCATATCAATAATTATTACTGTAATTATAAAATATATGCATATATATTTTATATATACATTTATACCCATATATGTTTATACTTCTTAATATTACAATAATAAAATCTCTTAATGAGGAAGGGGAAGAGGACAGGGCTGAATCCTGGAGGCACCCAACATTTACAGAATATGTGGAAGAGGAAGAGAAAGAGCCAATGAGAAAACATGAAAAGGTAACTAGTGACGGCAAGGAAAAATCTAGGAGCATGTAGTATCCCAGAAGCCAAGAGAAGAAATTGTCCCAAGAAGGAAGGAATAGTCAACAATGTCAAATGCTATGGAGACATACAACAAGATAAGAAGAAATAATTGAAAAATACTGACTACTGGATTTCAAAGATGGAAGACTGGTGATCTAAATATGCAGCAGAAGGTTGGGATGGAAGTCCTATTCGAGTGGGTCAGAGAGAGAAATGGAAGTGAAAATGTGCAGGGAATAAAGGCAAACCTTTTGGAGCACTTGTACTACAATGAGAAACAGGGAAATGGCCTGGTAGCCAAAGGAAGCTGTGTGGTAGAGGAAGTGGGGGAGGTTTGGGTGTTTTCAAATGGATCATCCTTTAGGCTATGGGGAAAATTTAACTAGAAAAGAAAATGACTAATGACACAGAAGAGAAGGGCTAGTTAATAACACAGAGCAATGGAGAAAGATGGGATCCAGAGTGCAAAAGGAGGCCTGTGGACTCCACATGGACACTTCGCCCACAATAAGAGAAGGAAAGGCAGAATATAGGTATATATATGGGTAGGAGGGTAGACATAGTGGGAAGACATTTAGGGAATTTCTGTCTGATTGTTTCAGATGCAGCACTTCAACAGAGAGAGGAAGGATAAAGGATAACTCAAAGATATTTCCAAAAATTTTGCCTTAATTAATCAGCAGAATGGCAACCCTAATAACAAATCATGATCATCATCACTATCATCACCAACTTAGAGCAGTTAATTTAGGCCAACTACATGCATGCCCTCATTTAATCTTTACAAAAAGCCTATGCAGTAAGTAATACTATGGCTTCCACTTTCTAGATGAAAACCAGATTTAAAGAGATTAAGAAGTGTGACTTGGGAGGCAAGCAGTCTGAATTCAGAACTAAGTCTATAATCTATGGTCTGTAACTGATTTAAGCCCCCAAATCTCATACACATGCACACGTGCACACGTGCACGCACACACACACACGTTTGGGCATGGTGTTATCAGAAAATCATATGCGTAGACTCTCCCTGTTTGGTTAATTTTTGTTTGTTTGGTCTTCAGGAACACTGAAAGAAGTAACACCACTAACATACTAAGTTTTAACTTGTTATCTCTAACATTTTTAAGCTTTTTGACCCGTGTTCTCTCAAAACACATATTGGAGTTCCTCGGTTATGACTGACTCTATAACAGAAATCACTGTAAAACCACTTAGTTTTTTGATGTTGGAGGCCCAGAAGTAAGGAACTTTATTCAGGTAGGGAAATCTTACCCATCATATGAGGCGCCAGTCTGGATGCTGAGGACAATGGGAAAGTGAGGCTTTGAAGGGACCACTTAAAAGTTGAATGTACTAACAAAGAAAATCTATAGTTTTTCCAGTAATACCCTAGATACAATTATGATATTTTATTTCTTAAGCCCAGAAAAGTCAAGTAATGAGTTTGTACAGAGCCTGGATAGGTTAAAAAATAAATTACTCATACTTCCTACATCTGTAAACTTGAATTTGCCATAGAAAAGTTTCATACTCAATTTGAAAATTCACAAATACATATCAATTAACCAGCATAGCCTAATGTGAGTTTTAACAAAAAATAGTTCTCCATTCAATTTAAATATATTAGTTTTTTAATATTGAGGAAGTATTTTAAAGCATTTAAAGTATTTTTTAGATTTCAAAGAATAGCTTTAAAGCATGTAATAAAATGAGTCACCAGCTGAAGACTATTTGCTGAGTAAGTATTCCTTTTGATTTTGTAAATTCAGGAAAAAACATCCTGCAAAATCTGTATATATTCTATTGTGTGATATGTGAAGAACAAATGTTAAAGTCAGCAAGAAAGCACATCTAATTTCAATTATCTTAAGTGGAAATTCCTACTGTAGGAGTCTTCGGAGAAAATCCACAAAATGGAAATTACTCTGGGAAAATCTCCTAATGGGGAACAGTATTGTGTGGAACAATCTTCCAAAGGCCACTGTGTGATGCCCAGAAAATTATCCTGCACTGCCACAAGTCAAAGTCACCTCAGGGGTATGTTTTTTAACCCTTCATTTCCAAAAATCAAGGAACCATGTTATAAAGGAATAATCAAGGGAAAACCTTCAATTAGCTTACTAAATTATTTTAGCTCTGGGCAAAAAACTCTCGGAAGCCACACAGAATGTGAGGCGGAAACTTGGAAGATAGCACGTGGTGATTTTAGACCCACAATGACTATGTCAAATCAGAGTTTAACCCCAACAGTGAACTTCAGAAAACAGTCAACTCTGAATAAAATCCATGACTGGTCTGAAAACAGAGATCTTGCATAAATATATGTCTTATTTATCTTATCCAGTAGAATGTATGACATTGTAAAATTTACAGACCTATATTTAAAAGATAACATAATGACCCAAAACAATAAAGCAGTTAGCATAAGATGCCACTAGTAGAATTATTGTTATTCTTTTATTTTAAAATAAGGAACATTTATTCCCACAAAAATTTAGTTCAATTATTTTAAGATGTACAAATGAAATCCCCCTTTTTATGTTAAGTGTGTAAAACTCAACTAAAGAAAGAAATCAGTATGTTGGAGAGATACCTGCACTCCCATTTTATTGCAGCACTATTCACAGTAGCCTGGACATGGCCTCAACCTAAGTTCTGCCAATGGATGAATGGATAAAAGAAATTGTGGTATTTATACACAATGGAATACTATTCAGCTATAAGAAAAGAAGGAAATCCTGTCATTTTCAACAACATGAATGAACCTGGAAGACATTATTGTTAAGCGAAATAAGTCACGCACAGAAAGACAAATACCATAACATCTCACTTAAATGTGGAATCTAAAAAACGTGAACTTATAGAAATAGAAAGTAGAGGGGTAATTACCAGAGGCTGGGGTGGATGGGAGGATGGGGACTGGGAAGACATTGATCAAATGATACAAAATTGGAGTTTGATATGAGGAATAAGTTCAAGAGAACTTTGGTACAATATGGTGACTATGGTTAATTGTTGTGTTATATATTATTGTATTATGATTACTGTATTATTGAAAAATGCTAAGAGAGTGGATGTAGTGTTCTCACCACAAAAATGATAACTACTATGTGAAGTTATATATATATGTTAATTGGCTAGAATTTAGTCATTCCACAATGTATGTATACTTTAAAAAACTGTTGTACATGGAAAACATATACATTTTTTTCTGTCAAATATAAATTAAAACACTCAACTAAAGGGGAAAATAATATATTTATTCATTCATTCAAACATATATATTTCATACGTTTTTTTCCCCCAAACCAGGCTATTTCTGAGAAGATAGATAACCATGATCCAGTACACTAGAAGGCAGGTGAGGTGGCTGGCACATGGTCTCCTTAGAACATGTGTCCCCGCCCTGCCAGTGCAATCAATCTCCCTTCACCTGAAGAAGGTCAGACTGTTGCCTGTGATATTTCTAGAGCATGACTCTATAAGATACGTCCCATGCCTGTGGCCTGGCCTCCTCCCTACTCTCTCTATAGATTCCTCTATCATTTAAAACTGGCAGAGATTGTTTAGTGGCTAAAAGTCTCATAGAGGCCCAGGGCCACTTAGTAGAAAAGAGGATTTTACACTTCTTCTTTGGTATTTATACCAACTATTGCTTCTGCTTTACCTCTTCTAATTCTCCCTATAACTCTGCCTTTAGCCATACCATTTTTTCTCTGCTTCTTTTCCAGTAACTAACTGTTCTATCTGCCCTGATGACTGCTCTCACCCATGACTTGCTCATGACCCAATGCCAGCCCAACCTATGCTACATCCCAACTACAACCATGCTAACTGATGAGTAAAACAGAACCACAAAAAGAACCACTTATTTAAGAGAAACCCTGTTCCAGAAACCATACTGTGTAGTTTTCATGTATTATCTCATTTAACCCGCACAATAAACCTATTAAAAATTCCCATTACGTAAATGAAGAAAATAAGATTCACAGACATTAAGTAACTTGCTCCACATCAAACAGTTTGAAAGGAACAGATCCATCAGACTTGAGATGGTACTTTTAACAGCTATAATTCTATGTAACCAACATAAGCAGTCATACACTTATAAAATGGATACAGTCTAGGTCAGTGTTTCAGATGTGAACATTGTGCACATTATTAACACTTGTGTAAATTCTAACAAAGCAAGAATTTTGCAAGGATGACAGAAAATCACTGTAGGTTTCTATCATGGGCAAACGGCAAACTGCCTTCAAAGACTTTGAAAATAAGATTGTACTTTAAGAATTAACCTAACAAATCAGCATGGGGATCTGAGCAAATACAACTGGGCATCTTGGTCATGGACCAGCCACCAGAACCAGTAGGTGCTGACTGGATCCATGGGAAAGTACTAGCATATTTAATCAACATATACTTCATAGGAAGCTTGGTGAATCTCAGAGTTGTAGAGTCAATAATAGAAATGTTATCTGTATTCACTGAAGCCTTAAGGATGAAGTCCATTAAGGCTGAGCCAATAGGCCACATGCCACATAGATACTTATTGTGGAGATGGTCCCTTGGGTATTGGGCTATCTGAAGTTAACATAGTAACACATTTTGTTCACATAACTCACTCTTCTAGAAACCCCGTCTCTACTAAAAAGTACAAAAAACTAGCCGGGCAAGGTGGCGGGCGCCTGTAGTCCCAGCTACTTGGGAGGCTGAGGCAGGAGAATGGCGTGAACCCGGGAGGCGGAGCTTGCAGTGAGCTGAGATCCAGCCACTGCACTCCAGCCTGGGCGACAGAGCGAAACTCCGTCTCAAAAAAAAAAAAACAAAAAAAAGGTAACTCCCTGTGGAGCTTAATCACAAAGAAAGAACATGGCATAGGGCAATGCCAATGTCTGTTTCATTTGATAGTAGTCAGTGATAACTTCTTTTATCCAGTGATAAAGCCTTCTCTAAGCTTTATTGGCTAATAGCCACTGACAAACTTCTGAGCCCACAAATCTTAGAATTCACCAAGATGAAGACTACTGAATGGAAACCGTCATAGCTAACGTCCTTTATCTTTGAGGGACTAACACCATTGACTTCATTTTTGTGTGTGTGTTTACCTTGTCACCATCTCGCCCTGGTTCTCCTTTATAACCCGGTAGTCCTCGAGCTCCCTAAATTAACCACAGAATAAAATTTTGTTAATTATTGGTTTTAGTTTACTAAAAATAAAATGTATAAGATGTATATAAGTGGATCACATACTTGTATTCCTGGAGATCCTGGAACACCTGGTGTCCCTGCAATTCCCTGATATCCCTAAAGAAAAATTTAAAAAGAAAAAAATTAATATTTCATATTTACCAAGAGAAGTTCTTCATTTCAGAATTCACTCTTATCTCGCTTCTCATGCCTAAAACTTAGCTTACAGACAACTCCAAAATAATAAAGTGTTAAATGCTTAATAAGGAATTCATACCCTTCGATCTTTATGAAATCCTTTAAAAAGTATATAGGGTCCTAAATATTTATAAATTAATAAAAATATTTAGAAAATCTTAAATTAAGAGGAGAGTTAATGTTCACAATTTCTTAAGAAATGTACTGGATTTATTTGAAATATATTCAACATATCCAAGAGAGAAACACTTCAAGAGATTGGAGGATTAGACAAATGTGTATTTATAAACCACCTAATTAATGACCATCTCAGTTAATCCCTAGAATAAATTAACCCTTGATTAATATTATTCTTCAATCTTTACTCATTTTAGAAAGCTGCTGATGTTAAATGTAAGAAGGTGGTTATGACATATCCCCCATGGTCCCCCAAGGCTGGGCTGTTTGCTTAGGGGAGGGGGATGAGAGAAATCATTCTCATCCCCACTGCTTCTTAGACATCCCTCCTCAAACACTGGAACTTTGGTAAAATAGCACATTTTTTTTAGAAAGAGTTGAACTATTTATTGTTCATTTAGCACATGGCAGCTAAAGTCTCCAAATTAACTTGTAGGTCCTAAACATTTATCTAGGTTTCTTAGGGCTGATTGTCAGATTAATGGACCACCTGGCACCTACAAACATAATAACCACTATCAAATTGCATCTTTCTCATATTCTCTATTCAGATCCCATTTTTCTTAGATCTTATTGTTTGGGTATCAGTCTCCGTTGTCAACTATGTTAACACAGATCTCATTAATGTTTCCAATTACATCTTCATTCATAAATCTAAAAGCTTCATTTCTATGTGGCTATTCATGGGTGTCTGCACTGGTCTTTCATATTCATCCACTCACCTGTCAATACATTTTTAACTGTAATTTTAGAGACATCATAATTCCCTGTTTTTCTATTCACATTTTCAAATACCCTTTCTAATATTCTTTGCTACCTCTAGTAATGAGTTGTCTCTGAAAGATCAGTCTTATTTTTTTCTCCTTTTACATGCCTTTACATTTTCTATTGTGTAAATTGCCTTCTCAGTTACTTCCAGAATGACAATGACTATACAATTTTTTTGTTTGTTTGCTTGTTTTTTGAGATGGAGTCTCACTCTATCACCCAGGCTAGAGTGCCGTGGCGCGATCTCGGCTCACTGCAAGCTCCGCCTCCCAGGTTCACGCCATTCTCCTGCCTCAGCCTCCCCTGTAGTTGGGACTACAGGCACCCGCCACCACACCCAGTTAATTTTTTGTACTTTTAGTAGAGATGGGGTTTCAACACGTTAGCCAGGATGGTGTCAATCTCCTGACCTCATGATCCACCAGCCTCAGCCTCCCAAAGTGCTGGGATTACAGGCCTGAGCCACCGCGCCCAGCTGACTATACAATTTTTTTTTATCACCAACCATCATCTTTCCTTCATACTCTATTCAGTTCTTCATAGAACATATTGTTATGATTTCTCCATGACTTCTCACATTCAAACTATTTTCTTGAGTCTCTTTGCCCAATCCTTAACCATTGCACTTCACCAGGAAACAATGAGTCTGATTATCAACCTCTCCATACTCCAGACAAAACAACGTGCATTTTTCCAACCCATCATCTACTCTCTAGACTAGCACTGTCTCCATCACCGGATTATGAGCCCCCTTGAGATCAAAGACTGGGTTTAATTCATTTCTGTATTTTTGGCATTGAACACATTGTTTGGCACAATTCTGTTGAAAAAACATTGGAATAATTTAAAGTGACCAACTCTATACACGAATGTGTAAAAAAAAAAAAAACTCCTTCTCCAAGGAATCATGTTATGTTTGTGCATCCTTCAGTAGAAAATGGAAACGTTTAGTAATCGCATGTTTCCTGTTCTCGAGATTACTCAAAAGAAAGAAGAAATTCAATCTACGTAGAATTTACTCAGCCCTATATGTCTACTATTCTAGTTATCACTGAATCTCCTTCCCTCAGCCACTTTGGAATCAGATAGGCCTGGAATTCACTCTCAATTCTGTCACTGCTAGCAATTTACAAATCTAGAATTCACTTTCCTCCTTACAACCAGTCTTTAATGTAGGTTCTAAATTATCTTTTTTTCAGATGAGGAAACTAAGGCACGGAAGTTAAGTAATATGCCCAAAGTTACAAAGCTAGTAAGTTGACAGAGCCAGTGGGAACATTCTCTATTAGAAAGTGCTTCATGGTGGGTCAGATCTGATCCTTGTAGATTGACTCATCTGATTCAAAGAAATCCATTTTGCAAGACTATTTTTAAATTGCTTAGAATTCTGAGTGCCCAGAGGAAAGGAATGTTCATAAAATTCCTCAAAAGAAAGTTACCATGGAAACTGGCTATTGATAAAAATGGTTGATCATCTGCAAAGTTCACATTTAACAAATTATTTTTCTTTTATAGTTTTTTGAAAGTTAAGCCAAATGTCATATCTGCCTTACTACTTTTTTAGGAAAATTAATCTTTCACAAAAGATCAAATGCTGCTGTGCTGCCTCTCCTCTATGAAGAAGTTGATGTGGTGTTTGTTATAGAGGACACATTGCATTTTAACAGATTAAAACAACATGGAGATGCCCTAACTGTGTTCCCAGCTTACCTCTGACTCATTATGTGACCTCAGGCAGAGTCATCAATCCCCAAATCCAGGGAGGCAACACAGTGAAGTGGAAAGACGATGAATTTGAAATTGGAAAAGAACTTGCGCTGAATTTATGCTCTTCCTTTTACTTTCTATGAGATGTTGGCTAAGTCACTTTGCCTAGTAAAGGCTTAGTGTCTTACCATAAACTGGTATTATTATCCACTTCACTTTTGAAAAGAAACAAATGGAGTCACAGGTGAAAATTCTGGCAGGCATTAGGAACTCAATAAATGTGAGTTTCTTTCTTTTCTTCAGACTCAATGACTATTGTACAAAACCACAAGAACACTTCTGCAGAATGTTACCCGACAGCCTTATCAGCCACCATTAGTACATTGGGAATGGCAGGTCCAGTCATCATCTTTATGATTTGACTCTTTTCCAACATTAGACAGACTTAACGCTAAACATGTAAACAAGGCCTCAGTGTATTTTATAATGGCTCTCTTCATTATTTCTTTGGAGGAATTACAATATAGGAATAATAAGTGCTTCTCACAATTTGAGAATGTTGTGACATGTATATTTTTAAGGTTACAATTAGACGCATTCTTAAAATACTACTTGCAGAAAGAAATTCAAATGTTGTTTTAGAAGCTACAGGAAACATGCTTAGTAACAAAATAAAGAAAACCAAACGACATCCAAACTGGGGGAATCCTAGGGCAAAACACCAGAAAAAATAGAATGAAATTCAGAAAAACAAATTTTGGACTAAAAACCAGGAAAATAAAGGTTAAAAGGGGGAATATTACAACACAGAACAATTTCCAAGAGGAAAAAGAAATAAAACATTGGTTGACTCATAGCAGCGTCAACCTTAAAGAAAGGAAAATGCCTTAAAACAGGAAAAAATAATCCTTTTATATACCTTACTGAGTTCTTATTTTTCAGAACACACATTTCATGTCTCATTTTAGAACTGTAACTTTCCTATGATCTTTGACTAGTTAATACTGTTCAACATGAATTTTGCCATTTTATATTTGTTAGCAGGTCCAAATATCCACCCTACCCCCATCTGCAAGATATCTGACAGTATTTAAGTCTTTTCCATGTTCACAGAAAACTTCTTTATAAATGAGTCATTTTTTTTTAGGAAAAAAATATTCTCACTGCCAAATTGTAGGGTTGAAGAAAAGAATACAAAATCAATTTAATTTTCCTCCATGATTCATAGTTACAAAGCTCCAGGAAAGATGTATAGCATTGAAATGGAAATTAAGGAAATAAAATCACCAAATGTGCAAGGGTCACCAACTCTTCTGTGCCCCATTCTAATCATGTCATAAAATATTCTGCCAATCTAAATATATACATTTTTTTCAAAGTAGTGAGGAGGGTAGAGATATTAGTTTCCTTGAAACACTCTAAACTTAAAAATAAGAATACATTCCAAAGAAATAATTTTGGATGTCACCCTCCTTTTAAAAATATAAGAATGTGATTTAAAGTTTATTCCATTAAATAATTTTCTTCAAAGATTTCCAAAATTCCAACAGATACTCTTGGGTACACAGCCAATGTAACTAGGTAACCAAAACCAAGTGTGTACTTTTAATGTCCACTGTGGAATCTTCTAGTTGTTGGCAAGCTCTATAGCTCTATGCAATTAAATTTCAAGAAAATTCATAAATCTCTGCCATTCTACGTATAACTGATATAGAAACTAGTTTGCTACCTAACCCAACTATTGGTCAAGTGGTTTACATACTTTTACTGATTGCTCGGATTACCTCATTAACACTTCCCATTAACATATGTAAAATTACACCTGAGCTAAGTGCTATGCAAGAACTACACTGCTATGGGAGGTGAAGGGCAAGCAATTGGGAGTTTTTCTAAGAGACAAAGGTATACTAAAGAAAGCACAATGCCTGAGAGGAATTCTTCCTATATGCCATGCATCAGGAAAAGAGGTACCATATCCACAGAGCCAAAAGAGAGAGAATAAGGAGAATCAGGCTGAAAAGCATATCAGAATGGTAGACTGGAGGTTATCTGCCCAGCTCATGGGTCTTACAAAGGACTCTGACCTTTATCCAAGCCACTAAAGTCATATAAACCAGGGAGTCACACAATTAAAGTGTACTCTGAAAAGATCACTTGCTGCCCTGTGGAGGATGGATTAGAAGAGGCAGGAGAAAACATGAAGACCAGGTGGGAGGTTCCTGAAGGGGATAGAGAATGGCAGGTACAACCAACTCCACTCAAAGTATATTTAATCTAACCTAATGATGGGTTATGGGAGGTGAGTAATTTGGAGTTGTGGAATGATGCTGAGGTAGGTTTCTGGCTTGTGCAGTGAGTGTGGCTGATGATACCACTGACTAAGAGGGGACTCTAGAGGAAAGTAGAGTTTAATTGGTTGCAAAATGTTAAGTTGCACAAAAATAAAAAAATAAAATAAAATTTAAAAATAAAAAATATTAAAAAATAAAAAAAATTATGGATTAACATAAGTAACTTCTACTGGACAATGAGAAGTTATATGCTACTGTGAAGTAAACAATATTTCTACTTCAAATTAAAGAAAACTACATTAACTATAAATGAGATTTAGCCTAAATCTAATCCTCCTTCATATAGAGAAAGGTAAGTAGGGGATAGATAAATATAGAGCAACATCATCCAGTTTCCGTTGAGCTAAGCACATAAATGAAAAACATTGCCTACCTTTGACAAATAATTTCTGCAGATAGAGCTAGGTCCTTAAATTCAAAGAATTTAATTAACTTTGGTAAACTGCCTCATTCCCTGAGTTAGGTTACACTTAAACTTATATTAAGTTTATTTCAAAAGGAGAATGTGCAACTTTTTAAGGTAACTTAAACCATGTTTAGTAATTCTTACTTCCCAATATAAATCTCTAGTAATTGTGCTTTTCATACTCAAAAAGAGGCAATCAATGACTAACCTCATTTCCTCTCTTGCTGTCCTGCTACATTTTTTCCATAGTACTTAACACCATCTGATGTTGTGTGTGTGTATTTATTACCTATTTTTCCCCAATAAAATGTGAGCTTCAAAATGACAAGGTTGGGGGTTGTTTTTGCTTTTTTTTTTTTTTCTGTTCTGTTCATTGCTATATATCCTTAGCCTAGAAGAGTGCCAGGAATACAGTAAGCACCCAGCAAGTATAGGTATATGACTGAGTGGAGGACAGAATAAATAAGCAAACAAATCAATAATTACCGAGTTCAACCAGTCATCACTGAGAACTCTAATAGTAGAAACAGCCCTACATTCACATGCACAAACCTGTCTTTAAAATCACAGATGTTAGATGTGTCACTGATCAATTCTTTGAAGAATTTAGTATACCAATAACATTAGTGTGTATATATATACATGTCTACACACATTATTGCATATACTACCTATAATATATATGTAAACTATTTAAGAGACATGTGAGATAAACATGGAATAATCTACATATGATTTTCACAAAGGAGGATGTTGAAGAAAAATGAATTAGCTAGTCAGGCTCATCTCATGGGTCCTACTTGTTTTACTAACCATTCACCCTCTGCCAAGCCTACCTCCCTGTCCTCTTTCTCTCTAGCATCATTCTTGAATATTTGAAAATAGTATCTCTTGTTTGTATTATACTCAAAGTTCAGTAAACCCTCCCTCATAGGCTGTCTTCTGAGTTTTAAATGCTCCCAGTTATACTCTTCTGAATGAATTTCAGTTTCTGCAAGCCCCTCAAGTGTGGACTCCTAAACCAAATCCAACACTCCAATAGGCAGGACTGTCATCTCTTTCAATACAGATGTCATATATCTACTAACTACGCCAAAATTTTTATCAGCCTCTTAGGCAGCCACATTTCATACAGCAATGCCTTTTCACCAGGGTTAAAGCTTTCTCTTGGAAAGCCGTATGAAGGCATAGTTTTAAATAACTAAAAAAGCGATAAACTGCCCAAGTGTAGGATAGTTCATTTGTAGTAAATGGTTCATATTTTAGCTTATTAGTGAGATAAGAGACAGAGAGAGAGAGAAAGACAGAGGGGGGGGGAGAGAGAGAGAGAGAGAGAGAGAGAGAGAAACACATAAAGTAAACAAATAAATCTATTTGCCAAGGAGTTCAAACTGAAGTGAGAGTTCAGGTAGACACTGTTCTATCTAGAATGTATTTCATACACTTTGTAACTAAGCCATCTCTTGTAATTCTCTCCTCCAAGCTAAATAATAGCCATTTTTTGGCCTTTAACCAGCTGTATCCTATTTTCCAATTCTTTAATCTTCATGGCACTCAGCCCCAAATTCCCAACAGCTCTTAAACTGTTGAGTCCACAACTGGCACCATATTCAGTTAAGGGTCTGGAAAAAGGAAAGCATAATAAACAAGCTTATCTCATAGTTCTTACTTGTTTTTTTAATTATTCACCCTCAACAAGTGTACTCTGCAAACCTAAGGGCTACTTGTCCACCCTGTCCTCCTATTCTCTATCATTATTCTTGAATATTTGAAAGTAGCATCTCTTGTTTGGATTATACCTGAAGTTCAGTGAACCTTCACTCACAGGCTGTCTTCTGAGTTCTTGCCCACTCCAAGTTATACTCTTCTGAATGAATTCCAGTTCCTTCATGTCCCTCATGTGTACAGTTCTAAACCAAATCTAACACTCCAGAGGCAGGGCTGTCATCTCTCTCAATGCAGATGTTATGCATTTACAAACTATGCCAAAAAATTGCATCAGCCTTTTAGGCAGCCCTATTAAATACATTAATCCCTTTTTTCATCAAGCTTAAATAACATCTCAAAGACAAGTAAGACCCATACATTTACTCCAATTGAATTTCACTGTAAATAGTTCATTTTCTAAGTTCTCCAAATCTTTTTGGATCTTCATGTTACCTCAAATGCAAAAATAAATTCCCAATGAAATCAAGATTTAATAGACATTAAAAATCATAATAAGCTAAATTAACATACATCGGTATGTAAGGCTAAAGAAAAATAACACTGGAACTAATAAAAAGGAAACATTACATTCTGGGGAAATTTTACATTTCTAAAACTTAAAAATAAAATTATAAACCAAATTAGTAGTCAGAAGAAACATTTACATCATATATAGCAAAGAATTCTCTTAATGCATAAGATCTTATTTGTCCATATGAAATATACCCTCACTCCTACAGAAAATAGGTAAAGGACAAGAAAAGATACTCCACAAGAAGAGCATTCACCCTAAATGTCAGACTTCTATATTCAGCTGCCTATCTAAAATTTCTACTTGAATGTCTAACATATAAATTTAAACATTGCCAAAACCACACTCTTGATTTTCTTCACCTAACACTATCTCCTCCATTCTCCCATGAATCCATAATCTCCTTTGGCTTCTCTCTTTCTCTCAAACCCATATCCAATAGATCAGCAAGTCCTGTTAGCTCTAACTTCAAAATACCCCCAAAATGTAAGCAGTTCTCTTCATCTCACCACTATCACTCTGGCCCTAGCTGCCATCTTCTCACCCCTGGATTATTACAAGAACCTCCTGACTTCTCCTTCTGTGTTTGCCCTCATCTCCCTAAAATCTACTCTCAACACAGAAGTCAAAGTAATTTCTTTTAAAAATAAGTTAGATCACATCAGTCTTCTATTCCAGCTACTCCATCGCTCATTCCAACTGAAAGCCAAACTCATAACAATGGCCTAAAGAACTCTATGCCATCTTCCCTTCCTTCTCCTTCCTCTATATCCAAATTCATTTCCTATTAACCTTCCCCCAACTAGTACTTTATATTTTTGTGGTTTGATCAATCATGTAACTTTGAAATTCCCCATCTGTGATGACTGTTATTTCTATGACGTTTAATAGAAGGCTGCTGGCCCCTGTCTGCACCTCTAGCTTGCTCAGTGGCACATTAAAGAGTGGGGGGAACTGAATCATGAACTGTGACCCAGTGACCAACCCACTCTTTTGTCTACTGGTAGCAGTGAGCTATCAGTTTTCCCAACTCACTTCCTGAGCCTATTAATATAGAAAATCATCTCTAGAATTCTACAGCTTAGTCTACTTCTCTCTTAGCCAATATGATGGTCTTCAAAGAATCCTAAAATATCAGATTAGAGAGAACCTGGGCCTCATCTGGAACCATCTTCTCATTTTCCAGACAAAGAAACTGAGGTCCTTAGAAGCAAAGCAGCCTATGTTCAGCAAAGAGAAACAATCTCAGATCTCTCTAATGACCAGCTTGGGCTTTTGCTTTAGTAAAGTACTTTACTTCATAAAGAGTAACTAGGCTGGGTGTGGAGGCTCACGCCTGTAATCCCAGCATTTTAGGAGGCCGAGGCGGGTGGATCACAAGGTCAGGAGATCAAGACCATCCTGGATAACATGGTGAAAACCCATCTCTACTAAAAATGCAAAAAAATTAGCCAGGTGTGGTGGTGGGCACCTGTAGTCCCAACTACTAGGGAGACTGAGGCAGAAGAATGGCATGAACCCGGGATGCAGAACTTGCAGTGAGCCAAGATTGTGCCAGGCACTCTAGCCTGGGCGACAGTGAGACTCTGTCTCAAAAACAAAAAAAAAAAGAGTAACTAATGATAACAGAAAACAGAAATGAGCACTGTAAAAATATAAACTTCTATAAACTCATAAGCTAGGGCTATTTCCACATATGGCCTGCTTTAACAAATCAATGCCATATCTCTATAATGCCTTCAGTAGTTGTACTCCTCTGAATTACCTGGCAGGATATATAAATATTTCCCCTACCTCTTTTGTAATGTTAAAATAGTAAAGCAATAACATGTTCAGACACTGTGATAATAGAACTTATTTAACTGACAGAGAACTGAGAAAGAAATAGAAGGATCCGAAATAGCTATTTAATTTTGGTTGAAGGCACTTTTCTTATGAAAATTAGTATTTCTCCAGAGTGAAATAATTTCCTATTTAAAGTTTCAGTTGGCTTGGCCTGGTTATAATGTGTGAAAGAGATTCAAATTGCTTATTGAGGGGGGTTGCACAGAAACAAGTCCAAACAAAGCAGAATTCCCTTCAAATTGTTCCATCCAAGTTTCTTTGGTCCAGATGGCTCCAATAGCCAGCCAGAGGCCCCACCCACACCTTCCCACTCCCACTGGGTGCTGGCCTTGAACACATACTAATGACCCTCAGCTGTTTTGGCTCCCAGGCTTGCTTGTTCTTCCTGCCTGACCACCCAACCTCACATCCCCTGCAGAGGAAAAGAAATGTGGGGGAGGTAGGGAGACTGGGGGGAGGGGCTGGATATTTAAGAAAAAGTCATACCTTTGGGAAGACAGGATTTGGGCTGATGTGTCAGTTTCCTACTGCTGATATAACAAATTACCGCAAACATAGTGGCTTAAAATAACACCAATTCATTACCTTACAGTTTCAGAGGTCAGAAACTGAAAGGAATCTTATATACAACTAAGGTGCCAGCCAGACTGCATTCCTTCTGGAGGCTCCAGGGGAGCTTCCATTTTCCAACTTCTAGAGGCTCCCATCATTCCTGGGCTCACGCTTACCTCACTGTGCTCTCTGCTTCCATCATGGACTCTCTTTCTCCGACTCCGACACTCCTGCCTCCCTTTTATAAAGACTTCTGTGATTATATCTGGCTACCCAGATAATCCAGGACAATCTCCCATCTCAAGATCATTGAATTAATGGTATCTGCAAAGTCCCTTTTGCGTGTAAAATAACACATTTATAGGAGTTAAAGATTAAGACATGGACATCTTTGAGGGACCATTATTCTTCCTACCACAGTTGTGTTTTTCTTTGAGACTACTATCAGATACTACCATAGTTACCTACACATAAAATCATACACACAGACACCAAAACACATACATGTACTAAATGAGATGAGACAATAAATAAGTCTATTATAACTTAGAGTCATAGAGTAATATCCATGAGTATTATATCAGGCTAACAATAATTCACCTCCAGTGCTTCATGCATGGGAAGAGGTTTTTTTTTAACAAAGAAAACCAAGGGCTGATAGCCTGTGGAAGGCCTGCTCAGCACTCACTTCCAAACATTACCCAGGATTTTTTTGTCACTAAAAAGAAGACCTAACTCATTTAGCAGTGCTGTCCGAGAGCTCTGTGTCATTTTGAGGCATCAGCAGATGACATCAGTGTGTGAACTGCATTGGCTCTGGAGTCAGTACAGCACTTCAGCTGCCAGTCTCAGAAAAAAGTAGGTCCCAGGAAAGGGGTCTGCAGGCCAACGAGGCTCACATTTATAAAACTCAGCTCACCCAGTGTAATTAGGGCAAAACTCACATGGGACCTCAGGGAAGTATCTTCAGTGAGATTAAGGAATTGACGTGAGGAAAGGCAGTAAAGTCATATGACCTCTTAAGTAAAAGTGAGAAACGAATGGGCTATAAGAGAAATTATAAGGCAAATGTTGGCATATAATGGGGGTTGAAGATAAATACAAAAGAGGAAAGGTTAGGTTTGGAGTCTATTCCCTCAATTCAATTTTGTTCAAAAAGAAGCTGTCTTATGATAATTCCCTCAATTTATTCCCCCAAAATAGCCCACATTTTAAAGTGCCATCAGCTTGACCTATGTCTCATATATTTAATTGCCCACACTCTCCATCCAGGCCAAGCTCTACTTTTGTAACTAGAATCAACGCCCTCCAACCTATCTATGGATTTTCCTCCTGAAAATATTCCCTATCTTCCAAACTTTGATTTTTTTCCTTTGCCTCATTTTCATCACTATAAAAACATGCTACAATATCTCCCATTTTTTAAAAACTCTGCCTTTAAAACATTGTGCCAATTCTACTCCTCTGTGTCTCTGCTTCCTTTTATATCTCTCAGAAAAAAAAGCATCTATATTCACTGTCACCCTTTTTCTTATCTCCCACTCTGTGCTTAATTCATTTCAATCTGTTGTTTGTACTATCCTCCCTGAAATCCTACTCATCAAGGTCCTCAAATACTCTCCTATAGCAAATCCATGGTCTAGTCATAGGCCTCATTCTTCTGGATCTCTTGACAGCAATAACACGCCTAATAGAATGACACTCCCCTGGTTTTCCTCCCATCTCACTGATCAGTCTTTCCCAAATTCCTGGGCTGGACCCACTTCCTCTTTTTCCCCTGTAAGAGAGCCCTGTGGTCAATCCCCTGCCACCTTCTCTTCTCTATTTATCTGTATTCATTTCTTAAGTGATCTCATCCACTCTCATGGTTTTGCATACATCTGCATGAAAATAAGTCCCAATTGGCCACCTCCAACCTGTTCAAAAATATAGTTCCAATTCCCACCTGCTATGGTTTGAATGTTTGCCCCTTCAAAAATTCACATTGAGATGTAATTGTTATTGTAACAGTAATAATATGTGGAGTTTTTAAGAGGTAGTTAGGTCATAGAGACATTTCCCTCATGAATAGATTAAGGTCATTATTGTGGGGAGGGGGTTAGTTACCAAGGGATTGAATTCTTGATAAAAAGGATGATTTTGACTGACTCCCTTGTTCTCCTGCTCTCTCCCACTCCACTACTTCTCACTCACACTCTCATCATGTGATGATTTCTGCCATGACCTTGCCAAATACTAGTGTCATGCTCTAGGACTTCCCAGCCTGCAGAATCATGAGCCAAATAAACCTTTCTCTATAGATTACTTAGTCTGTGATGTTCTGTTATAGCAACAGAAAATGGACTAAGACATGTCTATAAAACTTCTATCTCCCCGAGTCTCGCACAGCACAGTAAATGGCACCACAATTCACCCAGTTGCTCAAGCTATACTCCTTTGATTCTTCTTTGATTCCTCTCTTCCTTTCATACCCTATATCTAAATTTGCTAGCAATTGTAGTCAGCTTTCCATTAAGAATAACCCAGAATCTGACTTCTCCATTCTCCCATCATATCACCCTATTACAAACTACTCTTACCACTCACAATCATGAAACAACCTCCTGCGTAGTCTCCTTTCTTCTACTCTTGACCCCATATAATCTACTCTCCAAATAGCATTTATATTTATCCTTCTAAATCATAAAACAGATCAAATCACTGTCTTCATCAAAGTCTGTAACTCGATTGCCCTCACACTCTGAATCCCTGTGAGTCAGCTGAAAAAATGCTGCCCCAGCAACCACACAACATCACCTTAGCTCTCTGCATCTCCAGGTGGCTACCACTTTTGTTTACCCCTTCAGCCTCCCTACTTTTTAAGAAAAACAAATTTCCCCAAGTTTGCTTTCTTTTTTCTTTTTTGAGTTCAGGGGTACACGTGCAGGTTTGTTACACAGGTAAACTTGTGTTATGGGGATTTGTTGCACAGATAATTTCATCACGCAGGTATTAAGCCTAGTACCCATTAGTTATTATTCCTGACCCTCTCCCTCCTCTCACCTTCCACCTTCCAATAGGCTCCAGGGGGGTGTTGTTCTCCTCTATGCGTCCATATGTTTTCATCATTTAGCTCCCACTTATAAGTGAGAAGATGCGGTATCTCGTTTTCTGTGTGTGTTTGCTAAGGATAATTACCTCCCTTTTTTGATAATCTTTCCCTAGAGAAGTTTACCTGTTTATCCATCCTCTTCCCATGCAACACTAGTATACAAAGTCTTAGCACATTACTACTTCTTCAAAATCTGGCTAGTTGTTTTTTTTGTTTGTTTGTTTGTTTTGTTGTTTGTTTTTTAATTTCTTAGGAAATCTCTCTCAGGAACTTAAGCAACTCTTTCATCCTCATGGTTAAGGTATTGATGATTTTGCATTATATCTATGGTTCTTTCATTCCTTGAACAATTTTGATTCACAATGCAAACATTCTCACTCTTTCATGGTAAGAATTAATGCCTCATGATAAAGAAAATCTCAGGAAATGCTTCATTTTGGTGACAATTATAATTTGACATTCAAACATTCAAAAGCTAATTCCTCTTCATTTTATTTTGAGACAGAGTCTTGTGCTGTCACTCAGACTGGCATGATCTCAGCTCATGCAGCCTCCGCCTCTCGTGTTCAAGTGATTCTTGTGCCTCAGCCTCTTAAGTAGCTGGGACTATAGGTGTGTGCCACCACACCCAGCTAATTTTTGTTTTTTGTTTTTTTTTTTTTTTAATAGAGATGGGGTTTCACCAAGTTGGCCAGGCTGGTCTCAAACTCCTGGTCTCAAGTGACCCACCCACATAAGCCATGTGAATTGCTGGAATTATAGGCATGAGCCACAGTGCCCAGCCAAAAGCTAATTCTTATGTTTACTCTTATATACATGCTGATAGTGACTTAACTGTAAATATTTGCCTAAAGTGCTTTAAAGTTTATTTATGTTCCCTTTACATCTCTAAAGTTTCCTTGAGCCTTATAGGATATTGTATTTTTTAGTCAGACTATAAATATATTCCAGTGTATACATTATTAGGAAAATAACATTACCTTTAAAAGGGTTTTTAACTTGAAAGCTTCCACAGATGTGTAGAGAAAAGACAACAACAAAATTTCTAAAACCAGCCCTTTATGATACTGAGAATTCACTGGACAGTATTTTTTTTTTTTTTTTTGTAGCAAAGATGTATGCAATTTTGAAGTAAGATAACTAAAAGCTAACTAGGACACTAACTGTATTCCTGAGCTGGCCTTAACATTCTCTTCAGCTTGACTAAACTTAGGCAGCTTTCTTCCTGACTGTGGATCCTGGACCTCCCTTTTCCTTAGAGCATTTGCTTTAGAGAACTTACAATTGTACATTCCTTCTCTGCACCTTTGAAATGTAAATACTCTAAAAAGCTCTAAAAGCTACTTGTCAATTTTATAACCCAGAAATGTCTTTCTCAAGGACCTAAGAGCCACCCCTTTGAAATGTAATCATCAAGGAAGATAGTGTCCCCACTATCTTCCAGTCTCTGAGGGAGGGTATGTATGTAACGTTGATGAGCACCAATTAGCAAAGGGAGATGGCCTAATCACAGAGGAAAACATTTGCAAACTGTGGAATAACTCAATGTGCTTAAGTCTATTGATCAATCTCCCATCTAAAGTCCTCTACTACTTGTCCATTAACTTGTCCTAATGCTTACACACCCCAGCTCCTTTTGTTCCAACAAAGTTGAGTTCAGTCTCTCCTTCCCATGGCAGCAGTCGTGAATAAAGCTTTCCTTGTCTGTTTAACTTTGCTCAGCAAAACTTTTACTTTGACACTACAATCCCAGATATACCGGAGATGACTAAGCTTTCAGTACTCACAGGCTTACCATCTTGACCAGGTTGTCCAGGGTAGCCAGGGTTCCCAGGCAGTCCAGGGTCACCCTAAGCAGGAAGCAAACAAACTTTTGAGTACAAAACAAACAGGCACATTGGTGCAGTCAGGATCAATAAAAGTTCAAAACCAATTTCATTATTTGAGGCTTTTTGTACGTTAAAAACAAAAGTTAAAAAAAAAAAAAAAGCCCAAAAAGCCATATTTTAAATGCTTACTTAATAAATAATACATCTTATTATATTGAACTTTCAATGATTTATTTATGTGACCACACCAAGTATAACTATAGCAAGTAAAGTATTTTTCACTGATCCAAAATGTGCATATTTATGGTAGGATATATTTTTAGAATTTTGAACAAACTGTAAAGTATCATAGCAAATATGGTCTCCATGATAGCAATATTTGACTCATAAGACCTTTTTTTTTTTTTTTTTTTTTTTTTTTTGAGATGGAGTCTTGCTCTGTCACCCAGGCTGCAGTTCAGTGTTGCGATCTCAGCTCACTGCAATCTCCACCTCTCAGGTTAAAGAGATTCTCCTGTCTCAGCCTCTCAAGTTGCTAGGACTACAGGCATGTGCCACCACATTTGGCTAATTTTTATATTTTTAGTAGAGATGGGGTTTCACCATGTTGGCCAGTCTGGTCTCAAACTCCTGACCTCAAGTGATCTGTCTGCCTCAGCTTCCCAAAGTGCTAGGTGAGCTACCGCGCCTGGCATATAGACTTCATTATATCCTATAGGTTCTATATATACGGATATTGATGTCCTACAATACAACTTAACTCATATTTATTTTAAAAATAGTCTGTAGACCATGTGATCTCTCATGTAGAATTCAAGTTTAAAGCTGCATAACTATCATTTCTTTCAATCCTGTAAGTGTGTTGCTGCGTTACTTTGTCTATACTTGCAATCTCAAATTAATATAATATTACTATGAGAGCAAGGCCCAGGCCAAACAACTCTATTCCAAGTCCCATAATCCTTGAATACATGTAATATTTGAATGAAGAAAAAAAACCTTTATCCTCAAAAACCTAAGATCTTTAAAGAACACTGTTTAATATCACATGGCAATGAGCTCAGTCACACTCTATGGAACTCTTCCATGTTGTCCAATGGCCAGTACTGACCATTCAGGTGGCCACCATCCATGTAAAAACAACATGAAAGCAACACTTTTTGTGAGGTAAGGATGTTTTATAACTTAATTCGAAGAAACACTAAAAAATATCATAGGTATCTATCTATGAATTCGTGAAATCTAAATGGAGCATCCTGCTGAAAAATAGGAAGTCGCTGCCATAAGTATCAGGGTGTCCCTCTAGAGAGGCACATGATTTCTATTAATTCTTCACTTTTGGGGTTTTTTTGTTTTGTTTTGTTTTTTGAGATGGGGTCTTGCTTTGTCACCCATACTGGAGTGCAGTGGTGTGATCACAGCTCACTGTAGCTTCAACCTCCCAGGCTCAAGTGATCCTTCCACCTCAGCCTCTCAAGTAGCTGGGGTTACAGGTACAAGCAATCATGCCCAGCTAATTTTCATATTTTTTGTAGAGGTGGGGTCTCACTATGTTGCCCAGACTGGTCTTGAACTCCTGGGCTCAAGTGATCCTCCTGCCTCAGCCTCCCAAAGTGGTGGTATTACAGGCATGAACTACTGAGCCTGACCTCTTTACTATTTTTTATCAAGAAATCATTCACATAGAAATCAATCACCTACACTGTGATTAAGGTATTATTATAGAGCCAAATTTCATGGAAATACTACTTCAGACTCCTGGCTAGGGAGATTTGTTCCTGAAACAACAGGAGAAAAAAAAAAAAATAGAAAGAACTAAGTGAACTCTAATAAGGAACCAATAAAGCAGGGATGAGCTGTTCACTTAGCAGCTGCCCCCCAAGAGGCTTAGCTTGAGGAAAGGCTGAGAAGAAGGCAAATGTCATTTTTAAAAGACAGAAAGAAGAGTTGTAAATTCAAGGGGGGGAAATAATGCTGAACCATGTAATGTCTCGCTGAATAAATATAATTTGTATTTCTAATCCAAGGACTTGCAATGCTGGCTGGGCATTAGGAAACAACTTTGTCTCTAGGGAGTTAGAATTTCTCTCTTATTTTTGAGAAGGTGCACATTCATCTCCAGCCTCCCTGCCATCCCTCCTTATCCATGTGCTGACTGGACTGGCCACTTTTCAAGAAATTCCAACTTTTTCTTCTCCCTGGAATAAATTTTTTTCTCTTTTTCCACTCTAGAGCTAACACAAGAAAATTCTCCTCACTGTACCTTTCTTGTTACTCCATTTTTTCCTGGTGTCTTTTTCTACTGAAAATCTATGACAGCTCTTAAATCACTTAGTCATAACTAGTGTTTTCTCAAAGTTTTCTTTTAGTTAGTCTTCATTTATCATTTGGATTGAGACTGTAGCAAAGTCTGAATTACTTTTTTTTTTTTTTTTTTTTTTTTTTGGAGACGGAGTCTCGCACTGTCACCCAGGTTGGAGTGCAATAATTGCATGATATTGGCTCACTGCAACCTCCACCCCCCAGGTTCAAGTGATTCTCCTGCCTCACCCTCCCAATTAGCTGGGATTATAGGCATGCACCACCATGCTCAGCTAATTTTTGTAATTTTAGTAGAGACGGGATTTCACCATGTTGGCCAGGCTGGTCTCAAATTCATACCCTCATGATCCGCCCACTTCCGCCTCCCAAAGTGTTGGGATTACAGGTGTAAGCCACCATGCCTGGTCTTACTTTTTTTTTTTTTTTTTTTTGCTACAATGCTGGGTATCAAGTACAGATTCAATAACTACTTTTTGTCTGATGTGCTTCAAATATAATCTGTCATTGACCCACTCATTTGTAGAATATTAATTATCAGCAAAACCTAAGATATCAAAAGGATTTGAGAGGGTTTAATCTCTATCATCATCAGGCTGAAATAAAAATTTGGCACAGAAAAAGGACTTGTGCTTTTTATGCTGCATAAAATTATGAAAAATATATTTAATAATAATGTTTCCAGTTAATCAAAATTAAGTTCCCGAATGAAAAAATTACCCACAAGATAAATCCAATGTGACTTCATAAAGACCATAACACTGGTCAACAGCCCCAAGAAGAAAATAATTTCTTGTAGGTTCTGCTATTGCTGTTAGATTTTACTGATTATTTTGACTATTGCTGTCACTAAGTTATTTGCAAAAACTCAGGTAGGTTTGGTATTGTTCCTAAAAAACTGGAAGGATAAAGTAAAATCCTAATTAATATAGCTGACTGGAGAGAAGGCCAATTTTATTACTCTTAATAAAAGCTGACACTCAACCTTTATTGACTGTTATGCACTAAGCTCTGGTCCAACAGATTTGCATATATTGAGTTACCAAATTCTCGTAATAATCCTATGAAGCAGATACTTTTATTATTCCCATTTTCTATGTAGGAAAACTGAGGGCCGGGAAAGTTAGGGAACTTGCCCAAGGTCACACAGCAGTGATAGAGATGGGATTCAAACCCAATCAGTTCAGCTCCAGGGTCCAAGCTTTTAAACACTACCATTCCTGTCCACAATAATACACTGATCAGAACCAGACTGAGGAATGCTAGAAAATTTAATATGGAAAAAATTCCCCAATACATTAAATTAGACACATGACTTATTATTATACAACTGTGACTAAGTTCCCAATCCACCTTATTCTAATTTAGTTGAAACATTTGTACATTTTGAGTTTTCAAAAATATGTACTCAGCTGAAAAGCAGTATCTGTTTATGTTTATTTGAATTTGTGCCACTGGATTTTTAAGTTGTTGACAGGAGTGGAAATGTCATGGACTAAACTAAAACATCTCTGAATATGGTCTCTTAAGTAATGTAAATATAAATAAAGTATGAAACAGTTGTGCTTATAAAAATAAGCTAATATTTTAAGTTGTTCATCCAAGGCAAAACTTTGGAATTCTTCATATAGGCCCAAATATGATGTTTATAAGCCTTCATTTCAAAAACCTTATGCCTTCATGCTACCCCTCTGGTCTCCACAAGAACATCTGACCTAAGACGTATTACATTCTCCAAAGCCAACCTCTTTCCTCCCTCAGAACCCAAGTACCACGCCCTGAATCTAGAAGGACTCTACTCAGTCTGAAAACTTTTAACATAAAAATGTAAATACCCTTGGCCCTTGAAATTTTCCAAAGGCTTTTGTGTTTTAGACAGAGGGTACCTTGATAGTCCCAATGAATCTCTAATTGGCAAAATTATTAGGGTGTAACAAAGGGTATCAACAGAGATATGGCTATAGTAAAAGTGGTATCTCGGAGCAAAGAAGTTATTAAAAAATTGTCCTAACCTGAAAAAAAACAAAAATGTCTTCTTTCCACTTCTGATATTTAAGACTAGAGCAAATGCAGGAGTTTGTTCCCACAAATGTTCCTCTGACTACTGAAGTAGGGGAAGAAGCTGTCATTTGCATGCATGGGTCATTTGAAAGGAAGTTATTTGCAAGCTGGGATTGAGCTGGATCTTTCTTGCAGAACAGAAGCGCATTCCACATAGGTTAAATGGGGGGAGGGGTGGATCTTATTGTTTTGACAATTTCAAAATTCCTTTAACAAAAATTATTCCTGTTAAGCACTGTGCCAGACTGGAGTGTCAAAGGAGAATTTTCTTTTTATTAACCTTTATTGTGAACAAAAGACGGGCTTGCATATACAAATAATTCCAATGAATTCATTAATCATTCCCTATGTTTGTCATTAGGGATAAAAATTAAGCTATTCTTCCAGGGGCTCACAGTCTAGTGACAGATAATTTTTTGATGCCTGATAAAAAGTCAATGACATGATAAGTCTAAGTGTGGTGTACCTGGTCATTTTGACCTGGTTTTGCCACAGTGTTGTCACATTTTCCAGAAATCTAAAGAACTTCAAAAAAAAAAAAAAAAACTATCTTAGAATCAGCACTTCCCCATTTATCGATACAAAAATTTCTGCTCTGTTTCAGTCTCGACCCCACACTTACCTCCTAAAAGTCTATTTCTGGCTAACAGAAAAGCTAGATCTGTTCTTTACAGGTCACTCTATTCGATGGACTTCTGCAAAACTTTCCAGAAAGCATATAACAAAAATGGCCAATAAGCCTCAGTGGAACCTAAAGTAAACTTGTCTCATCTGTTTTAATTCAGGTTCTGTTGAACTAATTAAAACTCTATCAACTTTCAAAGCCAGGAAAGAAGTGCAACTTAGAGGGTTGCTAGGGATTCTGTTTTTTACATACAGGTCCGTGTTCTGGGTAAGGAACCACTTCCAGGATAAAGAGCCCTAAATGGATGGAAGAGTGTGTGTGTGTTCCTGTCCTCCTGCCAGATTTTCTGAAGAAAATGGAAAGCAGATCAAAAAGGCACGCCAACTTGAAGATTCGTGGAAAACTGCAATTTCACTTAGAGTAGTAGGTGGCAATAGGGCTAGATTATGACTAAGAAACGAAAATGAAAATGAGAAACACATGAAACTTGAAAATATTAAACATTAGAGGCTTCATCAGATAAGACAATGGGTGTGCTAAAAATTTAGTGTAGAAAGTACATGAGTAAAAATAGGTGACACTACAAGACATCTATTGGACCACAAATGACAATCAGAAAACATCAGAGGCTTCAGGTGCCTCCCAAAAGTGAACAGCCTCTTGGAGACCCTGGATATGGTGGAGGTGGCTTGAATCTCACTGAGAGTCAGAAAAGCACTGTAGGCTTTGATAGGTCAGATAGCACGGGTCTCTGATTTCTACATTATATCTAATGCAGGTCAAATTATTTTTATGTATAATATTCCAAGGTGAATAAATTATATGAATATATATTTTTAAAAGAATCTACTGGTAGGACACACCAAGGTGTCTTCCAGGTTATAGTCTCCCAGGAGTATTTTATAGGTATTTCTCCTTTATGTCAAGATATCTTAAATAATAGGTGGTTACTTTAAAGATGATTTGGATTAACGCTTCTAAATGCTATCTAAAAATAATTTACAATAATACATTGATTATCATGTATTGCATTCAAATTTAAAGTCAGACAGAGATTTAACTTTGAATGACAGATCAAATGTATACTTCTTAAATTCCATATCTTTCTTTATTTTAATGGTTAGGCCTGAAATGAATAGAGAAATATACATAAAAGAAAGAATTAAATTATCTTGGACCAGCAGTCCAAAAAATAAAACTTTTTCAGTTTTGACGATTGAAACACTAATTACAAACTGACTTTGGCAGCATATATACTAAAATTGAAACACTAATCAGAAAATTCAGTCTAAATGAACATTATAATTCATATTTAACAAAAATGATTATGGTTACTTCAAGTAAGAGGTGATCAATACACGTAAACATTATCTTTTTGCTTAGGGAAACATACCTGCTTTCAAGTTACACATTATTTTATTTAGGTGATATTTTAATATAATGTTAAGTAAACAAGATTTACCTATCATGGACAAACCACTACACTTCTGAGTGTCTTACTTAGGCTGTGTCTAAGTGATGCCACAAGTAACATAACTTACTTAAAAATTTAGCCATTAGGCTGGGCGCAGTGGCTCACACCTGTAATCCTAGAACTTTGGGAGGCAGAGGTGGGCGGATCACAAGGTCAGGAGATCGAGACCATCCTTGCCAACATGGTGAAACCCCATCTCCACTAAAATACAAAAAACTAGCCGGGCGCGGTGGTGCATGCCTGTAATCCCAGCTACTCGGGAGGCCGAGGCAGGGAAATAGCTTGAACCCACGAGGCGGAGCTTGTAGTGAACCAAGATTGTGCCACTGCACTCCAGCCTGGCAACACAGCAAGATTCCATCTCAAAAAAAAAAAAAAAAAAATTAGTCATTAATATTAAATTGCATAGAAAAATATTCAGAACATATTATGTATAAAACAACCAGTTATAAAGTAGTATGCACACAATAGCTCCAATCATATAAAAATGTATATGTACATTTCTATACAAATCAATATGTAAATGTAACTGGAACAAGTGCATATATGGAAATATGGAAATGACTAAAAGAATATACTCCCCAAAAGTACATGATTAAGTGAAATAAATGTACGTGACTCTAACTTCAAATCAAACTTACAATAATAAAATCAATTTTAAATTTCTTACTTCATTTTTTCCATCCAAAAATTATTTTGACAAATTATGAATTCAGACATTTAAGAATTCAGACCATGTCTTAACAAATGCTCTTTCTTCATTTTTTACCAGATTCTAAGGAAGTATTGTTCTTGGGATCTAGCAGCAGTATTTGGGGAAAGAAAACAACCAAACAAATAATACTGTCTCAGTTTAATGTGGATGACAGATACCAGTTTTAGGTTCAAAAGTCTAATCTAGACTAGATTAGAATACACTTGTTTTTCTAGATAAAAAAATGACTAAAACTGAGGTTTTAAACTATATAAGACATCAGATAGAAATTTCTCAACAGGATCAATAGTGATTAGGAATTGTATGGTTTACCCAGCTCTTGTTTGTGTGTCTTAACAAAAACAGCAAGTTAGGTGTTACTCACTTTGGGGCCCTGAAGTCCTGGTTTTCCCGGAGGACAAATACAGGGAGCTGGAGTTGAACCTACATCACTGGGACCATTAAGGCACTACAAGGACAAAAATGGAAACAGACAACAAGCATGGAAAGACATATAGGTACATGCACACATATGTTTATGCATTTCGATATTTGTGTAAAATGGTAAAAATATCCTACATTTACTTTCAAATTTTATTTAGCCCAACCCAATAGGAAATTCCAAATCACAAAATCTATAAATATTAAATACATTGAAGTTACATAAAAATGGGTTCATTTGTCTAATATTCATACTTACAGTTGTTGGAAAAGAGCTAAACGGTCCCACAATACAAATATTACCTTAAGGGGAACAATAGTATCCAAGCCTACCTCTCCATTCTGAAAGAAAAACAACAAATGTGTATTAAAATGTTTTCAATAAAATTTATAAATTATCAGCCTAATTTACAGATATTTCACCATCCACATTAGAGATATATGAAGTATGAAAACCAACAAGAACCAAAATATTTCCCTGTATTTATCCTAAAAAGTCACTTATCTATACATGCTACTACTCCATTCATATAGGAGAATACAGAAAGGATATATTTTTTTAAGGTGAGTAGAAGAAGAAAATTAAAACACCAGAGCTGCTTGATATAATAGCCATGCAAGATAAAAAATATCTCCAGATGAGATTCAAGACAACATCTTGAAATTTCAGGAAATCATTTAAGAATCAGAAAAAAAAAATGTCGAAACACATGTTAGCAAGTCACAAACTGCATGCATTAAAATGTTGCACTTTAGGAGAGCTTCTCCTAAAATAGTCTGTGTTTTATTAAATAACACACAATTTTAAAAGGACAATCATCTTTCCAAACAATAAAAATTAGTTCAAAAATGAGAAGGTTGGATTGAAGGTACAAAAGGCAAACAGGCCACAGAAAGTCACACCTGAGAGTAGGGAAGGAGACATTAAAACATAAAGTGGAAGTGAGCATTCAAAATCAGCTATCTAAAGCTGTGCTTCATCATATGGGAGGATAATGGTAATTATCATATGTCAATGCAGAGACATCAATAAATGAAGTATGCACAGTGAATTCTCAAATGCCATGACTTATTAACACTTTTAAAAGAGGTTTATATTTCAAGTTATAAATATCTAAAACTATAGTGCTTAAACAGTCATTTATCTAGAAAACCCAGAATAAATCCTTTCTAGAAAATTCTGTTTGATTACAGAATTTTTCAATGTGCTGTTCTGTGTCTTCAAGGTTTTAGAATATGTGGATCCATACATTATTCCATTTGATAGGAAAAAAGAAGATGATGACAACATAACTACACACATTTTAAAAACTATGGTTGACTCAAATATCCCCGGGAATTCACATTGTCAAAAAGTTGTACAACATTCTACCATATTTCCACTAGCAGTAATACACCAATTTTTTGCCCAGGGGAAAGGGGATTGATTACACACACATGCACACACACACACACACACACGCGCGCGCGCGCGCACACACACACACACCATGAGATGCTATAACATTTTAGCTTATAATCTTTTTCCTCCTAACACATTAATGAAAATAGCTAAATAACTAGAAACACTGCTTACATTGTAGAACTATAATAAATTTTTACTTAGGTATCAACAAGAAAAGTATCTATTCATTATTTCACTAAGGAAAAATAATTATTTCTTGCTCTTCAGAACTGTGCTGTTTGGGGTGTTCTGTCCACATGTTTAATATACATTATTATATTGTTATATTATATTATACATGATTATATTAAGTATAATAATGCATTTCACACACTGGCATTCAGACAAAGCATCTTACATTTTTCTGGAGCAGGTCTCATCTTGCTTTACCTGAGCACTGGAATAGTCACAGTCATAGATGATGGGAAAAACATTACTGGCCGGGCACGGTGGCTCATGCTTGTAATCCCAGTACTTTAGAGGGCTGAGGCCAGCGAATCACCCGCGGTCAGGAGTTCGAGACCAGCCTGAACAACATGGTGAAACCCCGTCTCTACTAAAAATACAAAACTTAGCTGAGTGTGGTGGCGGGCATCTGTAATCCCAGCTACTCTGGAGGCTGAGGCAGGAGAATTGCTTGAACCCAGGAGGCGGAGGTTGCAGTGAGCCGAAATCGCGCCACTGCACTCCAGCCTGGGTGACAAGAGTGAGACTCCAACTCAAAACAAAACAAAACAAGAAAACATTTTCTTGTGGTCTTTCATTCACACTCGCACAATGACATATAACAACTTCATTTCAACTATAACCTCAAAATACGTTTTCTTCATGTAACTTCACTTCCACTAGTATTAAAAAATAAAATTAATTCTACATATTAAATTAATACTCAGATATTATCTGCTTTTTATTTATTGCTTTGAAAGTACTAAAGCAACATCTGGGGAAAAGAACAATCCCTCCTACTTACAAATCCAGGAATCTCACATGCTGTCTCCCGGTTGTTCTGTTCTGGATCACAGTAGATTCGCAACTTTTGGACATCAAACTAAAAACATAAACCCAGTAGAATTAAAGTTGAGGCACAAGCAACTTGTTTTAAAAGAGCAACTCAGATACATAGAAACATCCACTATGGTTAGTAATTGTGTAAGGTTTACATCACAGCATTTAACTAAAACAATAAAAATACAAAATTTTAATACTTAACATACACTATGAAGATGTGATGCGACATAACCACTGAAGAAAAATTCCCTAGCACCGAGAGCAAATCTCCAATTTTCTCCCGGAATTCAGTGAGGCTTTTTTAGTACTCCTGTATTAAAAGCTAATCTAAAGAGCATTTTGTAGGACACTTAAAAGTTTTTCCAGGTTTTCTGTGTTTATCCTAATCTCTACAACATTCCTGATGGTATAGGGTGGACTCAAGAAACCATCTTTCGTCTTTGCTATTTAGTTGCCGGCATGGAGCATTGTGTGATTAGTAGGCCCAGCACCTGTTAATGTTTAACTATTTACTACAATTTGACATGTAGCATTAATTCATAGAGACCACATGTGTAAACACACGTATGAAAACGACAGAGTCTTCCTTTAATAGAAACAGTGCAGGAGGGACATACCTTTTCAAATAAAGGATTTTTCTAGAAATGGCATTTACAGACACATTTCTCCATCCAAAAACAGATACTCCAGTTTAAGAAGGTATCAAAAAGTCAAAACAAAACTTGTACGTGTAATTTGAACATACCACAATTGCTTTATTTTTAAGGAACAGTTTTGTTTGTGAAGAACCCTGACATGAATTAATCTAATTTTATCCTTGCAGCTACAAAGACATTTTTACAGCCCCACTTACAGATGAAACTATATTCTCTTTTCCAAATTCATTACTTAAACTATGTTTCTCTTGGGAAACATGAAATTAATGTTTCCTAGAAATGTAGAATTCTATCCTGAACCCAGGGGAACATTTTTCTAATTATTCTTATAAAATAGATTAAGTCCAATTCTGCATTTTAATACATATACATACACAAAATTTCACTAACGAACTGACCACATTTTGGTGAACAACTTAAGGGAATTCATAATTAAGTTAAATATGATTAAATGTGGTGAAAACTATTACAAAAGAGAGCAAAAGTTTCATTCTATATAATTCAAAGAGTGAATCATTATTTATCTACCTGAACAGTTTCTTCTTTTCCAGAATATTTTCCAATTTGAGTTTGCCCATTGATCAGGATCCCTAAAACTGGATGTAAGGGCTTGTTTTCAATTTGCTGGTCATCAATATACAGAGTTACATCTTGCTCTGTTACTAAGAGACGAATTTGGTGCCAGCCTTCATCAAACAACGTCTACAAAAAGAAAGTGTGGAAGATTCATCAATAAAGCCCCTAACAATATTTTACTTTCTTTGTTCTTACTGCCTTGCTCCTAACCATTGCTGAGAAACTTCATCCCACAAAGACTGACTGTATTATACATTAATTCATCCTAACCCAAGCTGGACCTCATATGCTACCCACCAATTCTTTCATTAATCCTTATCTGAGTTCCTATTACATATTTCAAAGAATCTGTGTCAAATAACTTACTAAAGCAACTTCCTCAAAATCATAAATAGTTTAATAATCTCTGAATCCAAATGGCTTCTCTCCTGCCTCATCTTGTTTATTTCATTGCAACTTTGGGCCCCATAACTAATCAATCTTCCTTGATATTCTCACTCAACTTCTGGGATTCAAACCATCTTGATCATTTTCATTTCTTCCTCTCTAGTTGCTGATTCTCTCTCTCTGTCTCTAAGTGTTCTTCTCCCTCAACCTACCCTTTAATGAGGGCATTCCTCATAGGTCTGTTCTGGACATTTTTCACTCTCTCTTTTTGACTCAGTCATTCCTCCAGGCCAATTATCACTGCTATGTAATAACTCCCATGTCTACACTAACAGCCTGCACCTCTCCTACACATGGGTCCTGTAATTCTAATACTAGGTAGAATAATTTTTCAGGATGTTTCACAATTAGCCCAACAAGGTATGTAACAAAATAAACTTGAACTACTCCCCAGAAATTTTATTCCTGACCCTATTTCCCTACATAATAGCATCCCCTAAACATAAGTTTCTTTCTTTGAGTTGCAGTAACTAACCAGATGCAGAGTTCTACCCAATATATTTCTTCAACATGACTCAAATTCATTTCTTCATTTTCATTGTCACCACCATAATTTAGGCTCATGGAACTCTTGTTTTACTTCAATAATTTTCAAATCTATCTCGATCTCTGACCCTTTCATTTCCAAGTCATCCTTCAGATCACTACTAGAATTAATCTCTCTCCCTACAGTTCTGTTAGGGGAGATGTTCCATCTTATTAATTTCTGTATCCCAAGGATCTGGCCTAATTTTAGGATAAAGTTGAAAGTATTATTTATGGACAGATGAAGAAAAAGAAGTAGAGAAGATTGCCTTGACCCTGACACATTTATGGTCAAGACCTTTTGATGAAACATTCACTGAATAAAGTCCAAACCACATTATATGGCTTTCCAGGCCCCTCATAAATTGGGCTTGCACCTAGATAGCCTTTTCTTCCATGCATCTTATACTCTAAACACCAGAGAGTCACTTTGCATTCTCTAAATAAAAACCCTGCATTTTATTAGACACATGATGACTCAATACTGAATCATTTATTTAATGTGCTCTTATATCCATCTCCATCAAAATGCTATACATCCTGAATGGTCCAGTTCAAAAATTATTTCATTTGTGCAGATTTCCTCTTACTTTATGTTAGAACACATTTTCTCATCCACACTCCACTAACATTTTGTACTTCTATTTGATACCAGTTGCCTTGAATATCCTGTTATAAATAAGCTCCTTGAAGGTAAAAAACATGTCTTATTTATTTGTCATTTCTTACAGAATCTGGCACATTGGCTTTAATGAAGATAGCAGACGACAAATATTTTTAATGTAATATACTTACTAAATGAAGAAATTGCATACTTTATATTACCATATATATTTCCTAAACTGTGTAATATGCCTTTAGACTATCATAATTATAATAATGAGCAAAACTTAATTACTTTTATTATTGCATCTGGATTCTGAAAACATGATTTTGAAAATAAACTTTTTAAAGTTTATATATTCTATTAAATATGTATTCCATTTGGGGAAATAAAATGTCCTCCTAAATTAAGGTAAATTTCATGTCTATTATCTACCCAGTATTTAATATCCTAATAGATATGTCTTTATGTAAATATCCTGTAGAACATGGCAGTGTAAAACAGACCAATATGGACTTTGAAGTCATCTAGACCCAAAATTTAATTCCTGATGTCATCACTTATTAGCTGTTCTACTTTGAGGGAGAACTTAACATACTTGAATATTAGTTTGTCTGCAAAATGGGAGCAATGGTTTCTTTATTGGATGGCTATTATAATTAAATGTGCCTGGTACCTAGTAGCAGGCACTCAGAATATGTCAGTTCCCCTCAGCATTTGTCCCCATATTGATCAAGAAACAATTTTCCTTTGTTTGTTAGATTTCCTCAATACAGAAACATTAAAATTTAAGGTAAAAATATTTCCAGTCATGTTAAAATTACAGCCCTCTTTTTCCCAACACACATAAACCCAATGGTGCTTCCCCATTAATATCATAATCATGGTATTATCCCAGGCATCTTTACCTTAACTTGAGGGCTAGCAAAGGTAACCACTTGTGAGCCATTAATTATGCTGGTTGTTGTAAATAGTAAGATTTTGTCCACACCATTTAAGGTAACTGCTATTTGCGGCCTTCCATCAATAGTTAATATTCTCCATAAATCCCATATTTTCTTGACCTTAAATCTTTGGGTAGACACAAATACATATGATGGAGGAAGACCTTCTGGGAAAACATTGCTACAAAAAGAAGAGCAAGTGTAAGCTTAAAGAATTCTTGACATGTCCATAGACATATGCCCCCAAAAAAGTTGTGTCAACATACAATATATACCTTGTGAGTTCTGATAAATCAACTTTTGATGTTACTTCATATCCTTTTATCTTTTTTGGTGAAAGCTGTATTCTTTTCTTAACCTTTTTATTTACATCTAAACCTAAAAGAATATCAAATCCCCTTTCATCACGAGCTGCCACTGGAATTCGTGTTGGACAGACAGATTCTATAAAGCAAAAGCAATAAAAGTTGATTAATCATGGACAACTCAAACAAGAAAAGAAAAATCAAGGGAGAAATACTAAACAATATAGTATTCTATAATTGGAATTATAAAATCTACATACGTATACAAATGTATAATATATAAATGTACATGAATACATTTTCTGAGAAAATGTAGAAGTATTTTACACATTTAAGAGTGAGATCTTAATATGCTTTTTTCTCTAAAAATGGGGAATAAATGTAAAACAAAAATATAAGATAAATATTTGTTAATGTATTGTCTTTAGCAAAAAATTGAGACAATAGCAATATGAGACAATCTAACACCTATGGAAAAGAAAAACAATGGAATGGGATTTGTGATTCTCATCCAGGATTTCCTATCAACTAGTCATACAACTTTGGATAATGCTCTTAATTTATTGAATTCAAAAATGAACACTGAAATTCTTTTCTTGCATTCTTAGCATTTCAGGGGTAAAAATTATTTTCTGTTCTTGATTTTCTTTCCAGTTCAAGCAGTTTATATTTCTACAGTTCAAATATCATTAGTCTATCTCTCTGGAAAAAACTTAACCTGGGTCCCATTTAGTCATGAAAGTTCTTCAATTGGACATATTATCTCATCTATAATTAATTATATATTAATCATACTTATAAAGAGTATTTTCTGAAGAATAATAATTAGCATTACATAGTCAGCTATATAAGTAATAAGTATGATATATTTTAGCTGAAGAATACCATAACTGAAAAAATTTACTAAAGATGATTAATAGCAGACTTTAACAAGCAGAGGGAAAAGAATCAGCAAACTCAATAATTAGGCATTTGAAATTATCCAGTTAGAGAAACAAAAAGAAACAAAAAGAAAAAGGAATGAGAAAGAGTGAAGAAAGCCTAAGAGATTTATGCAACACCATCAAGCACACCAATATATGCATTTTGGGAGTTCCAGGGAAAAAAAAAAAAAAAGAAGAGGGTGAAAGGGGGACAAAAAGCTTATTTAAAGAAATGAGGCCGGCCGGGCGCGATGGCTCACGCCTGTAATCCCAGCACTTTGGGAGGCCGAGGCGGGCGGATCACAAGGTCAGGAGATCAAGACCACGGTGAAACCCCATCTCTACTAAAATTACAAAAAATTAGCCAGGCGCGGTGGCGGGCGACTGTAGTCCCAGCTACTCAGGCAGCTGAGGCAGGAGAATGGTGTGAACCTGGGAGGTGGAGCTTGCAGTGAGCCGAGATGGCACCACTGCACTCCAGCCTGGGCAACAGAGCAAGACTCTGTCTCAAAAAAAAAAAAAAAAAAAAAAAGAAAGAAATGAGGCCAACAACTTCCCAAATCTGGAAAAGGATATGGACACTCGAATTCAAGAAGCCTAATATATGCTAAGTTAAACCCAAAGAAATTCACATTGAGACATATTATAATCCAACTGTCAAAAGTTAAAGGCGAAGATCACATTTTGAAAGCAGCAAGAAAAAAAAAGAGACTTTTTATGTACAAGGGAACCTTGATAAGACTATCAGCAGATTTCTCAATAGCACCATTGCAGGCCAGGAGTGGGATGACATATTCAAAGCGCTGAGAGGAAAAAAAGAAAAAAAAAACCTGCCAACCAAGAATGCTATGATTGGCAAAACTGTTCTTCAAAAATGAAGGAGAAATAAAGACTTTTCTAGATAAATATAAGCTGAGGAAGTTCATCACCATCAGACCTGCCTTATAAGAAATTCTCAAGGAGTCCTTCAAGATCAAACAAAAGTATACTAAACAGCAACATAAAAGCATAAGATAGTACAAATTTTTCTGATAAAAGTAAATATATAGACAGAGAATGCTGTAATAGTGGTACATAAATGACTTAATTCTGGTGTAAAAGTTAAAAGACAAAAGCATTTTTAAAAATTGTAACTTAAAAATATGTTAACAGATATAAAATATAAAAAAAAGCAATTTGTGGCATCAGTAACAAAGGAGAGGTAGTAAAAATATAGAATATTTATATGTAATTTAATTTCACACCAACTTAAAATATAGTTGTTATAATTACATGTTTCATATAACCCCTATGATAACCTCAAAGAAAATATTTGTGGAAGATAAATAAAATGATAAAGGACATCACCATTAAAAAAGCAACAAAACACAAAGGAAGACGGTAAACAAAAAAAGGGGACAAAAAGCTACAGGAAAGATAGAAAATAATTACCAAAATGACAATAATAATTTTTCCTATCAGTAATTACCTTAAATGTAAGTGATTATATTCCTTAATCAAAGTACATAGAGAGGCTGAATGGTTTAGAGCTATAAATCCAACTATGTACTATCTATAAAAGATTCTAGCCTGGACAACATGGCAAAACTCCATCTCTACAAAAACAAAAACAAAAGTAAACAAACAAAAACAACAAAGTTAGCCAGGCATGTTGGCATGTGCCTGTAGTCCCAGCTACTCAGGAGGCTGAGGTGGGAGGATTGACTGAGTCTGGGAGGTTGAAGCTGCAGTGAGCTATGATCATGCCACTGCACTCCAGCCTGGGCAACAGAATGAGACAAAGGAAAGGAAAAGGGAAAGGGAAAGGGAAAGGGAAAGGGGAAGGGAAAGGGAAAGGGAAAGCGGAAGGGGAGGGAAGGGAAAGGAAGGGAAGGGAAGGGGGGAAGGGGAAAAGGGAAAGGAAAAGAAAAGAGAAAGAAAGAAAGGAGAAAAGAAATGAAAAGGAATCACTTTAAATTTAAGGACACACATAGGCTGTAAGTGAAAAAATGAAAAAAGATATTCCATGCAAATGGTAGCCAAAAGACATCAGAGATGTCTATACTTATATCACACAGTACAAAAGAATAACAAGAGACAAAGAAAGATATCCTATTATGATAAAAGGGTCAATTCACCAGGAAGATATAATAATTATGATTCTATATGCAGCCAACACCATGGTAACAAAAATATAAGGCAGACATTTACAGAACTGAAGGGAGAAATAGACAGAAACACAATAATACTAGAGGATTTTGATAATGATTAGAACGTTCAAACAGAAGATCAATAAAGAAATAGAAGACTTGAACATAGACCAAATGAACCTAGCAGACACACACAGAATATTTCACCAAACAGCAGCAGAATACATATTCCCTTCAACTGCACATGAAACATTCTCCAGGACAGACCATATGTTAAATCACAAAACAAGTCTTATTTAAGAAGACTGAAATCAACACCAGTGTATTTTTCAACCACAGTGGAATAAAACTAAAAATTAACAACAGGAGGAAAATTGAAAAATTCACAAATATGTGAAAATTAAATAGCACACTTTTGAACAACCATTAGGTCAAAGAAAAAATCAGAGACAAAGTTAGAAAATATCTGATGAAAACAAAAACACAACATCCAAAATTTATGAGATGCAGGAAAACAGTACTAAGAGAGAAGTTTATAGCAATAAATGCCTATATTAAACAGAAAAAGGATATCAAATAAACAACTTTACACCTCAAGGACCTATAAAAAAAAAAAAAGGCAAACTAAGCCTGAAGTTAGCAGAAAGAAAAAAATAATTTAGATTTAAGCAGAAATAAATAAAATAGAAAATAGAAAGAAATCAACAAAGCCAAGAGTTGCTTTTTTGGAAAAAAATCAACAAAATTGACAAATCTTTAACTAGATTAAGTGAAAAGAGAGAAGACTCAAATAAAACAAGAAGTGAAAGAAGAGATGTTACAATTGATGCCACAGAAATAAAAAGGATTTTAAGTGACCACTATGAACAACTATATATCAACAATTTGGTAACCTAGAAGAAACGGATAAATTCCTAGAACACAAAACCTACCAAAATTGAAACGTGAATAAATAGAATATATGAACAGACCTATAACTAGAGATTAAAGGAAATTTAAATCAGTAATCAAAACACCCCAACAATAAAAGCCTAGTACCAGGTGGCTTCAGTGGTGAATTCTACCAGACATTTAAAGAAGAATTAATACCTATCTTTCTTAAGATCTTTCTAAAAATTGAAGAGAAGTGAACACTGGCCTTATTTTTATAAGGCCAGCATTAACCTGATACCAAGGCCAGAAAAAGATACCATAATAAAATAAAACTACAAGCCAATATCACTGATGAATACAGATGTAAATATCCCCAATGAAATACTAACAAACTGAATTTAACAGCACATCAAAAACATTATACACCATGACCAAATGGAAATTATCCACAGGATGAAAGAGTTTGATATATAAAATCAATAAATGTGTCTTTGACAGAATGAAGGATAAAGACAATATGATTATCTCAATGTAGGCAGAAAAAATTGACAAAAATTAGCACTATTTTATGATTAAAGCACACAACAAGTAAGGAATAGAAGGAAACTACTTTAACATAATAAAGACCATATTTGAAAAGTTCACAGCCACCATCATACTCAATGGTAAAATGTTAAAAGTTTTTCCTCTAAGACAAGGAACAAGATAAAGATGCCTAATTTCACCACTTCTATTCAACATTGTACTAGCCAGAGGAATTAGGCAAGAAAATAAATAAAAGGGATTCAAATCACGAAAGAAAATTATCTCTATTCACAGATAGCATGAATAAATATAGAAAACCCTAATGATTATACATAAAAGATTCCATGCCAAAAAAAAAATGGTTAGAATAAACCAATTGGTTGGAGAATACAAATTCAACATATAAAAATCAGTTGTGTTCCTATACAATAACAACAATTTAAAAAGAACATTAAGAAAATAATCCCATTTACAAAGCATAAAAATAATAAAATACTTAGAAATAAACTTAACCAAAGAATCAAAAAAACTTGTACATTGAAAACTACAAAACATTGATAAAAGAAACTGAAGAAGGAATAAATGGAGATATATCTTGTGTTCATGGATTGGCAGACAATATTACTTAAAAACTCCACACTGCCTAACGTGATCTACAGATTCAATGCAATCCCTATAAAAATCCCAATGACATTTTTTATAGAAATAGAAAAAGCATTCCTAAAATTTATATGAATCCTCTAAAACAGTCAAAACAATCTTGTGAAACAAAAATTAAGTTGGAGGCCTCACACTTCCTGATTTCAAAATATATTGCAAAGCTGGAGTAATCAAAACAGTATGGTAAAGGCATAAAAACAAACATACAGACAAATGGAACAGAATAGAGAGCCCAGAAAACACTCTTGCATGCATCAATGAACTTATCTTTGACAAGGGTGGTAAGGCTGCCTGATGGGGAAAGGATCTCTTCAATCAGTGGTGCTGGGAAAACCAGATATCCACACGCAAAAGAATAATATTGGACCTTTATTTCTCACCACATACAAAAAACAACTCAAAGACTTAAACATAAGACCTTAAACTATAACATTTCTAATAGAAAACTAGGGAAAAGCTTCATAACATCAGTCTGGTAATGATTTCTTGGATTTATTCCAAAGTTACCGGCAACAAAAAAAGCAAAAATAGACAACTGAGATTATAGCAAACTAAAAAGCTTCTGTGCAGCAAAGGAGAAAAAAACACTGTAAAATGGCAATCTATGAAGTGGGATAAAGTATTTGCAAACCATATATCTGATAAGGGGTTAACATTCAAAATAAATAAAAAACTCCAACTCAGCAACAAAAAAAAACTGTTTAAGGAATGGACAGAGGACTTAAATAAACATTTCTCCAAAAATGATATGCAAATGGCCTCAGGTATATGAAAAAAATGTCCAACATCACTAATGATTAGAAAAATTCTAATCAACACTACAATGAAATGTTACCTCATACATGTTAGGCTGGCCATTACCAAAAAAAAAAGAAAAAGAAAAAAAGAAAGAGGAAGGAAAAGAGGGAGGGAGGGAGGGAGGGAGGAAGGAAGGAAGGAAGGAAGGAAGGAAGGAAGGAAGGAAGGAAGGAAGGAAGGAAGGAAGGAAGGGAGGGAAAGAAGGAGGGAAGGAAGAAAGTATGGAGGTTGCAGTCAAGCAAGATGAAAATGTTCCAAAGATATGCTGCACAACATTGTGCTTATAATTCACAATACTGTACATTAAAAAATGTTAGGAGACTAGGTTTCATGTTAATGTCTTTTATATGAGGGGGAAAGAGAAAGATGAAGAAGAAGGAAGGGGGAGGAAGGGGGAAAAGGAAGGAGGAGGAGGAAGGAAGGAGGCAGGAAGGAGAAGGAGGAAGAAAAAGAAGTAGCAGTATTAGTAGTAGCAGTAGTAGTAAGAGTAGAAGTAGTAGTAGTAGCAGTAGTAGTAACAGTAGAAGTAGTAGTAGTAGTAGCAGTAGTAGTAGTAGTAGCAGTAGTAGTAGTAGTAGTAGTAGCAGTAGTAGTAGTAGTGGTAGTGGTAGCAGCAGCAGCAGCAGCAGAAGTCTTTCACACAGATAAAGGAATCATCACCCATCAGAGAAAGGAAAGTATTAGATACAACTCTTCCAGAGAAATCATAGGTCCACAAAGATGAAATAAACTGCGGTAAATATTACTTAACTCAATAATATTTTGTTCATTGTGATTTAACTACAGCAGAGTGTAAAAATAAACAGAATTAGGAAATGGTCATTCTACATGTTAACACTTCAAAGTAGAAGTTAAGTATGTATCAAAGAAAAAGCATTTGTGAATTTGTCAGATGATTCAAACACAGATTACATGGTTTGTGGCTGCTGTAATATAGCAATGTTTTAGTTTTACTGCATTAATCATACTCTAATCAAGTATAAAAAGTCAAGTGCAGAACACCCATATAAATTCCATAAGTGCAATTTCAAAAACATTTTAAAAGATGGCTATTGTGAAGCAGATATGTGCTGATTAGACACAGAAATTATTTACATCTTTTCGAGTGTGAATGAAAATATATTTGGCAAGATTTCAATTTTGATTGTTTATAGATGATACATCTTAGCTAAAAGAATGTTTAACTCTTTTAAGCACACCTACTCTTTCATCTGTAGTTAGAATCATTAAAATAGAATGCATCTACCAAAATACAGATCCACAGAAAAAGTCTCTGAAGCAAATATTGAACAAACATTGTATCAGTTACATTTACATTTAAAGATAAAAATGAATGATAAATGAAATTTCTCCAGGAAAAGTCTGTTTTAAGAATGAAAAATACCTGGCTTCAAAATCAAAGAATTCTAACTAATATGACCACATATTAAAAATTTAAATCCTATTTGCCTGTTCAGGATGATAAACGTCAACAAAATCTTACCACTAGAGATTCATAAAAAGAACTGTAGTGGCGATTTGTAGTTATAGTACCCTTACTTAAAGTTTCATGGAAGAAGATGTTTAATTTTTTATAGTCTCTTAAATACGAAAATTTAAAAATGTTTTCCTCTACTATATCCCACAAGCAAATGTGAAGAAAACAGAGGAATGAATGATATAATTTGTTTCCTAACCCAGAAACACACAGGATTTTTTTGTCAACTGTGAAGCCACCCACTTTGGGAGCTTCTGTAGACAAACTAATATTCACTTTATATGAATATTACTTTAATACGGTACACTAAATACCTATATTATTAAAAAATAAGAGATATAAAAAATTACTCTCCCCTAAAATAATGTGAACATTAGCATGTCTATGCCTTAATAGGATTAATATTTACCAAAACTGGGACCTTCCCATACCATGCAATTATCATGAACATGAAGTTAGATTTTATGAAAAAATATAAACATAATTAATAAACTGTTATTTTATTTTCAAATGTTGTGCGAAAGGGAAATTAAGCTTTTTTAAAGTGCAATTTTAACATGCTTCTCCCTAACTTTAAATATGTCAGTAATTTGAAGCTTTTTTTCTGAAGAAATAATGAAATTCTAGCTCAGAACTATGTACAAGAATATTCATTTTTGTCGTTTATATTAGCAAAACAGCAATAAACTAAATGTACAAAAACAGGAAAAATTTAAAATAAATTACAGTAGGAACTTGCCTGCTATCATGTGAATAGAGTATAAAAATTTTATACACAAGAGTATATACCACAAAAACAAAGTAGGAAACTATATATGCAATAGTATCTTGATTTAGGCAGAAAAGTAAACTAAAACATACCAGGGAAAAAAGGAAAAAAACTAGAATGTAAAATATAGAAAAACTCATTAATGGGGTGATACAATTACATGTGATTTATATATATTTTTATTCTTTGTGCCTTTTTTCTACAATCTCTACCATAGACATGTTATAATTGAAAGGAAAAATAATAAATGTTACAAAATATTGTATTTTCCATATGTAGATTTGTAAATTATTTTTTAAAACCAAAATTTATCCTAAATACATATAACACAAAAAATTTGTGCTCACAGTGTAAATATAACATTTATAACATTATAAATGTTGTAACATTATAATTGACATTAAATACAACGATCTACACCAGTGTTAATGCAGAGATTATATCAAAATGTAAAAAGCACAATTATTAATTGTTTCCAAATTATATTAAGGCATTTTAAGACTTACCTTCACAAAGTTTCTGCTTTATCACTTCCCTTATTTTGGATATTGCAATATAGTCTTCCACATAAAACACATAAGTAGACGAAGGCTTGTTGGCAATAGCTCTAAGTTCGGCATCTTCTGTTTCTGAACCAACACCAATGGCAAATAATGTTATCTTACTATCTCTTGCTGCTTCAGCTGCATCCTTGACATCATCCTGGGATTTGCCATCCGTAAGTACCACTGCTATCTTAGTCAGAAATCGCGAGGACTTGGCAAAAAGGTAATCGAGGGCAAACTGGATAGCCTTCCCTGTCCTTGTGTTTCCTCCTAAGTAGAGTATGGATTCCACTGCTGCTGTTAAATGTTCTCCTGAATCATAGCTTCCAAGAGGAATCTCCAGCACAGGGTAGTCACTATATTGAACCACTCCAACTTGAATAAACTTTGGCCCTATGTCAAAGTTTTTTGTGATATTGACAAGCCACTTTTTCACTATTTCAAAGTTTTCTGGGCCAACACTATAAGAGCCATCCAAGATGAAAACTAAATCTGTCGGAGCAGTACGACAACCTAAGTGCAAAAGAAAACCATCATAGCACATCTTTTATATAAAAAGCAAAAAGGGAGAGATTTTAAATTTATGAGTTTCAGCTATACACTAACATCATTGCTTATTTTAAATTGTCAATGAAATATGGGTAGCTTAATGCTAACCTGAAATATTTACAAAAATATAAGCCAGTGAATATGGAGAAAAAAATTAAAAACAGATTTTCTACCAACTTCAGGACTTAGCTAGCCAATAAAATTTCATCTTTGATATATTAATAGTTGATAAAAGTTAAATGAACCAAGATCACCCAATGAATCAACTCTTGCATTATATCCAAGATGAGTTTCTAAAGGTCTGATGTCTCATATTCAGTGAATGATATAGTCAGAGCATCAAATTGTCCTAACAATCTATGATTAAAGGTATAAAGCTATTCCTTGCTTAGTAGAGACAGAGATTCTTGTTTCGAGTTACCAGGAAACACATGTGGTCAGCACATCCTAAGGTCCTTTTTGGGGGAAAAAAATACCATCTTTGGTGCAAGTTACATTTGAACAAGTTATAAGCAGTTGTGGAAAGAAAAAGACTTTCCCTGGGGGGTGCGAGCAAGATGGCCAAATAGGAACAGCTCCAGCCTCCAGCTCCCAGTGTGGGCGACACAGAAGAGGGGTGATTTCTGCATTTTCAACTGAGGTACCAGGTTCATCTCAGTGGGGAGTGCCAGACAATCGGTGCTGGTCAGCTGATGCAGCCCAACCAGCGAGAGCTGAAGCAGGGCAAGGCATCACCTCACCTGGGAAGTGCAAGGGGGAAGGGAATCCCTTTAGAAACTGAGAAACACAACAACTGGAGAATCGGGTAACTCCCACCCTAATACTGTGCTTTACCAAGGGTCTTAGCAAATAGCACACTAGGAGATTATATCCCACACCTGGCTAGGAGGGTCCCATGCCCACGGAGCCTCCCTCATTGCTAGCACAGCAGTCTGAGATCTAACTGCAAGGCAGCAGCGAGGCTGGGGGAGGGGCGCCTGCCATTGCTGAGACTTAAGTAGGTAAACAAAGCCTCCAGGAAGCTCGAACTGGGTGGAGCCCACCACACCTCAAGGAGGCCTGCCTGTCTCTGTAGACTCCACCTCGTGGGACAGGGCATAGCAAAAAAAAAAAAAAAAAAACGGCAGCAGAAACCTCTGCAGATGTTAATGACCCTGTCCGACAGCTTTGAAGAGAGCAGTGGATCTCCCAGCATGGAGGCTGAGATCTGAGAACGGACAGTCTGCCTGCTCAAGTGGGTTCCTGACCCCTGAGTAGCCTAACTGGGGGACATCCCCCACTAGGTGCAGAACGACACCTCACACCTCACACCTCACACAGTGGGGTACACCCCTGAGATGAAGCTTGCAGAGCAAGAATCAGAGAGCAGCACTCACTGTTCAGCAATATTCTATCTTCTGCAGCCTCCGCTGCTGATACCCAGGCAAACAGGGTCTGGAACGGACCTCAAGCAATCTCCAACAGACCTACAGCTGAGGGTCCTGACTGTCAGAAGGAAAACGAACAAACACAAAGGACACCCACACCAAAACCCCATCAGTACGTCACCATCATCAAAGACCAAAGGCAGATAAAACCACAAAGATGGGGAAAAAGCAGGGCAGAAAAGCTGGAAATTTAAACAATTCAAAAAATCAGAGCGCATCTCCCCCTCCAAAGGAATGCAGCTCATCGCCAGCAATGGATCAAAGCTGGATGGAGAATGACTTTGACAAACAGAGAGAAGAAGGCTTCAGTCGATCAAACTTATCAGAGCCAAAGGAGGAACTACGTAACCAGTGCAAAGAAACTAAAACTTTTGAAAAAAGAATGGAAGAATGGATAACTAGAATAATCAATGCAGAGAAGGCCATAAACGAACTGACAGAGATAAAGACCATGACACGAGAAATACGAGACAAATGCACAAGCTTCAGTAACCGACTCAATCTACTAGAAGAAAGAGTTTCAATGATTGAAGATCAAATGAATGAAATGAAGCGAGAAGAGAAGTCTAGAGTAAAAAAAAAAGGAAAAAGAAATTAACAAAGCCTCCAAGAAATATGGGATTATGTGAAAAGACCAAATCTACGTCTGACTGGTGTGCCTGAAAGTGAGGGGGAAAATGGAACCAAGTTGGAAAACATGCTTCAGGATATCATCCAGGAGAACTTCCCCAACCTAGTAAGGCAGGCCAACATTCAAATTCAGGAAATACAAAGAACGCCACAAAGATACTCCTC
>NW_012107319.1:571827-572490 GCF_000951045.1 Mandrillus leucophaeus
GTAAATGGACTAAATGGTCCAATTAAAAGACACAGACTGGAAAATTGGATGAAGAGTCAAAACCCATCAGTTTGCTGTATTCAGGAGACCCATCTCACATGCAGAGATACATATAGGCTCAAAATAAAGGGATGGAGGAAGATCTACCAAGCAAATGGAGAACAAAAAAAAGCAGGGGTTGCAACCCTAGTCTCTGATAAAACAGACTTTAAACCATCAAAGATCAAAAGAGACAAAGAAGGCCATTATATAATGGTAAAGGGATCAATTCAACAGGAAGAGCTAACTATCCTAAATATATATGCACCCAATACAGGAGCACCCAGATTCATAAAGCAAGTCCTTAGAGACTTACAAAGAGACTTAGACTCCCACACAATAATAATGGGAGACTTCAACACCCCACTGTCAACATTAGACAGATCAATGAGACAGAAAGTTCACAAGGATATCCAGGAATTGAACTCAACTCTGCAGATCTAATAGACATCTAAGTGGACCCAATAGACATCTACAGAACTCTCCACCATAAATCGACAGAATACACATTCTTCTCAGTACCACATCTCACTTATTCAAAAATTGACCACATAGTTGGAAGTAAAGCACTCCTCAGCAAATGTACAAGAACAGAAATTATAACAAACTGTCTCTCAGACCACA
>NW_012107319.1:576750-602563 GCF_000951045.1 Mandrillus leucophaeus
CACACATATGTTTATTGCGGCACTATTCACAATAGCAAAGACTTGGAATCAACCCAAATGTCCATCAGTGACAGACTGGATTAAGAAAATGGGGCACATATACACCATAGAATACTATGCATTCATAAAAAAAGATGAGTTCGTGTCCTTTGTAGGGACATGGATGCAGCTGGAAACCATCATTCTCAGCAAACTATCACGAGAACAGAAAACCAAACACCACATGTTCTCAATCGTAGGTGGGAACTGAACAATGAGATCACTTGGACTCTGGAAGGTGAACATCACACACTAGGGCCTATTTTGGGGGCGGGGGGAGGGATGGCATTGGGAGATATACCTGATGCAAATGATGAGTTGATGGGTGCTGACGAGTTGATGGGTGCAGCACACCAACATGGCACAAGTATACATATGTAACAAACATGCACGTTGTGCACATGTACCCTAGAACTTAAAGTATAATTTTTAAAAATGTCAAAAAAAAAAGAAAAGAAAAAGACTTTCCCTGTGATAAATGCTAGCATGCTAAATGTAAAACGAAGCATGAATATAAAATTATCTCATTATCATATGGGCTATAAATAATAGCTATTATTGCTGATTTGAGTACAGAAGTTACAGAAGAAGACAAATATAGCTGCTCTTTTCTGTGCATTTTGTTAGCCATTCCAAACTATCGGAATTGCCCCAACAAACCAGTTTATCTTTTAGTCTGTGTTAGTCTCCCAACTCTGGGCCTTTGCAGTTGCTCTTCCTTTTTATTAGAATGTCTTCCTCTTTACCTAATACTCTTGTTTCAGATCCCTGATTGCCTGTCAGCTTTACCATAAAACCTTTTCTGACCTTCCACAGTTAGGTTGCCACCCCCTCCTAAATTTATAACAGTCAAGAAGTTCAAAAAATAAAAAGAATTGCCAAAATAGGGATTTGTCTCAAAAATGTATCTGTGATTATGACATTATTCCTAAAGTGCTCTACTACAGGTGGTAGTATCCTCAGAAGGTGTAAGGGACACAATTCCAACAAGCTCTGCCATGGTGGCCACTGCCAGAGGTCAAGGAGGGGACAGCAGAAATGGAGTTCTGCCCAGAGGCAAACTTGCTAACCCAAGGGAATGTAATTTTTCTGTTATTTTTGGAAGCTCGGAAGCTGGATGGACTGGGATTAAAGGTTTATGCTTTTATTGGTTTTTTTGTTTGTTTTTTTGTTTTTTGTGTGGGGAGACGAAAGGATAGAAGAGTTTGTTGGCAGAGCTTTTCAATGTTGGCCCTTCCTAAATACTGAGACTCATTGTTGTCTGAAGCTGCTAGTGTTTGTGTGCCACCTGATTCACTCTTAGAGGGTTATTCTTGGCCCTTCCTACCCTTCTCCCTGTCACAGAGCCACAGAACATGTATTTCATAACTGCAAAGTTAGTCAAGAGCATGGGCACACAAGCAAATAATGCCATTAATAAGCCCTAGACATAATATCCGTCCTGAGAACCTCTTCCTTAGAGAGATGAATGACATTATAGAAAAGGAAGGTGATTGAAGAGCGAAAACATGGTTCGAATACTACTTACTGCCCTCACAAGCTGTATTTTACTAGGTAAGCCCCTTAACTTTTTAAAATCCCTTTTCCCACCCAAGAAAAAAAAAAAAAAAAGGAAAGGGTGTACACATTATAGAGTGATTGCATGAATTAAACTATAAAAGTGTTAAGCAAGCTTTAAATATCATTGTATTAATAAATTTTAAGCCAAGTTGAATCAAATTATCAAACCATCTCATTTAACTTTTATAGAGACCATAGTTAATTTAAAGTAGAATGTTTATGAGTTTTAAAATGTGAATACAAGCAAACTTTTTTTAAAAAAAGTATGCTATCTCTAAATGATAGTCTGGGTAACAGAACTATAATTAATATAGCTCTTTATCTCTATATGCAAGCTTTCTTACAAGCAATAACAACATTCATTGAGATGTACTGCGCTGAACCATTAACATGCATTATCTCATTCAGTCCTGATAACCAATCTACAAGGCTTTCTTTATCTTTCCATTATGCAGCTCAAAAGTGGCTGAACATGGACTCAATACCAGACTGTTTGTTCCAAAGCTTGATGTGTTAGTTGAATAAACTATTGCCATAGAGTCCTCTCAAAATTATCTCTGAGGGAAGCTTTTCTTCTCAGTTAATGAGTAACATAGCAATTCATTTATTTTAGGGAGTTACAGAATCAAAAACAGTAAGAATGAGACCCTTAAAACCATTACTTGAACTCCCCTAGTTTAATTTCCAGATTAATTTGTTGATAACAAAAAAGGACAATGCTGATAGTTCTTACTTGATCTTACTTCCCCATCTTCAGCTAACACAGAATTCTGAAGAAGCAGCACCAAAACTGTGCAGAGAAATGCAATATAGTGAGCCATGTTTCTGTTTTCGTTCTAAAATTTTGGTTTTAGGATTCCTAGGGAGAAAAAAAAGGCAAGTTAAATATATTAATTAAAGTCAACATCTGGCCATTATACATTTACATTTTGAAATTACAAGACCCAGTTGAAATACAGTTAATTTTGTGACTATTAGAATTAACTTAAATCTGTTTAAAATAGCCAAATTTTAAATATATTATTGCAGGAGGACAATGAATAGCGGCTGAAGAGCATGATAAATCTTAATTCATAATTGTCTTATACACATTTTCTAAAATTTGAGCTTTTTGCAAAATATTTACTAGAATTTATCCTTTGGGCATAGCCTGTAGAACCTTATCTCATTCTTTTTACTATCTGAATATTAGCAAACATTTTTCTTTTAAATATGGGCTTGCATTTAAGGGACACTCAAAGAGTATTTAGTGAAAATATTTCTAAGATACAGCTGATAGAATTTAATTTTTAAAATAAGATATAATTGTAAACATTAAGACCTCTCTTATTTAATTCATAAACACTCAGTTTCATAGTTTTCATACACCATCTAAAATAAGTCCTAGAACTTCATTTCTGGTTAGAATGCAGAAAGTTGCAAGAGACTGTCATTCACAGCGAGTACATACCAGATAAAGTACAAATTCATATGCTTTTTAAGCCCAGCAGAAATGAAATAATTTAAAGAAACCCAAAAGAACTAAATTCCAGAAGTTTTAACCTTTCGTCATATAGAAGTGATTCACAACTGCTTTAATCTCTGGCAGAAAGGGAATACTGATGAGAAGGAATTTGCCATAGCATGTAAAAAATCACTCAAAGCTGGTGTAACAGATTGGAAATCTGAGGAGTTTCTGCCACAAAACAAGCATTCCTTCATTCAGCAGTTTCTTCTGGTGAGCCTTAACTAAATACACAGAGTAGATAAGTAGTACATAGAAAGTTGGAAACAGTATAGAACAGCCTAGAGAGAGTCTGCCCCTCTTCCTATCCACGTAGCCACAGACTTTCTCAAATATAAAACGGTGGCCATGACTTGAAAAGAAGCAAGAAATTTTTATACCTGATCAGGAGAAAAACAGCATAAGCAGATTCAAAGATTACCTAAATCCTAAATATCAGAAGTAGCAAAAAGTGTTTGTAAAATGGCAATGATAAATACGTTAAAGAATCTAGTAAATAAGACGGAAAACATGTACAAAGATGTGGAAAATTTCAGAAGGAAGATGAAAACTATACATAAAGATACAAAGAAAAATTCTAGGAATTAAATATACATCAGAAAATGGTTTATACAATGGGTTTACCTGCATCCATTGGAGGAAAAGATAAGTAAACTTGAAGATAAGTGAATAGAAATTATCAAAAAATGAAACCCCAAGGCATAAAAACATGGTAAAAGGAATAGAGCATCTAGAACTTATGGAACAATATCAAGTGATCTTGATTTAGCATATAAGTAAATTTTTCTCATGAAAAAGGAGAGAATGAAGAAATATTTGAAAAGACATGGCCAAAAAATTTCCAAATTAATGAAAGCCGCCAATTCTCAGATCAAAGAACTTCAGCAAACCCCAAGTGAGACACAAAGTTAATCATACCTGCATACATCATGTACAATCAACTGAAATCAAAATAAAATATAAAATTCCTAAAACTGGGCTGGGCGCGGTGGCTCACGCCTGTAATACCAGCACTTTGGGAGGCTGAGGCGGGTGGATCACGAGGTCAGGATATCAAGACCATTCTGGCTAACAAGGTGAAACCCCGTCTCTACTAAAATTACAAAACAAATGAGCCGGGCGTGGTGGCGGGCGCCTGTAGTCCCAGCTACTCAGGAGGCTGAGGCAGGAGAATGGCGTGAACTCGGGAGGCGGAGCTTGCAGTGAGCCGAGATCGGGCCACTGCACTCCAGCCTAGGCGACTGGGCAAGACTCCATCTCAAAAAAAAAAAATTCCTAAAACTGGCCAGAGGAAAAATGATACATTACCTACAGAGGGACAGCAGTAAGAATTTTAGACAGAAATTTTCTGGTAATAAACTGAGCACTCAATCAGAAAGAGATAAAAACCCTAAATGTGTGGACATCTAATATGAAAGCTTCTAAATATATGAAACAAAAAAATGAAAAAAAAATAAGCAGAGACACATTAAAAATAATGAGGTTTTAATATCTAGCACTCAGTATTATTTAATTAGACCAGAAAAAATTAGTGGAACAGAAGGTTTGGACAACACTATTATTAACCAACTTCACCTAGTTAATATTTACAAAACATTCTAACTAACAACAGAAGAAAACATATCATTTTGTAATGCATATGAAACAGTCACCAAAAAGACAATATGCTGCAGAGAAAACAAGTCTCAGATTTCAAAAAATTGAAACCATACTGATTGTGTTCCTTGACCAAAGGGCATCTGGATATGAAGTTTTCTTTGTTGAAAAGCGTTTTATTAAAAATGTAACTTATTAGTAGATAACTGGACGAGTTTCAATAAATAGTATTTTTCGAGGACTTTGGCTATTTCACCTCTCCACTCATCATCTTTCTGTTATCTATAGGATCTGTAGTTGTCCTACAGACTTTCAGAAGTGAAAGTCCTAAAATACTTTGAAATTAAGCAACATACTTCTAAATAATCCGTGAGTTTTTAAAAGCCAAAGAAGTTTTTAAATATTTCAAACTCAACAATTTTTTAAATCAAATATTTTTTGATACAGCTAAAGCAGCACTTAGAGAGAAATTTTAGCTTTAAAAGCATATATTAAACAAAAATGAAACCAATATCTAAGCTTCCACCTTAAGAAGCTAGAAATAGTACAATAAATTAAACCCAAAAAGTAAAAAAACTATGAAATATAAATTTGAAAGACAATTAAAAAAATAAATAATTAAAAAGTTAATTATTTGGACAAATAAATATACTGCTATGCCTTAGTAATTATAACCAAGAAAAAACAGAGAAAACATAAATAATTGCCTGAGTCAGTATTCAAATGGAAAGCACCACTTTAGATCCTACAAACATTAAAAGGGTAACTGGACAGGCGAAATGAACAAAGTCTTTGAAAAACACTATTTATTGAAATTGGTCCAATTATTTAATAAAGAAGTTAAATTATTAATCAAAAACATTCCCACAAAGAAAACTCCTGGTCCAGATAGCTTCAACAGTAATTTCTTCCAACAATTTCTACGAAACAGTCAAGGGGAAAAAATAAAATAAAACTATTTGTTTCAGTGGAATTAAATGAAAATAAAGAAGAAGTGAACTCCCCCCAATTTTTATTATGAGGCCAACACAACCCTAGTCAAAAAAAAAAAAAAAACCTAGACAAAGATATTACAAAAAATTATAGTCCATTGATTTAGCATATAAGTAAATTTTCCATTATTCTTTATGAACAAGGATATAAAAATCTATGACAAAATATTAGCTAATTAAATATAACAATATATTTTAAAATATCATGACCATGTGGGATTTATTAGAGAGATGCAAGATGGGTTTAACACTCAAAATTCAACTTATATAAAGTAAGAGACTAGAAAAAAAAAATCACATGAACATCTCAATTTATGCATCAAAAGTTCTTAACAAAATTTAACACTCATTTATGATAAAACTTTCAGCAAACTAAGAGTAGGACTTAACCCATGAATGTGAATGCTGTCTATAAAAAAATGTACATATAACATCACACTGAGTTGTAAAATACTAAATTCTTTCCTTCTCAAATCAGTAAGTAGCTAAGAATACATTCTCATACCACTTCTATTCAAAAATGTACAAGGAGTTCTCGCGACCGCTATGTGCACAAATGAGAAATAAAACATGCAAAGATTATAAAGGAAAAAATAAAACTGTCATTATTTACGGAAAACATAATAATCTACATAGAAAGTGGAATCTACAAAAACAATAGTGGAACAAAGTGAATTTAGCAAGGTCACAAGACATAAGATTAATGGTTTCTTTATTGGGAAAAAAATACCATTTTCAATAGTATCAAAAGTATTATAAATGTGGAAATAAAGCTAATGAAATATGGAAAGACCTCTGTACTGAAACATTGCAAAATTAAAGAAACCAAATAAATGGAGAGATCCATATTCAGAATTAAAAGACTCAATATTATTAACATCTCCACCCTTCCCAAATGGTCTATAGATTCAACAAAATCCCAATTTTTAAAATTAACAAGTATTCTAAAGCATGAATAAAATGCAAATGATTTTGAATTGTCACAATCTTGAAAAAGAACTCTCTTAATAACAAAGTTGGAGAACTGATATTATTTGATACTGACTTATGTCAGTCTGCTTTCTGTTATTACAACTGAATACCCAAGATGCAGTAATTTATAAAGAAAATACATTTATTTCTTACAGTTTTGAAGGCTGGAAAGCCCAAGGTCTAAGGGTGAAATCTGGTGAGGGCCTTACAGCTGGTGGGGGTTTTCTGCAGAGTCTCTGTGTGGTACAGGGTACCACATGGTGAGGGGCCTCAGGAGAGAGAACCTACCTGGCTTTTTATAACAGAACTACTTTCCTGATAACTAACCCACTCCCATGGTAACCCATTAATCAACTAACCCGTGAAAAGGATGTATCTATCCATGACAACAGAACCCTCATGACCCAATCACCTCTTAAAGGACACACCGCCTAGTACCTTCACACTGGAGATTAAGTTTCAACATGAGTTTCAGAGGCGGCAAACATTCGAACCATAGCAACTTGCTACAGAAATCAAGAAAGTATGGTACTATATTGACATAAAGATAGGCATAGAACAGAACACAAAAGAGTTTTGGTAACAGACCCACACTTACATGGTCAATTGATTGATTGTCAACAAAAATGTCAAAGTAGTTGGATAGGAAAGGAAAGTCTTTTCAACAAACATTGCTGAATCAACTGAAAAAACACATGGAATAAAATGAACCTGGACTCCTACCTCATTTCACATAAGAAAATTAAATGGAACATAGATCTAAATGTAAAAGCTAAAACTATAAGTCTTCAAAGAAAAAACATAAGAGAATATCTTCACCACTTTAAGATTAAGGTGAATATTTCTTAGGACACAAAAACCACTAGCAGTTTTAAAATAAGTACATCAGATTTAATCAAAATTAAACATTTCCATTCCTTAAAAGACACCATTTAAGAATGCAAGCCAATGTTCGCATTAAAATATTTCTGACAAATGACTCATATCAGAAAACATAGATAATAAAAAGAAAAACACCACAATTTTTTAAATGAGTAAAAGGTCTTGAACAGACACATTACAAAAGAAGATACAGAAATGGCCAATAAGCACATGAAATAGTACTCATCATCACTAGTCATCAGGGAAATGCACAGTAAAACAACAGTAAGATATGATATGATTTTTTTTTTTTTTTTTTTTTTTTGAGACGGAGTCTTGCTCTATCACCCAGGCTAGTGCAGTGGTGCGATCTCAGCTCATTGCAAGCTCCACCTCCCGGATTCATGCTATTCTCCTGCCTCAGCCTCCGGAGTAGCTGGGACTTCGGGCGTCCGCCACCACGCCTGGCTAATTTTTTGTATTTTTAGTAGAGACGGGGTTTCCCCATGTTGGCCAGGATGGTCTTGATCTCCTGACCTCATGATCCGCCCGCCTTGGCCTCTCAAAGTGCTGAGATTACAGGCGTGAGCCACCGTGCCTGGCCAATATTTCGCACCTACAAAAATAGCTAAAATTAAAAGACTAATAATATCAAATGTTTACAAGTATATGTGAAGAAACTGGAATTCATACATTGTTGGCGACATTGAAAACGGATGTAATCACTTTAGAGAACTGTTAGGTAAAGTTTCTTATAAACTATGGCCAGTGATTTTTCTGCTAGGTATGTAGCCTAGAGAAATGAAATTGTGTGTCCATAGCAAAAGACTTTAGCAATGTTTACAGTAGTTTTATTCATAATAATTCCAAACTAAAAATAACCCAAGTGCTATCAACAGGACAATAAATATACAAGTTGTGTGATATATTCATACAATGAAATACTACTCAGCAGCTCTGGGCAGAGAATCTCTGAAAATAAGGAAGCAGCCCGAGTCAGGAACTTCTAGATAAAACTCCCATCTCCCTGGACAGAGCACCTGGGGGAAGGGCGGCTGTGGGCACAGCTTCAGCAGACTTAAACGTCCCTGCCTGATGGCTCTGAAGAGACCAGTGGACCTCCCAGCACAGCATTCGAGCTCTGCTAAGGGTCGGACTGCCTCCTCAAGTGGGTCCCTGATGCCCATGTATCCTGACTGGGAGATACCTACCAGTAGGGACCAACAGACATCTCGTACAGGAGAACTCTGGCTGGCATCTGGCAGGTGTCCCTCTGGGACAAAGCTTCCCTGGAAAGGGGAAAGAACGGGCAGCAATCTTTGCTGTTCTGCAGCCTCCACTGGTGATACCCAGGCAAACAGGATGTGGAATGGACCTCCAGCAAACTCCAGCAGACCTGCAGCAGACAGGCCTGACTGTTAGAATGAAAACAAACAAACAAAAAGGAATAACACGTCCACTCAAGGACCCCATCTGAAGGTCACCAACATCAAAGACCAAAGGTAGATAAATTCACAGAGATGGGGAGAAATCAGTGCAAAAATGTTGAAAATTCCAAAAACCAGAACACCTCTTGTCCTCCAAGGGATCACAACTCCTCACCAGCAAGGGAACAAAACTGGACAGAGAATGAGTTTGACGAATTGACAGAAGTAGGCTTCAGAAGGTGGGTAATAACAAACTCCTCCAAGCTAAAGGACCATGTTCTAACCTGATGTAAGGAAGATAAGAACCTTGAAAAAAGATTACATGAATTGATAACTAGAATAACCAGTTTAGAGAAGAACACAAATGATCTGACGGAGCTGAAAAACACAACAAGAGAACTTTGTGAAGCATACACAAGTATCAATAGCTGAATCAATCAAGCAGAAGAAAGGATATCAGAGATTGAAGATCAACTTAATGAAATAAAGTGAGAAGACAAGATTAGAGAAAAAAGAATAAAAAGGAATGAACAAAGCCTCCAAGAAATATGGGACTATGTGAAAAAATCAAATCTTTATTTGACTGGTGTACCTGAAAGTGACGGGGAGAACGGAACCAAATTGGAAAACACTCTTCGGGATATTTTCCAGGAGAACTTCTCCAACCTGGAAAGACAGGCCAACATTCAAATTCAGGAAATACAGAGAACACCACAAAGATACTCCTCGAGAAGAACAACCTCAAGACACACAATTGTCAGATTCACCAAGGTTGAAATGAAGGAAAAAATGTTAAGGGCACCAGAAAGAAAAGTTGGATTACCCATAAATGGAAGCCCATCAGACTAATAGCAGATCTCTCAGCAGAAACCCTACAAGCCAGAAGAGAGTGGGGGCCAATATTCTACATTCTTAAAGAAAAGAATTTTCAACCCAGAATTTCATATCCAGTCAACCTAAGCTTCATAAGCTAAGAAGAAATAAAATCCTCTAGAGACAAGCAAATGTTGAGAAATTTTATCTCACCACCAGGCCTGCCTTACAAGAGCTCCCGAAGGAAGCACTAAACATGGCCAGGAAAAACTAGTAGCAACCACTGCAAAAACATACCAAATTGTAAACACAATCGACACTACAAAGAAACAAATTCAAAAGCTAGCAGAAGAGAAGAAATAACTAAGATCAGAGCAGAAGTGAAAGAGATAGAAACACGAAAACCCTTCAAAAAATCATCAAATCCAGGAGCCGGTTTTCTGAAAAGATCAACAAAATAGATAGACTGCTATGAAGACTAATAAAGAAGAAAAGAGAGAAGAATCAAATAGACACAATAAAAAATGATATAGGGGATCCCACAGAAATACAAACTACCATCAAATAATACTATAAACATGTCTATGCAAATAAACTAGAAAACTAGAATAAATGGATAAATTCCTGGACACATACACCCTCCCACATCTAAATCAGGAAAAAGTCAAATCCCTGAATAGACCAATAACAAGTTCTGAAATTGAGGCAGTAATTAATAGCCTACCAACAAAAAAAGTCCAGGACCAGACGGATTCACAGCCGAATTCTACCAGAGGTACAAAGAGGAGCTGGTACCATTCCTTCTGAAACTGTTCTAAACAATAGAAAAAGAGAGAATCCTCCCTAACTCATTTTATGAGGCCAGCATCATCCTGATACCAAAACCTGGCAGAGACACAACAAAAAAAGAAAATTGCAGGCAAATATCCCTGATGAACATCAATGCAAAAATACTCAATAAAATACTGGCAAATCGAATCCGGTAGCCCATCAAAAACTTTATCCACCACAATCAAGTCAGGTTCATCCCTGGGATGCAAGGCTGGTTCAACATATGCAAATGTAATTCATCACATAAACAGCATCAATGTCAAAAACCACATAATTATCTCAATAGGTGCAGAAAAGGCCTTCAACAAAATTCAACACCCCTTCATGCTAAAAACTCTCCATAAGCTAGGTATCGATGGAATATATCTCAAAATAATAAGAGCTATTTATGACAAACCCACAGCCGATATCATACTGAATGGGCAAAAACTGGAAGCATTCCCTTTGAAAACCAGCACAAGACAAGGATGCCCTCTCTCACCATTCTTATTCAACATAGTATTGTAAGTTCTGGCCATGGCAATCAGGCAAGAGAAAGAAATAATGGGTATTCAAATAGGAAGAGAGGAAGTCAAATTGTCTCAGTTTGCAGATGACAAGACTGTATATTTAGAAAACCCCATAATCTCAACTCAAAATCTTCTTAAGCCGGTAAGCACTTCAGCAAACTCTCAGGATACAAAATCAATATGCAAAAAGCACAAGCATTCCTATACACCAATAACAGACAAACAGACAGTCAATAATCCTAGCACTCTGGGAGGTGGAGGTGGGCAGATCACAAGGTCAGGAGTTCTAGACCAGCCTGAACAACATGGTGAAACCTCTCTCTAATAAAAATAACAAAAAAACAACAAATAGTTGGTTGTGGTGGCAGTTGCCTGTAGTCTCAGCTACTGGGAAGGCTAAGGCAGGAGAAATGCCTGAACCAGGGAAGCAGAGGTTGCAGTGAGCTGAGATCACACCACTGCACTCCAGATTGGACAACAGGGCAAGACTCCATCTCAAAAAAAAAAAAACCACCAGAGAGCCAAATCAAGAGTGAACTCGGCCGGGCGCGGTGGCTCAAGCCTGTAATCCTGTCTCTTATACACATCTAGATGTGTATAAGAGACAGACTCCAGCCTGGGCGACAGAGCGAGACTCTGTCTCAAAAAAAAAAAAAAAAAAAAGGGAAACCCCATTTTATTTTAAAAAAAAAAAAAAAAAAAAAACAGTGAACTCCCATTTACTATTACTACAAAGAGAATAAAATACCTATGAATACAACTTACAAGGGAAGGACCTCTTTAAGAAGTACTACAAACCACTGCTCAAGGAAGTAAGAGAGGACACAAACAAGTGGAAAAACAGTCCATGCTTATGGAAAGGAAGAATCAATATCATGAAAATGGCCATACTGCCCATTGCTTTTCTTCACAGAATTGGAAAAAACTACTTTAAACTTCATATAGAACCAAAAAAGAGCCCGCATAACCAAGACAATCCTAAGCAAAAAGAACAAAGCTGGAGGCATCATGCTACCTGTCTTCAAACTATACTATAAGGCTACAGTAACCGAACCAGCATGGTACTGGTACCAAAACAGATATATAGACCAATGGAGGCCTTGGAAATAAAACCACACATCTACAAACATCTTATCTTTGACAAACCTGACACAAACAAGCAATGGGGAAAAGATTCCCTATTTAATAAATGGTGTTGGGAAAACTAGCTAGCCATGAGCAGAAAAGTGAAACTGGACCCCTTCCTTACACCTTATACAAAAATCAACTCAAGATAGATTAAAGACTTAAACAAAAGACCTTAAACCATAAAAATCCTAGAAGAAAACGTAGGCAATACCATTCAGGACATAGGCATGGGCAAAGACTTCATGTCTAAAATACCAAAAGCAATGACAACAAACGCTAAAATTGACAAATGGGATTGAATTAAACTAAAGAGCTTCTGCATAGCAAAATAAACTACCATGAGAATGGGAGGAAAATGTTGCAATCTATCTATCTATGCAACTGACAAAGAGCTAATATCCAGAATCTACAAAGAACTTAAACAAATTTACAAGAAAAAACAACCCCATCAAAAAGTGGGCAAAGGATTAGAACAGACATTTCTCAAAAGAAGACATTTATGCAGCCAACAAGCATATGAAAAAAGTTCATCATCACTGATCGTTAGAGAAATGCAAATCAAAACCACAATGAGATGCCATCTCATGCCAGTTAGAATGATGATCATTAAAAAGTCAGGAAACAACAGATGCTGGAGAGGATGAGGAGAAATAGGAATGCTTTTACACTGTTGGTGGGAGTGTAAATTAGTTCAACCATTGAGGAAGACAGTGTGGTGATTCCTCAAGGATCTAGAACTAGAAATACCATTTGACCCAGCAATCTCATTACTGGGTATATACCCAAAGGATTATAAATCATTCTAATATAGGGATATATGCACAGGTATGTTTATTGTGGCACTATTCACAATAGCAAAGACTTGGAACCAACCCAACTGTCCATCAATGATAGACTGGATTAAGAAAATGTGGCACATATATACCATGGAATACTATGCAGTCATAAAAAAGGATGAGTTCGTATCCTATGCAAGGACATGGATGAAGCTGGGAATCATCATTCTCGGCAAACTATTCCAGGAACAGAAAACCAAACACCACATGTTCTCACTCATAAGTGGGAGTTGAACAATGAGAACACATGGACACAGGGAGGGGAACATCACACACTGGGGCCTGTCGGGGGTGGGGGGCTAGGGATAACATTAGGAGAAATTCCCAATGTAGGTGACAGATTGATGAGTGCAGCAAACCACCCTGGCATGTGTATACTTATGTAACAAAACTGTACATTCTGTTGATGTATCCCAGAACTTAAAGTATAATAAAAAATAATAATTTAATAATTTAAAAAAAGAAATACTAACCAGCAGTCAAAAAATCATGAACTGTTACAGGAAACAACATGAATAAATTTAAAATACATTATATTTAATAAAAGAAGCCAGACACAAAAGAATACATACAGTATGTTTCTAGTTGTGGGAAGCCCCAAAACAGGCAAAACTAATCTATGGTGTTAGAAACCAGGAAACCTTTGCCTGAAAGTGGCACAAGTAAACTTCCTGGGTAACAGAAACAGGCTATGTTTGCAAAGTCAGTGTTCGGATATATGAACTCATCTAAGGCAATTAAACCAGATGTGTTATATCTGTATAATTTATTTTATATATAAATGAAAAAAATCAGTCCATTACTATCAATTTCCAAATTAGGCAAGCCCCTCTGCATAAAGAGTTATAAAGGACCAAAAAGAGGCTTTTTAATTTTTTTTGAGAAGGAGTCTCACTCTGTCACCAGGCTGGACTATAGTGGCGCTGTCTCAGCTCACTGCAGCCTCTACCTCCCAGACTCAAGTGATTCTCCTCCCTCAGCCTCCTGATTAGCTGGGACTACAGGCACACGACACCATGCCCAGTTAACTTTTGTATTTTCAGTAGAGACTGGGTTTCACCATCTTGGCCAGGATGGTCTTGATTTCTTGACCTCATGATCCCAAAGTGCTGGGATTATAGGCGTGAGCCACCATGCCCAGCCGAGAGGCATTTTTGATGAGTCATCACCAGGATGTGCTGTTTTATGGTAACAACATGTCCTAAGAAATTATCACCAACTTCCTTCCCAAAAGCCTTAAAATTATTAAGTTCCTCTACCAAAAAATCTCAGTATTTCTATGTATATGTAATTCATTCAGATTTCTTGGGTAAAGTTAATTCCCTAATGTTATTATAATTTAAATTGACAATCATTAAAGTAGAAGATACAAAAGGACACTAAATGCATATTATTGCCATGTTATTTAATCATTAAAACTGATGTGGTTCATAAATATTTCATTATACATATGTTTATGTACTCTTCAAATGAAGTTAGGCTTATCAAGTTTTAACACTTAGTTGAATAGGGAGTGTGTTAAACATATGGATGCCCTAACCATAATCCAGTAGCTTCAGACTGTAGGGGAAGGGACCAACTATTCTTTAAAAATAAATAAATGAATCTCCTCATATGCTAACATGCACCAAAGTTTTATAAATTCTAGTATGGGGCAATGCAAAATGATAAATAAGAAAAAAAGTCCCTATTTCCTTGGTAGAGAAGTACATTTGCAACCCTAAATAGGGTACTATAACTCAGATTTTCTACAAGCAAAAAATTGTAAAGCCTTGATACTCAGAGTAATCAGGTGACCATTAGCATTCCCATTTCTCAAATGTTAAGGTATACAAAAATCATTTAGAGATCTTACTAAAATGTAGATACTGATTACACAGCTTTAGTTTGTAGATGAAGGGTCTTCATTTTGGCTGCAGTTTGAATGTTTGTCCCCTCCAAGTTTCATGTTAAAACTTAATCATTAATGCAGCAGTACTGAGAGGCAGGGCTTTTAAAAGATGATTGGGTCATGAGGGCTCTGCCCTTTTGAATGGATTAACCCATTCACAGATTAGTGGATTAATGGACTAGCATAGGAATGGGACTGGTGGCTTTATGAAAAAAGGAAGAGAGACCTCAGCTAGCATGCTCAGTTCCCTCATCATGTTATGCCCTCTGCAGCCTTGTAACTCTGCAGAGAGTCACCACAAGCATGGAGGCCTCACCAGATGTGGCCTCTTGACCTTGGATTTCTCAGCCTTCATAAGAAATGATTTTTTTTTCATTAAAATTATGCAGTTTTGAGTATTTTCTTACAAGCAATAGAAAAGGTACTAAAACAACTAGCAAGCTGCCAGGTGATGCTGATTCTTCTGGTCCATAGACCACACTTTGTGTATTTTGGTGCTAAAAGCTTTTGTCTTTCGTTGTTCTTTTCCCAAAACTAAAAATAGTGTTGAAATTTCTAAAATATCAGGAATAGTATCTCCCTGGTTTTAAGAATCTGAACCCCAGTCTGTCTGTCTTCCTGAAACAAATGTGGTGGGGGAGGAAAAGAGGGGCAGAACTGTGACCCCAGTAGCATGAACCAAGAGTATATTAGTATCTATTTTAGTTCACTTAGAATAGTAAGAAAAAAAAAAGAGTGACAACTCGAATAAATAAAATTATAAAGAGAAGCCATTATAAATGATACTTCAGAGACACAAAAATATTATGAGACTACTATAATAATTATATGCTAACAAACTGCATAACATAAATTTCTAGAAACTTAAAACTTACTAAAACTGAATGATGATGAAATATGAAATCGTAACAGATTTTGTATATATACAAATCTCTTTACTATATATAATACATATAATACTATATATAATATATATAATCTCTTTACTATAACTAGTAAAGAGATCAAATCAGTAAACAAAACTTCCCAACAAAGAAAGGTCCAGAACCAGACAGCTTCATGATGAATTCTATTAGACTTTAAAAGGAGAATTAATGCCAATTCTCCCCAAACTCTTCCAAAATATTAAAGAAAAGAAAACACTTCAAACTCAATTTATGAGGCTGGCTTTACCCTAATAACAAAGCCAGACAAGAACACTACAAGAAAAAAAAAATCACAGGCCAATATCCCTGATGAACATGGATGTAAAATTTCTCAATAACCTACTAGTAAACTAAATTCAACAGTACATTCAAAGTGTCATATGCATGACCTAGTGGGATTTATCCCTGAGATGCAAGGATGGTCCAATATAGGTAAATCAATAAACATGATATACCACATTAAAAACAAAGAATAAAATTATACGATCATCTAAATACACACCAAAACAAAAGCATCTGACAAAATTCACCTTCATTTTATAATTTAAAAAAAACTCAATAAATTAGGCATGGAACGAATGAACTGCAACATAATAAAGGCCGTGTATGACAAATCCACAGCTAACATTATACTAATGGTTAAAAGCTGAAAGCTTTTCCTCTAAGATCAGGAAAAAAACAAGGGTGCCCAGTCTCACTACTTCTCTACAACATAGTACCAGAAGTCCCAGCCAAACCAATTAGGCAAGAAAAAGAAACAAAGGCATCCAAATTGGAAAGGAAGAACTAAGATTGTTTCTATTAGCATGTGGCATAATCTTATTATAGAAGGCCTTAAAGACTCTACCAAGAAAGTATTAAAACAAATAAATTCAATAAACTTGTGGGATACAAAATCAACATATAAAAGTCAGTTGCCATTTCTATGTCTTAATAATGAACAATCCTAAAACAAATTAGGAAAGCAATATAATTTACAATAGCATCAAAAGGAATAAAATACTCAGGAATAAATTTGACCAAGGAGGTGAGATATCTGTATATTGAACACTCTAAAATATTGATGAAAGAAATTGAAGAAGACACAAATACAATTCTTCACACTGATAAATGGAAAGATATCCACATTCATGAATTGGAGGAATTAAAATTGTTCAAATGTCCATACCACCCAAAGGGATCCATAGATTTAGTTCAATCATTATCAATATCCCAATGGCATTTTTTACAAAAATCAAAAAATTAAGTCCTAAAATTTGTATGGAACCACAAAAAACCCAAATATCTAAAGCAATCTTGAACAAGAAGAACAAAGCTGGAGGCACCACACTTCCTGATTCAAGTTATATTATAAAGCTATAGTAATTAAAACAATATGGTACTGGCATAAAAACAGTTACACAAACCACTGGAACAGAATAGAGGGCCAAGAAATAAATCCATGCATATATAGTTAACTGATTTTCCACAAAATGTCAAGAAAGGATAGTCTCTTTCACAAATACTGCTGGGAAAACTAGATATCCATGTGTAAAAGAACGAAATTGGACCATTATAGCATACACAAAAACTAACTCAAAATGGATTAAAGACAAACAAAAGACATGAAATCACAAACGTCTAGAAGAAAACACAGGGGAAAAGCTTAATAACACTGGTCTTGGCAATGACTTTTTGGATTTGACAACAAAAGCACAGACAACAAAGATAAAAATAAACAAGTGGGACTACATCAAACTAATAAGTTTATGCACAGCAAAGGAAACAATTGATGAAATAAAAAGGCAATCTACAGAATGGAAGAAAATATCTGCAAACCATATATCTCATAAAGAATTAGTATCTAAAATACAAAAGAAACCCATACAATTCAATAGCAAATAAAAAAACTGATTAAAGAATGGGCAAACGACGTGAATAGACGATTTTCCAAAGAAGACATACAAATGGTCAACAAGTATATAAGATGTTCAACATCACTACATCACTAGTTATCAGGGAAATGCAAATCAAAATGGCACCACTTCATACCTGTTAGCAAGGCTATCATCAAAAAGCCAAAAGATAGCAAGCGTGGGTGAAGATTGGAGAAAAGGGAATACTTGTACACTGTTGGTGGAACTTTAAATTGGTACAGCCATTATGAAAAATAGTATAGAGGTTCCTCAAAAAATTAAAAGTAGAACTACTATATGAACCAGTAATTTTACTACTGGATATGTTTCCAAAGGAAATAAAATCACTATCTCAAATAGGTATCTGCTGTCTCATATTCATTGCAGCATTAAGACGACCATATGAACCAGCAATCCTACTACTGGATATATTTCCAAAGGAAATAAAATCACTATCTCAAAGAGGTATCTACAGTCCCATATTCAATGCAGCATTATTTACAGTAGCCAAGCTATGGAAACAACCTAAGTGTTCATCAACTGAAGAATGAATAAAGAAACTGGGGTGTGTGTACACATACACACACTCTCACACAGAAGAGAATATTATCTAGACTTACAAAAAAAAGAAATCCTACCCTCTGCAACAACATGGATGAACCTGGAGGACAGTGAGCTAAGTGAAATAAGCCATACACAGAAAGACAAATACTGCATGATTGCATGTTGAAATCTAAAAAATTAAAGTCAAACTCAGAAACAGAGAGTAGAATGTTGATTAACCCAGGCTGGGGAGGAGGCAGAGAGGAGATGTTGGTCAAAGGGTGCAAACTTTGAGATATATAATGAATACATTCTGGAGACCTAATGTACAGCATGGTAACTATAGTTAATAATTTATTTTATACTTGAAATTTGCTGAGGGAATAGATCTCAAGTTTCCTTACCACAAAAATAAAAATAAAAAAATGATAACTAATGAGGTAATTGATATGCTAGTTAGCTTGATTGTGGTAATCATTTCATAATATATACTTACATCACATCATATTATCAACCTAAAATATATACAATTTTTATTTGTCAGTCATACCTCAAAAAGCTGGGGTAAAACTGTTTAACCTCACGTAAATAACAATTAAAATAAGAAAAAAGGAATACAGGCTAACAAGGCCTGCAGCACAATCTGTAGACCAATGAATGGCATAGTAAGTAAACAAAAAGTCTTTTATGTTCAGAAACAAAAAGTGAAAGGCAGAGTAAGGAGGCCATGCTTTCAGGTCTATTTCACATGTCATTTGGAAATACTATATCATAGCTCATCTTCCTTCTCAGTAAGAAATTAAATGGGTCATTAGACACTTGGCCTAAATTGTATTTTTCCAAAAGCTTTAGAATATGTATACTTAACATTTGTCTTGATAGGAATTTGGAATAACTATGGTGTCAGGAGTGAGCTAAGATGGAAAATAATGGTTTCCCTCAAGAATGAGACTACTAATGAAAACAGGAGTTTTCTTTTTTATTAACTGAAAGTGGCTCTACAGATGTAGAAGGACTGGGATGATATTTGGAGTCAGAGATCCTGGGCATAGATATTGAATCTTTCCCTTCCCAGATCTTCCCACAAAACCTTGTGAGAAATGCTACCACAGAGGTACAGTGCTGCAATTCACCTGCAGAACTGGGTCTAACTTGTACCCAGAACTGCTTAAAGCCCGCTTGTGATGGTAACTATTACAGTTTCAGGGTCTCCACTACACGATGCTTACATCCTTAGCAGCAGAAAGTCCCTAGTTACTTGCCTCACTTCTAGTGAATTAGACTGTAAAGAATATTGATATATATGCTACCTTCTCAAACATGGAATTCTGTTTTTTTAAATCAGCCTTTCAATGGTACATAAATCATTCTTAATGGGTGACAGAAAAAGAAGAAATTATTTTTACCAGAATGTAGGAATTTAAACTGAGCTCACCTGTTAATATGGAATATATAGAAGGCTAAATAGACATCAAGAAATCCAGGTTATAGAGTTAACACTGCCATTAACTAACTATAATTTAAAGAACATCCTTCTTAGTGGTTTTCTAATGCTTAGGAAAAAGAGAGGTAAACTTGGTCATCTGTATCTGCCTTTCAACTATGAAAACAATGATTCATATTATCTGTCATCAAAGGATTGTTGTGATAATTAAAATTTATACTTTTAAAACTGCTTTGCAAAAACTTCGGTTTATTTAATCTTGAGAATGTTGAGAGAATAAGGCCTGATGGGGTCATATGGTTTGCCTCCTGCATGTACTCAAAAGCAACAGACTCAAAAACCAAGTTTGCTGACTCCAGAGTCCTTTCCATTACATTCATTCAACAACAAACATTCATTAAGTGCCAACTATGTGACAGATACTCTCTAGGTGCTGGGAATTCAGAGGTGACAAAACTAAATAAGGAATCTGCTTCCATGCAGTTTTTGCCACAGACTAAAAAAATACATAAGATAATTTCAGATACTGGTAAGTGTATAATGAAAACAGTAATGTATCACTTGAGGCCAGGAGGAGAGGAAGGGCTCCATTAGATTTGGAGGTCAAAGAAGGCCTCTCTGAAAAGGTAACACTTGAGCTGACACTTAAGCAACATGAAGGAGCCACACTTGACTGGACTTCGGGACAAGCTTTCCATTCCTTTGATGGAATAAGTTTGGTTTGTTCCAGGAACAGAAAGGTCGGTGAGTCATGCGTGTGAGAGCAAGAGGAAGAATGACAGGGACTAAAGTAAAGTAGCACGATTCACAAGCATTATGTTCAGTTTAGAATTGTTTTTCCTAAATGCAAAGCTTGTCTATTAAAGGGTTTTAAGCATGGGTGCATCAAGATCTGTTTTTCATATTAAGTCCGTCATCTCACTTTGAAAACTAAAGTGCTCCATAAAAACATAAGAATTATTTCATTTTGGCCGGGTGCGGTGGCTCACACCTGTCATCCCAGCACTTTGGGAGGCCGAGTTGGGCGGATCACCTGAGGTTGGGAGTTTGAGACCAGCCTGACCAACATGGAGAAACCCCGTCTCTACTAAAAATAGAAAAAATTAGCCAGGCGTGGTGGCGCATGCCTGTAATCCCAGCTACTCAGGACGCTGAGGCAGGAGAATCGCTTGAACCCTGGAGGTGGAGGTTGTGGTGAACCAAAATTGCACCATTGCACTGCAGCCTGGGCAACAAGAATGAAACATGGTCTCAAAAAATAATTATTATTATTATTTCATTTTAAGATGTAGGAAATCAAGAGCGCAATTGATCTATTAATGTCCTCTTTCGCCTTTCACATCTCTTCCATTTTGTTATATGTTATATTCCAGTGTCATCATTGCTATATTATATTTATAAATAAATAAATATTTGTGAGCAAATTTCTCAGAATAGTGGACACAAATGAGAACAAGTTCCTTGTCCCCTCACAATGAATGTATCTTTCAATGGATCACCAGAGAGTCATGGGAATTAGCATGAGGAGCCACCAGGAATGTAATAAAAGCTTTCAAAATGAGTGACTGTCAGGAAAGATGCCCTCTCAAAATTTGCTTACTATGCTTGGTTATGAAACTTTAAATAAAAGTAAAGACTGAATACAGTCCACTCTTGAGATACTAACTCATGCTTATTTAAAGGTTTTGTCTTTGAACTAAATTGTAAAACAGGAAAAGGTAGAGAGGCTGAAATTCTGGTCCCTGCTCTTTTACACAGACTTCTATAGTGTTCTATATTCTGACATTAAGGTATTAGGAGGAAGTATCAATTGGAACACAATAGAATTTAGAAGGGCAAAATGCTGGAAAACTTGCAAAAAATTTACGAATTCATTTTTATGTGTCTTTATATGTATTAATTTCTCATAAGGCTATGAGAAGTAAGTTAAAGTATGGAAACCACAAAGAAAGGGGTCTGACAATTAGTAGCTCTTAATAAATAGAAGCTATTGTCATAATTATAGACAAAAATACATTTCAATTTTTAAAATGACAATAAATGCTTGAATAAGAAGCATAAAGACTTATAGCCAACCCACTATTTAATATAACTGTCACATTTTAGTCTACTAAAAATTAATGAGAAACTAAAGCATTCATTTTTAAACTTGTTTCATAAAAATGTTTACTCTTTCCTCAGTTACCGAATATTATTTAATATTACTTGAATACCTGGCTTGAAGGACAAGAACAGAATAATCCATTTCCAATTGAAAAAGTTCAGGATCAAAAGAAATCCCCTAAAAGACTGATTTTGATTAACTCTAATCAAGGATAGTACAGATGAAAGATTAAACTATCTTTCAATCGAGATGATCAACACTGAAGTTTTCACTCTTTCCAAAGAAAGTTATATTTTTAAAAAAATGTGGTGTGAAAAGGTAACTAAAGAGTACACCCCCAAAAATGCAGGGAGAAAGGCATCATAGATGTGTCAATTAATTAATAAAACCGTGTATTGTTTTTCTGGAGAAAAAGGGGGAAATCAGCATTTCCTATCACTATAGTAATGACGTGGCTTCTAGCCATTTTTGAAGCCAAAAACCTAAGACCACACATCGATCTTCCTTATCTCCCCTATATTTAATGGATAACTCATAAGGAGGATCACTTTGCCATTCTCTTTCATCACTGCATGATTAGTGCCTCAAATCATACTTGGCAAATCACTGACCCTCAATAAATGTTGGTTTAATTAGATCTTTTTCTACCTCCAGCATCTCTTCTATCATCCCCTTATTTAATACCACTGATAATGCTGTCCTCATCTCACACTTAGTCTACAGTGGTATCCACCTAAGTGATCTCCTAACTACTATCACATGCCCATCTAATTTAAACTACTAGTTTCAGAGTTTGTTTTCACACTGCAGAGTGGGTGAATTATTTCTTGATTGAGTTGTACACTATATTACATAATATCCATCAAAACCACACAGGAAAGAGAGAATTGTAGTAACTTGCTTGTCTGGAGTTTGTAGGAATAGTTTAAAAATCTAATCTGGCCATAGCAACTTCTAAATATTCAAGCAACAATAGAATACACATGTCTATATAATGAGACCACTACAAGCCAAGAAATGGTGTACAGTGTATTTTATTTGCCTGTGCCAGCAAATGCACTGAAAACAGGCCACAGGATTCTATCAGCGATTTTAAACTGTGCTTATAAATGCTGCCTTTTTCTCTAGCTCTAAATTCCTCTTACATTACATTAATTAGCCTAATTTCTAACTTATTTTTCTTGACTCAGCTTTAATTTTGACAGTAAAATATTAGAAAAGTAAAGACACTGGTTTCCAAGTGGAAAACTAATAAAACTTTACATTTCTAACTCAGGTCGAAATTTTTCTCCAAATATCTAACCTTCCAATTCATTCATGATACACCAAAAAGAATTCTGGATAGCAAGTCAAGTGATGTGAGTTCCAGTCCTTGATGTGCCTGATTTGCCTACTTAGAAAATACAGTGTTGGCATATCCAAGGTTTAATAATACAGGATAGTAAATCATAATAAATGGCATAGACAAAACAGGAGTCAGTGAAAGAAAATGAATAGAAATGAGCACTTTTTGAGACATTAAGTGATATGAATAAAATCATCAATAAGTAACTCTAGCACCCCAATTGTGGTTTCTAAATATCATTTTCTATTAAAAGGAGCCAAAACTCTTTGGAAAAATAGCAGATTCCAGATCTGGGGCATGTGAGACATAAGACGGATATCTTGTCATTCTGAAAACAAGAAAACTCTCAAAATCTACTGGGATTAGATCAATGGGACCCAAGAGCCAATTTGAAAGGCTTCCATTGACTAAAGATGAAATCATTTGATTATTTAATTTGCTGGCAAGATGGCCGAATAGGAACAGCTCCAGTCTGCAGCTCCCAGCAAGATCAACACAGAAGGTGGGTGATTTCTGCATTTCCAACTGAGGTACCCGGTTCATCTCATTCGGACTGGTTAGACAGTGGGTACAGCCTACAGAGGGTGAGCTAAAGCAGGGTAGGGCATCACCTCACCTGGGAAGTACAAAGAGTTGGGGGATCTCCCTCCCCGAGCCAAGGGAAGTCGTGAGAGACTGTACTGGGAGGAACAGTGCACTCTGGCCCAGACACTGCACTTTTCCCACGGTCTTTGCAACCAGCAAACCATGAGATTCCCTCTGATGCCTATGCCACCAGGGCCCTGGGTTTCAAGCACAAAACTGGGTGGCCATTTAGGCAGACACCCAGCCAGCTGCGGAGTTTGTATTTTTTTTTAATACCCCAGTGGCACCTGGAACACCAGAGAGACAGAATCATTCACTCCCCCGGAAAGGGGGCGGAAACCGGGGAACCAAGAGGTCTGGTTCAGCGGGTTGCACCCTGGTGGAGCCCATCAAACTCAGATTCACTGACTTGAAATTCTTGCTGCTAGGACAGCAGTCTGAGGTTGACCTGAGACACTTGAGCTTGGTCGGGGGAGGGATGTGCAACATTGCTGAGACTTGAGTAGGCGGTTTAACACACACAGTGTAAACAAAACCAGAGGGAAGTTCAAACCCCACCGCAGCTCAGCAAGGCCATTGCTGCCAGACTGCCTCTCTAGATTCCTCTTCTCTGGGCAGGGCATCCCTGAAAAAAAAAAAAAAAGGCAGCAACCCCAGCCAGGGTCTGACAGATAAAACTCCCATCTCCCTGGGACAGAGTACCATGGGGAAGGGGTGGCTGTGGGCGTAACTTCAACAGACATAAACGCCCCTATCTGACAGCTCTGAAGACAGCAGCAAATCTCCCAGCACAGTGTACAAGCTCTGATAAGGAACAGACTACCTCCACAGTGGGTCCCTGATCCCCGTATCTCCTGACTGGGAGATACCTCCCAGTAGGGGCCGACAGACACATCATATAGTAGAACTCTGGCTGGTATCTGGCAGATGCCGCTATGGGATGAAACTTCCAGAGGAAGGAACAGGCAGCAATTTTTGCTGTTCTGTAGCATCCACTGGTGATACCCAGGCAAACAGGGTCTGAGTGAACCTACAGCAAACTCCAGCAGACCTACAGCAGAGGGACCTGACTGTTAGAAGGAAAACTAACAAGCAGAAAGGAATAGTATCAACATTAACAAAAAGGATGCCCATTCAGGGATCTCCTCCAAACGTCACCAACATCAAAGACCAAAGGAAGATAAATCCACGAAGATGGGGAGAAACTAGCACAAAAGGGCTGAAAATTCCAAAAACCAGAATGCTTCTTCTCCTCCAAAGGATCACAACTCCTCACCAGCCAGGGAACAAAACTAGACAGAGAATGAGTTTGACGAATTGCCAGAAGTGGGCTTCAGAAGGTGGGTAATAACCTCCTCAGAGCTAAAGGAACATGTTCTAACCCAATGTGAGGAAGCTAAGAACCTTGAAAAAATGTTAGATGAATTGATAACCAGAATAACCAGTTTAGAGAAAAACATAAATGACTTGATGGACCTGAAAAACACAGGACAAGAACTTCGTGAAGCATACACAAGTATCGATAGCCAAATTCATCAAGAGGAAGAAAGGATATCAGAGACTGAAGATCAACTTAATGAAATGAAGCGAGAAGACAAGATTAGAGAAAAAAGAATGAAAAGAAATGAACAAATCCTCCAAGAAATATGGGAATATGTGTAAAGACCAAATCTATGTTTGATTGGCACACCTGAAAGTGACAGGGAGAATGGAACCAAGTTGGAAAACACTCTTCAGGATATTTTCCAGGAGAACGTTCCCAACCTAGTAAAACAGGCCAACATTCAAATTCAGAAAATACAGAGAACACCAGAAAATACAGAGATACAGGCCAACATTCAAATTCAGAAAATACAGAGAACACCAGAAAATACAGAGATACTCCTTGAGAAGAGCAACCCCAAGACACATAATCATCAGATTCACCAAGGTTGAAATGAAGGGAAAAATGTTAAGGGCAGTCGGAGAGAAAGGTCGGGTTACCCACAAATGGAAGCCCATCAGACTAACAG
>NW_012107319.1:605328-609724 GCF_000951045.1 Mandrillus leucophaeus
GGCACAAGACAAGGATGCCCTCTCTCACCACTCCTATTCAACATAGTATTGGAAGTTCTGGTCAGGGCAATCAGGCAAGAGAAAAAAATAAAGGGTATTCAAATAGATGACATGATTGTATATTTAGAAAACCCCATTGTCCCAGCCCAAAATCTCCTTAAGCTGATAAGCAACTTCAACAGTCTCAGGATACAAAATCTATGTGCAAAAACCACAAGCATTCCTGTACACCAATAATAGACAAACAGAGAGCCAAATTATGAGTGAATTCCCATTCACAATTGCTACAAAGAGAATAAAACACCTAGGAATACATCTTACAAGGGATGTGAAGGATTCTTCAAGGAGAACTACAAACCACTGCTCAAGGAAATAAAAGAGGACACAACAAATGGAAAAACATTCCCTGCTCATGGATAGGAAGAATCAATATCGTGAAAATGGCCATACTGCCCAAAGTAATTTATAGATTCAATGCTATCCCCACCAAACTACCACTGACTTTCTTCACAGAATTAGAATCCATTTATTCTACACTTTCTAGTTTATTTGTGTAGAGGTGTTTATAGTATTCTCTGATGGTAGTTTGTATTTCTGTGGGATCAGTGGTGATATCCCCTATATCATATTTTATTGCACCTGTTTGATTCATCTCTCTTTCCTTCTTTATTAGTCTGGTTAGTAGTCTATCTATTTTGCTATTTTGTTGATCTTTTCAAAAAACCAGCTCCTGGATTCCATTTCTAATTGGAAAACACAATTTGGTTTCATATGGAAACTAAAAAACAGCCTGCATAGCCAAGACAATCCTAAGTAAAAAGAACAAAGCTGGAGGCATCATGCTACCTGACTTCAAATTACACTACAATTCTACAGTAATCAAAACAGTATGGCACTGGTACCAAAACAGGTATGCAGACCAATGGAACAGAACAGAGGCCTCAGAAATAACACCACACATCTACAACCATCTTATCTTTGACAAACCTGATACAAACAAGCAATGGGGAAAGGATTCCTTGTTTAATAAATGGTGTTCAGAAAACTGGCTAGCCATATGCAGAAAGCTGAAACTGGATCCATTCCTTACACCTAATACAAAAATTAACCCAAGATGGATTAAAGACTTAAAAGTAAGACCTAAAACAATAAAAACCCTAGAAGAAAACCTTGGCAATACCATTCAGGACATAGGCATGGGCAAAGCCTTTATGACTAAAACACTAAAAGCAACGGCAACAATAGCCCAAATTGACAAATGGGATCTAATTAAACTAAAGAGCTTCTGCACAGCAGAAGAAACTATCATTAGAATGAACATGCAGCCTACAGAATGGGAGAAAATTTTTGCAATCTATCCATCTGACAAAGGGCTAATATCCAGAATCTACAAAGAACATAAACGAATTTACAAGAAAAAAACAAGCAACCCCATCAAAAAGTGGGCAAAGGATGTGACCAGACACTTCTCAAAAGAAGACACTTATGCAACCAACAACCATATGAAAAAAGCTCATCATCACATTATCATCTTTAGAGAAATGTAAATCAAAGCCACAACGTGATACCATCACACTCCAGTTAGAATGACAATCATTAAAAAGTCAGGAAACAACAGATGCTGGAGAGGATGTAGAGAAACAGGAACACTTTTACACTGTTGGTGGGAGTGTAAATTAGTTCAACCATTGGGGAAGACAGTGTGGTGATTCCTCAAGGATCTAGAACTAGAAATACCATTTGACCCAGCAATCCCATTACTGGGTGTATACCCAAAGGATTATAAATCATTCTACTATAAAGACTCATCCACACATATGTTTATTGTGGCACTGTTCACAATAGCAAAGACTTGGAATCAACCTAAATGTCCATCAATGATAGACTGGATTAAGCAAATGTGGCACATATACACCATGGAATACTATGCAGCCATAAAAAAGGATGAGTTCGTATCCTACGCAGGGACATGGATGAAGCTGGAAACCATCATTCTCAGCAAACTAACACAAGAACAGAAAATCAAACACCGCATGTTCTCACTTACAAGTAGGAGTTGAACAATGACAGCACGTGGACACAGGTGAGAGGCATCACACACTGGGGCCTGTTGGGCGGTGGGGGACTGGAGGAGGGGTAGCATTAGGAGGAATACCTAATGCAGATGAAGGTTTGATGGGTGCAGCAAACCACCATGGCATGTGTAAACCTATGCAACAAACCTGGACATTCTGCACATGTACCCCCGAACTTAAAGTATAATTATAAAAAAAAAGAATAATTTAAATAGCTTGAACTACATATGAGCTTACAATGACAAATATAAGAAAACATGACGGGTCACCTTTGAAGGTTGCTAATAAATGGGTACAAGTAAGAGAATAAACATTTATCCTACTTTTCCTACATGTATGATATTTCAGGGTAATAAAACATGATAGAGAAACAATAAATTATAGAGTAACAGAATTCAAAATTCATGTTTTTCAACCCCTAATGAATAATAAATCTAGGCAAGGGCTACCAGTGGCTGCTAATATTATTAGTTGGAAGGTTAGAGAGAAAATTTATGACAGATGCATTAGGCTGTACTACATATGAACCCACTAATCTTCCTTAACATCATTAAAGTAGAATAAGACATATATTCCTCCAACAAGATATAATAGGAGGAGCACATCACCCTCTTCCGTGAATTGTTTTTGCCAATAAAAAGTAAAATTTGAATCTACTCAAGTCTCTATAGCTACCTAAATAAAAGAAATTCAGTACTGTGTTATATGATACCAAGAGGACAAAATCAGTGAAATCTAGAAATTCTAAAATTATTCAATAAATGAATGGTATGACAAGGGTGTGGAAACAAGAGACATCGATCACATGCAATTGTGGACTTTGTTGAGATCCTAATTTAAACCACTGAATGTAAATAGATATTTTTGAGTCAATCAGAGAAAACTGAACATGGACAGGACATTAGATAATATTCACCATTTTTAAAAATGCATTTTTTAAAAATGTGACAGTAGCAAGGTGGCTGTGTTTCCTTTAAGTCCTTAAGTATTCAAATGGATATATAAGCTTTATGTAGAGATAATTCTATATATACATTTTTATTTATAAATATATATATAATCTTTATAAAGTGAGAGCAAATTCTATATATGTGTAAATTTTGTGTGTGTGTGTGTGTGTGTGTGTGTGTGTGTGTGTGTGTGTGTATATATATATATAAAATGAAGGGATAGGCCACCCAGTGGGAGAAAATATTTGTAAAGCACATAGTCACCAAGGAATTTGTATTCCAAATACAAATTTTCATTTATTTCTAGTTTGTTTCAAAAATGAGTTAGAAAAAATTAACCCAGTTAGTCCTGTTTTTCTTTCAGACCTTTTTAATAGTTAGAGTTACTAAAAAAATATGTCAGAAATATTCTAACCTGTTCTTAGGTGTGGTCAATAGCAGCATTACTCTCACAGAGCATGCAGGGTAGTAATGTAAACAGCCGTGGCAGGCAGGAAAGTCCTATATTGAATTATTTACCTCAATTCAAAACAAAGCAAAACGAAAGGCAAAAACAAAACAAAAAACTCATCTGATTTGCAGTGTTTCTAGAATAATTACCAAACTGGGGGAGGGAGGAAGATACCACTCAAATGTATGACACACATAATTGAATTACTGTGATTGCCACCATTTTTTTTAAACAAATGCTATTTCACTGGGTCAGGCTCTAAAAATTCAAACTACTTATTTTTTAATTGTCCCTTCTCCTAGTCCCTAGTTTCCAGTTGAATTTAAGCCAGGCTAATTAATAAAATACGTCAATCTATAACACTTTTATCAAAACCCAATGAATATTTGTGCATTGCATATGTCAGCAATTCTAAGGAAGAGTTGAGTAATTATTTTTCAAATTTTTCTAACCAAGTTTGATGAGTTTGAAAGATTGTAAAATTGTGACATAGGCACTGGAGAAAAGGATGGTATCAACTCAAATTTCCTGGAAAGTTTAAGAAATTTGGTCTAACCTGAATCATTTGCTCCTAAATTATTCTTAATTCTAAGAAGGACAGCCGGGCGCAGTGGGATTACACGCCTGTAATCCCAACGCTTTGGTAGGCCGAGGCGGGCGGATCACGAGGTCAGGAGATCAACACCACCCAGGCTAACACGGTGAAACCCCGCCTCTACTAAAAATACAAAAATAATGAGCCGGGCGTGGGGGCGGGCACCTGTAGTCCCAGCCGCTTGGGAGGCTGAGGCAGAAGAATGTCCTGAACCCGGGAGGCGGAGCTTGCAGTGAGCCGAGATCGCGCCACTGCACTCCAGCCTGGGCTAGAGAGTGCGAGACTCCGTCTCAAAAAAAAAATTAAAAATAAAAAAAATTTAAAG
>NW_012107319.1:609833-613948 GCF_000951045.1 Mandrillus leucophaeus
TAAAGAAAAGAATTTTCAACCCAGAATTTCATATCCAGCCAAACTAAGCTTCATAAGTGAAGAAGAAATAAAATCCTTTACAGACAAGCAAATGCTGAGAGATTTTACCACCACCAGGCCTGCCTTACAAGAGCTCCAGAAGGAAACACTAAACATGGAGAGGAAAAACTGGTAGCAGCCTCTGCAAAAACAAATCAAATTGTAAAGATGATCATCACTATGAAGAAACTGCATCAACTAAAAGGCAAAATAAGCAGCCAGCATTATAATGACAAGTTCAAATTAACACATCAGAGTATGAACCTTCAATGTAAATGGGCTAAATGCCCCAATTAAAAGACACAGACTGGCAAATTGGATAAAGAGTCAAGACCCATCAGTGTGCTGTATTCAGGAGACCAAACTAATGTGCAAAGACACACATAGGCTCAAAATAAAAGGATGGGGGAATATTTACCAAGCAAGTGGAAAGCAAAAAAAAAAAAGCAGGGGTTGCAATCCTAGTCTTTGATGAAACAGACTTTAAACCAACAAAGATCAAAGAGATAAAGAAGGGCATTACATAATGATAAAGGGATCGATGCAACAAGAAGAGCTAACTACCCTAAATATATATGCACCTAATACAGGAGCACCCAGATTCATAAAGCAAGTTCTTGGAGACCTACCAAGAGACTTAGACTCCCACACAGTAATAATCAGAGACTTTAAAATCCCACTGTCAATATTAGACAGATCAACAAGACAGAAAATTAACAAGGATATTCAGGACTTGAACTCAGCTCTGGACCAAGTGGACCTAATAGACATCTACAGAAATCTCCACCCCAACTCAATAAAATACATATATTTACAGACAAGCAAATGCTCAGAGATTTTACCACCACCAGGCCTGCCTTACAAGAGCTCCTGAAGGAAGCACTAAACATGGAGAGGAAAAACTGGTAGCAGCCACTGCAAAAACAGTTCTAGAATAAGTGTGATGTGGTGTTGATTAGGATATATATGTATTCTATATATATATATAATTCTATACATCCTAATACATATATTAGATATATATTCTCTATATATAGAGATTCTAATATATATATATTCTGATCAGCACCACATCACATTTATTCTAAAATTGACCACATAATCGAAAAGAAAACACTCCTCAGCAAATGCAAAAGAACGAAAATCATAAAAACAGTCTCTCAGACCAGAGTGGAATCAAAATGGAACTCAGGATTAAGAAACTCACTCAAAACTGCACAACTACATGGAAACTGAACAACCTACTCCTGAATGACTACAGGGTAAATAACGAAATGAAGGCAGAAATAAAGACGTTCTTTGAAACCAATGACAACAAAGACACAACATAGCAAAATCTCTGGGACACATTTAAATCAGTGTGTAGAGGGAAATTTATAGCACTAAATGCCCACAAGAGAAAGCAGGAAAGATCTAAAACTGACACCCTAACATCAAAATTAAAAGAACTAGAGAAGCAACAGCAAACAAATTCAAAAGCTAGCAGAAGATAAGAAATAACTAAAATCAGGGCAAAACTGAAGGAGACAGAGATAGGAAAAACCCTTCAAAAAATCCATGAATCCAGGAGCTGTATTTTTGAAAAGATCAACAAAATAGATAGACTGCTAACCAGACTAATAAAGAAGAAAAGAGAGAAGAATCGAATAGATGCAATAAAATGTGATATAGGTTATATCACCACTGATCCCACAGAAATATAAACTACCATCAGAGAATACTATAAACACCTCTACACAAATAAACTAGAAAGTGTAGAATAAATGATAAATTCCTGGACACTAACACCTTCCCAAGTCTAAACCAGGAAGAAGTTGAGTCCCTGAATAGACCAATAACAAGTTCTGAAATTGAGGCAATAATTAATAGCCTACCAACAAAAAAAGTCCAGGACCAGATGGATTCACAACCGAATTCTGCCAGAGGTACAAAGAGGAGCAGGTAGCATTCCTTCTGAAATTATTCCAATCAATAGAAAAAGAGGGATACCTCTCTAACTCATTTTATGAGGCCAGCATCATCCTGATACCAAAACCTGGCAGAGACACAACAAAAAAAGAAAATTTCAGGCAAATATCCCTGATGACCATCGATGCAAAAATCCTCAATAAAATACTGCCAAATCGAATCCAACAGCACATCAAAAAGCTTGTCCACCATGTTCAAGTCAGGTTCATCCCTGGGATGCAAGGCTGGTTCAACATATGCAAATCAACAAACATAATCCATCACATAAATAGCATTAATGACAAAAATCACATGATTATCTCAATAGATGCAGAAAAGGCCTTCGACAAAATTCAACACCCCTTCATGCTAAAAACTCTCCATAAGCTAGGTATCAATGGAACATATCTCAAAATAATAATAGCTATTTATGACAAACCCACAGCCAATGTTATACTGAATGGGTAAAAACTGGAAGCATTCCCTCTGAAAACCGGCACAAGACAAGGATGCCCTCTCTCACCACTCCTATTCAACATAGTATTGGAAGTTCTGGTCAGGGCAATCAGGCAAGAGAAAAAAATAAAGGGTATTCAAATAGATGACATGATTGTATATTTAGAAAACCCCATTGTCCCAGCCCAAAATCTCCTTAAGCTGATAAGCAACTTCAACAGTCTCAGGATACAAAATCTATGTGCAAAAACCACAAGCATTCCTGTACACCAATAATAGACAAACAGAGAGCCAAATTATGAGTGAATTCCCATTCACAATTGCTACAAAGAGAATAAAACACCTAGGAATACATCTTACAAGGGATGTGAAGGATTCTTCAAGGAGAACTACAAACCACTGCTCAAGGAAATAAAAGAGGACACAACAAATGGAAAAACATTCCCTGCTCATGGATAGGAAGAATCAATATCGTGAAAATGGCCATACTGCCCAAAGTAATTTATAGATTCAATGCTATCCCCACCAAACTACCACTGACTTTCTTCACAGAATTAGAATCCATTTATTCTACACTTTCTAGTTTATTTGTGTAGAGGTGTTTATAGTATTCTCTGATGGTAGTTTGTATTTCTGTGGGATCAGTGGTGATATCCCCTATATCATATTTTATTGCACCTGTTTGATTCATCTCTCTTTCCTTCTTTATTAGTCTGGTTAGTAGTCTATCTATTTTGCTATTTTGTTGATCTTTTCAAAAAACCAGCTCCTGGATTCCATTTCTAATTGGAAAACACAATTTGGTTTCATATGGAAACTAAAAAACAGCCTGCATAGCCAAGACAATCCTAAGTAAAAAGAACAAAGCTGGAGGCATCATGCTACCTGACTTCAAATTACACTACAATTCTACAGTAATCAAAACAGTATGGCACTGGTACCAAAACAGGTATGCAGACCAATGGAACAGAACAGAGGCCTCAGAAATAACACCACACATCTACAACCATCTTATCTTTGACAAACCTGATACAAACAAGCAATGGGGAAAGGATTCCTTGTTTAATAAATGGTGTTCAGAAAACTGGCTAGCCATATGCAGAAAGCTGAAACTGGATCCATTCCTTACACCTAATACAAAAATTAACCCAAGATGGATTAAAGACTTAAAAGTAAGACCTAAAACAATAAAAACCCTAGAAGAAAACCTTGGCAATACCATTCAGGACATAGGCATGGGCAAAGCCTTTATGACTAAAACACTAAAAGCAACGGCAACAATAGCCCAAATTGACAAATGGGATCTAATTAAACTAAAGAGCTTCTGCACAGCAGAAGAAACTATCATTAGAATGAACATGCAGCCTACAGAATGGGAGAAAATTTTTGCAATCTATCCATCTGACAAAGGGCTAATATCCAGAATCTACAAAGAACATAAACGAATTTACAAGAAAAAAACAAGCAACCCCATCAAAAAGTGGGCAAAGGATGTGACCAGACACTTCTCAAAAGAAGACACTTATGCAACCAACAACCATATGAAAAAAGCTCATCATCACATTATCATCTTTAGAGAAATGTAAATCAAAGCCACAACGTGATACCATCACACTCCAGTTAGAATGACAATCATTAAAAAGTCAGGAAACAACAGATGCTGGAGAGGATGT
>NW_012107319.1:616621-647055 GCF_000951045.1 Mandrillus leucophaeus
AAAAAAAAGAAGACGAAGGGCAAGTAAGATTAGTGCTAAGTACTTCATTAACATTTCTTATATTCAAATTGTATACGTAATACACTAGAGGGTTTCCTAGAAATGCATTATGGTTCGTTGGAGCCTTGTACAATTGATTTGTACTCTCTAATTTGGTTCATTTTTAAAGTTTGCATCATTATTTTTCTATTTTGAATTATCCTGGTTCTATGATTGCTATCCTGAGATCACCATTGATACATATTATTTAATGTTAATTGCTAATCAGGAACACAGCCCCCTCCCCAAAGAATATTATTCTAACTGTGAATATATACTACTTAATAAGAAATTTTATAGCATAGGTTTGCTACCAATAAAATACCTATTCCTATTCTGAGGGATTCTAGGTTTATAGGAGAAATTCTAGTGTTAGAATAACGACATATTGACAAGGACTTAGCATTTAAGAATGTTTACAATTATCTTTCTAAACTTGAAACTTTTCCCTTTCAAGGAAAACAACTAAACATGAAAAACAAAAGTGCGTAACACTTACATGGAACCCAAGAGAAAACCTAGGAAAAAACTATAGCTTGGAGTCAGCAAAGAAACAAAATATAACCAAGGAAAAGGCACAGAAAAATCGATAATGAATTGATATGGAGCATCATTTTCACCTCACTTAATACAGCACTTAACATCTCAGTGATCTCTAAGAATATTTTGCACAAGGATGTGAAATGCATGGTTTTCACCACAACATGTTTATATAATAGTTTATTGGAGTATGAAAAAAATGAATGATAAATACTCAAAATTCTTATAATTATTTTTATTCATTAATATGTACCTATGCTACAAATGAAAGAGTGAAAGCATTACACAGCTTAAAGGATATTAGACTGGATGTTGGAAGACTGAGTTTTGCCTGATTCTGCCACCATATGAATTTAAGCAAGAGAGAAAGAAAAAATTAGGTGTGACTGCTATCTTAGACTCAGTTTTCTTTTCTATTAAAAAGTAGAGGACTGACCAATCTGATATTCTGTGACTCTATGATAAATCAATTTGCACGTATTCCTTTGGTTGTTTCTATGACAAAAGTATCTTTATGCCATTTCATAGTCTTCTTTTCAAAAAAAATTGTACACATTTAATAAACAAATCCAAAAGCCAAGACATTTTATTTCAATAGATAAAATACAAATATGTAGTATTGATTAGTATATGGTATAGAGCTCATTAGGTAGTGACATTTTCATTTACATTATCCATGATTACCCTCATCCACATAACCTTTCCTTGTCTGAACTCCTCACAGACAATAATACCTCCTAGTTCACTAATTGCTTTGTGTGGAGGGACTTGTCTCTCCAACTAGCAAGTGTACTTGCCAATGTTGGGCTGGTATTGAAACCTTGGCCCAACAATCACTCTCATGGGCGACTTACCTAGCCTTGCTTAGCCACAGTATCTTCATCTGAAAACGTCAGTATAATTCACTGGCCCTTCAATGATTGTTGTAAAGATTAAACGAAATAGTAAACTCTGGCATATATGAGGTTAAATAGTAAGTATCAAGCACACACATTTCATTATTTTCCCTCTGTAGAGCGCTCCTTTACAGAAAAAATAGTATATTATATAAATTTGTGTGTGTGTGTACTACAGATCCCTTAACAGTGCTAAGCCCACAGAGGGCACACAAATGTCAGATGCATCATTTATTCAATGAATATTTACTGAGAACCTATTTGCACCAGGCATGGGAGAAAGTAAAAATGAAGAATGTCACAGCTCTTTCACTGAAGATTTCTAAATCAGCTAAACACCAAATAATAGGGATATTAGAAGTATGAATTTAACATAGCTTAGAACAATTGCAACTGGAGGGTGACCCAAGTATTTAAAAATAAAAACAAAAATAACAAAAACACAAAGTGGTACCTAAATAGGAAAGACTTTAGGCTATATCCATTGTCTATCTCTCTAAATTAAAATGTCCCTTGGAGTTAGACTTTAATAAGCTAAATGTGAATATTTGTATAATTGGAAACCTGTTTTCTTTTTCTTGGAGCAGGAATCACAGGAAAAACATTGCAGAATTTCAAGTTCCATGATAAAGGAGAAAACACAAAATGGTTTTCATAGATGGGATGAAATCATGTTTCCATGGAAACCCTGAACTGGTTTGTTGCAATCCAACTTAAGTTGGCAATTTGGGCTAATTTCAACTATAAAAATAAATTTGGCAACTTAAAATATTTATCCATCCTATCATGAATGTAATTTCTAAATGATAGCTAAATATGTGAAAAGCATCTCACTGAATTAAATACATATTTTAAAATTCCTTTTCATTACCAACTTCACCTGGCAAAAATATCATTTAAATTGGAAACAAATCCAATGAACTAAGTTGTGCCAGAATAAATAGAATCTAGAGTATGGTTATCCTCTGATTCCAATGTTGGAGAAAGAACAGGGACAAGGATTTCCTCTATTACAGACTAGCAGAGTCTGTGGGTTTAATAGCTTTTAGTGAATCATGATAACCAAAATAGACTCAACATTCTACCCTAAACAGTCAAGGCCACTTTTCTTTTTTTTCATTTAGAACATTTTTTCCAAATTAGAAATCCGTTTGATCATGGCATATGGTTGTTAGGCAAAACAAAAATAAGAACCAAAATGGTTATATTTTATATTAATGATTTTTAAAAGATTTTTGTCTTATGTTTTCCATTTATTAAACATTTTTACCCTTATTTAAGCATTTCATTGTTAACCCAGGATTGGCTTCAGTCTTTGACTTTACTTCATGTAAGTTTCTTTTATGTGACTCAATGCTTTTAGGCACAACAAATAAAAAGAGTCAAAGGGCAGGTTAATATATAGCTGAACAGTCAACTTGAAATTAAAACTGTCCAGTCACATAACCTTGGTCAGCTCTTCATCACATCCAATAACTATCTCTCAACCATGTTCACAAATGCTTAACCTCCTATGTTATATATGTGTGACAGGCAATTTCAAAACTGAGAAATTTGACACTTAATCTTAAAGTATTGTTCTTCCCTTGATTCTTTTATTTGCATGTTCCTTTCTTTCCTTCCCCTCATGGCAAAGCCTGATAAGATAGAAGTCGTCATTTGATTCCTTCCATTTCCTCACCTCCTGCTGAATCTTCAACCTATTGCAATAATATCTCTGAGAGTATGGGTAGCATCTCTCTCCTTCTGTATCCTTACTTACCACAAATATCCGCTTTTCAAAGACAGGTGTAGGACACCTAATCCTGCAGCTGTGTTCTCTTTGGACACCTTCCCCACTCCAGACTCACTCCCTCTACTTGCAGAAGGGTCTGTCATCCTCACCTGGCAATGCAACTATGGATCAAGATGGAAATGTTTCTGGAGATTTGCGCAAATCTAGGCACTTTTGCGTTTTCCTGCACATACTGCTAGAAACTACGGCATAGTTGAAATAGTACTGGTTTTCAGTTAAAACATGCTTCAATTCTCACTCCCTGTGTGACTAAAGCAAGTTTCTTAATTATCTCTGAATCTTACTATCCTCCTCTCTCAAAGTAAGGATAAATCTACCCCATCTACCTTGAAGGGTTGTTAAGTAAAATGCTAAGTAAAATGGCATAAAAGCACTTTCCACAGTCTCTAACCAACTGTAAGAGCTAACTAAATATTTTTCTTCCCTTCCTTTAAATTTTTAACAGCAGAATTTGCAAAAGCATGAGTGGAAAAACAAGTGATTGTTATGGTTGAAAGGAATCCCCTTTTCCTGAATACTTATAATGCATTATCTGCTAATTTCAAGCAGTCATCTGTCATTTTCCTATAAGGTATTACAAATTCATGTGTATATGTGTATATATTCCAATTGCTTGACTAGTTGCCTGTGAGTTCCTTGAGGGCAGTGTTTAAAGCCAATAATTCTCTAACCTCACAATTCCTCACATGTTACAGGCAATCAATTAAAGATTTTAATGACTCACCTGTCACTGGTAAGGTATTTTGTTTCATTTTTTCACAATGGTGATAGATATATGCTAATCCACCTACACTTTCTGTGATGACTTCTCTTGGAGCCACATATCAGTGGAATGACTGGCTAGGACAAAGTGTACAGAATACATGTGCAACACTATATAGTTCACTGCGATGTGGGACCTATTGCTGCATTAGTGGCCATGTTCCAACCAACCAAGCCAACTCAGATACATCCAACCCTACAGAGAGGACCAACATTATTATTTTTGGATAATTTATTTTTAGGAAATTCATATTTTAGCTTTGAAAGTATGAACCAAGTAGAGCCAAAAGTTGATACAACCAAATATACAAACAGCAAAAATTTGTCCCTTTTCTGCTCGCATGCATCTAACTTTCCTTTTTGACCAAAGAAGTCTTTTAAAGCCCAATTCATACTAGGATAACTTTTAAATATGCTGAAAATTCTGCCCCATCTCTTTTTACTCTGTTATCCAAATAATTCCCATGGGAATCATCAAAAGAAATTCTTGACAAGGGTCAACATCATACAGATGTGAGACTCATGAGTTGTACACAGCCAATGCTAGGTCAACATTATTCGCAGCCTCTGACCAAGAGAAGATTCCAGTTCAATGCTTTTCTCTAACTACCTGTAGAATATTGAAGCGATATTTTCTTGACATATCTTTTTACTCAGGCCAAAACTTCTTAACACATGGGCACTAAGCTGGATTTTTCCATACCTGCTCACATTTTTAAACAATGAAACATCTTATGAGATCATCTACCTCAGTATAATTTTTATTTCTAAAATAACAAGATAACAGAATAATTTCTTTCTGAAAATTAAAAACATGAGAATATATATTTAGAAGGTAAGACCTGATTATATGTTCCAAAGCAACATACAGTATTTTCAGAATACAGTATTTTCTGTATTAAGCAAACTCATTCAGTTGTGCACATATTCTTCAAATGTTAAAATCATTATAAAAATATGGCCAATCCATATTTTTAAGACACTTTTAAGGTATAGAGTTTCGGTACTAATTATAAAATATATTAAGTTTAGAAATAAAAAGAAATAATGTTGGAGAGTAATACTCTCAAGTGTAATAAAAGTATATTGCTAGCTTTTTAAATAAAATTTCTGTAAATGGACACTATATGAGTTCCAGTGAATGGTGTCCTCTGTCTAAACAACTGGACCAGTAAATAAGGAGGACTCAACTTGGTGGGTTCCCACTCCTGGGTCATCTGAAACAAAACCACCAATTAAATCAATGCTTTATCTCAGATAACTACCTGTCTGAACAGAACTCCATCCCAAATGGGGCTCTCACCCTCCACAGCACTGTCAACCATGACTTTTCTCAGAAATTCAGAAGAGTGTGCATTAAATACATTTCAATAAGAAACTCCCTATAAATAGAAAAATAAAGAGAATTTTCCTCAAGATAAACAAACCCAATGACTGAAAGGTACCAGAAAGTCCTTCCAACCCAATTTCGTTGTTTAGCCAATAGAATCTGAAGCACAATAAGGTTAAATATTCTAACCAATATTAATTATAATGACAGACCAATATCAGAACTTGAGTGCCTTGAATCCCCAAACTGTGTTCTCTCCAATCTACCACACTGTCTCCCTTAAAATGGGAAAAGGCATAATGTTATTGCTCTAGAAACAACCTATAGGAGTCAGTGCGTGGCTTAAACATGAAGAAGGCTTCCACCCACATGTGGTATCCTAGCAACATCAAGAAAACTTCACTCACTCCTCAACACAGAGCAAAACCATCCCAACTCCAGTCAACTCCAGTCCTAACTGCAAAGCACGAGGTATGTGATCCTCCTGATCACTTAAGCACCTCTGAGAGCTGGAGGTTGCATATATAAAAGGGGATGTAAGCCAATTCTAATCCATCTCATATGAGAATGACATGTAATAATGAAACCTCAAGAGCTTCAAGTGTTATGACATGCTATGCAAAGTATTTAAAATTCTGTGTCTCCAAATGAGAAGATTGCTTAATCTGTAGTATAAAATTGTCTAAATACAATTTAGTACCCTCTTTTAAGAGGAATACACTAAAAATATTTATAGATCACAAATTTGGTACGAAATATTAGGGGGATAGTCAAACTTTGCTGAATTATCTTGTTTTCAAAGTGTAAAGAAAATGCACTTGATGAATATTCAATACTCAGAACTGTCCTGTAACATTATTTCCTAGCATAAAAGTATATGGCTTTGTAAAAAAATAAATAAATAAATAAGAAAAACAACCGAATAAATTCATTAAAGTTGTTAGCCATAACATTGTTTTGTTCTTAGTACATTTCCCAACACTTCCTAGAATCAAAAGCTGCTCTTTAACTGTATAATAAAATCACCACATGGCTTATTATTGTTATAAATCTATAAAACAACAGCTCCCTCTTAGATGGAAATAGGTTGGTGCAAACGTTATTGTGTATTTTTTGCCTTGTTGAAATTTGCCATTTCATACTGGAATACATTCTTAAATAAATGTGGTTATGTTATACACTATTGTAATGCACATTTCTTGCTTTATGTTTTTTTTACTAATGTCTTATTACTGCTCATTTTATATTTATTTTAGGCTATGGAAATGATGTTAGACAAAAAGCAAATTTGAACTATTTTCTTATTCGAGTTCAAAATGAGTCTTAAAGCAGCAGAGACAACTTGTAACATCAACAACGCATTTGGCCCAGGAACTGCTAATGAATATACAGTGCAGTGGCAGTTCAAGTTTTGCAAAGGAGACAAGAGCCTTGAATATGAGAAGCACAGTGGCCAGCCATCAGAAGTTGACAATGACCATTTGAGAGCAATCATTGAAGTTGATCCTCTTACAACTGCATGAGAAGTTGCTGAAGAACTCAGCGTCAACCATTCTACAATCATTCAGCATTTGAAGCAAATTGGAAAGGTGAAAAATCTCAATAAGTGGGTGCCTCATGAGCTGAGTGAAAATCAAAAATATAATTGTTTTGAAGCGTCATCTCTTATTCTATGCAACAACAATGAACCAGTTCGCGATCAAATTGTAACATGCAATGAAAAGTGGATTGTATACAACAACCAGCGACTGCTAGCTCAGTGGTTGAGCCAAGCTCAAAAAAATCTCCAAAGCACTTCCCAAAGCCAAACTTGCACCAAAACAGAAAAAAAAAAAAAAAGGTCATGACCACTGTTTGGTGGTCCATGATCGCTGTTTGGTGGTCTGTCAGTCTGATGCACTACAGCTTTCTGAATCCCAGCAAAACCATTACATCTGAGAAGTATGCTCAGTAAATTGATGACGTGCACTGAAAACAGCAATGCCTGCAGCCAGCATTGATCAACAGAAAGGGCCCAATTCTTATCCACAGCAATGCCCAACTGCACATCAAATAACCAACACTTCAAAAGTTGAAGGCATTGGGCTACAAAATTTTGCTTCATTCGCCTTATTCACCTGACCTTTTGCCAACCAACTACCATTTCTTCAAGCGTCTCGACTTTTTGCAAATTCAAATTATTTAAAATAAATAAAGATGATCTGGTTTACAAAACTGTAATTAACAAAAATACTGCAATAAAACATCTACTGCATAACTGAAGCATATTACTGTATCCTGATGATGGATGTGATGATATGCTTCAATTATCCTTTGTGATATCATCAGGATACATTTCATTTTATTACCCAATTAAGATAGCATTTTGTCAAGAAGCTGACTTGTTGCAATGAATATTTTTGCCCATCTATCCACTGACTTACACTTTATTCATTTTTCAAGCAAATATGTATTGAGTGCCTGATTTACTGAATACCTCTATTTATTAAATGCCTGATAAACACTGTGGTGTTATGAAGATATAATAATCACAATTCTTCCAATCAAGGCACTTAACTGTGTACAGGAAGTTTATTATAAATTATCCTGTTTCTTAAAAAAAGAAAAAAAAAGAGTTTTTGTAGGGTGGGCTCAAGGTGTATTTTATCTTTTTTTCAATTTTCAATAATAGACTGTATTGGTACGTAATGCATTGAAGCGTAATCATATTGCATTTATGCTTAACATATTTATTCATTGAATTAACATTTATTGCCTGCTTATCAAATGGCATAATACATATACAGCACATTGCACAGTACTGGCATACAAAGAGTGCACAATTAATGTCATGTTATATGGAGAGATAAATGGCAGGCCAGCCACGACTTGTAACAGGCAATAATACAAAAAAGATGTACAAAGAATTCTGGTGCTACAGAAGCAGAGAAAATAGCCTGGGGGAATCCAACCAAATAACTGACACTGATTAGTAGAAGGAACAAACAGAATATGTTTTCAAAAGGTTAGTCAACATTTGGTATTAAAACACCAAGGAAGTTTAAAATTGCTGAACAATATCAGTGTTGTCTATGCTTATTTGGTGTCATTCTTACCTAAAATTTCTTAACTGCTTAAGACTTGTGAAAAACCTTTATGTTTTGCAAAAACTTTATGTTTTATTTAAGAATGGTTCTGTATAACTAAGAATGATGGAATGCCATTCATTCATAACAGAGTCGGAAGGACACAAGATGTCCACACTGTACTTGAACTTATCCAAGAAGAGGAAACTTGCTACCTTCTAAACAAACCATCCTATCTTTAGACAGTTCTAATTGCTACAAGGCTCTTCTTCGTCCTCATACTTTGAAAAAATAGCTGACTTTTATTGAGATCCTATAGGAACCAGGCAATAGACTAAGCAATTACACAAATTATTTTATTTAATCCTACAAGACTTTGAAGGAGAAACTATGCTGTTACCTCAATTTTACAAGACCACAGTGAGGCTCTGAGATATTTAAAGGAAGCTGGTCACAAAAAGGTGGAGCCCAGAGTTTTAGCAAAGTCCCTTTGAGGTCATATGACCTCTGCTTTCCATTACACAATTCAATTCCATTCTTAAGGGAAAAATCTGCCTCTTCTTAATTGGTATTTGGTAGTTCTTCTTTATGCATTAAGTGTACTGTTGTGTATATTACTCCAGAGTTTCTCAACTGCTGGCATTTGAAACCACATTAACTCTTTATTGTGGAGTCAGTCTCATGCATTTTAGGAGGTTTGCAGCATCCGTCCACCCACCAGATGCTAGTAGCATCACCTCCAGCTGTGACAACCACAAATGTTCCCAGATATGACCAAATGTCTCTGTGGCACAAAATCCCTCTATTGGAAATCACTGATTTAGTCAATGAATGGAGGCTTACCTCAAGGATTGATTGATAATTAGACCTTAATTAATGAAACTGACTTTGAAGTTTTAAGTCTTAGGTTTCAGGCTAGGAATCAGCCACCATGTTCACGATCCTCTGCCCAAAGAATAAGGCAATAAGGTAAAAAGCTCAATTTGTTTAAAATATTAAAAAGGGTTGGGCACGGTGGTTCATGCTTGTAATCCCAGCATGTTGGGAGGTCAAAGCAGGAGGTTTACTTGAGCCTAGAAGTTTTAAAACAGCCTGGACAACATGGTAAGACCCTACCTCTATAAAAATTTTTTAAAAGTTAGCTGACTGTGATGTTACACACCTACAATTCCAGTGACTCAGGAGGTGAAGTGAGAGAACTGCTTGAGCCCAGGAGTTCCAGGCTGCAGTGAGCCATGACCACACCACTGCACTGAGTGACAAAACAAGATTATCTCTAAAAAATAAAAAATAAAATATTATAAAGACTTGAATTTATTGGATAGTCTTCTCTGTGTCAGGTTTGACATAGTTCTATTCTTTTACTATCAGTGTTTCCAGGGTATTGCTTCTATTTCAGAATCGAACTGTTTTTGAAATAGATTAAGTATTGCCAAAAACCACTTTAAAAGCAAATCAAGAAAGCTACTAAACATACACACAATTTCACGGTTTATATTTGCTTTTCATTCTTTGGCCGTGAACTACAGCGTCCTTTTAAAATTGAAAGTGTTGGCCAGGTGTGGTGGCTCACGCCTGTAATCCCAGCACTTTGGGAGGCCGAGGCGGATGGATTACCTGAGGTCAGGAATTTGAGACCAGCCTGACCAACATGGTGAAACCCCATCTCTACTAAAAATACAAAAATTAGCCAGGTACAGTGGTGCATGCCTGTAATCCCACCTACTTGGGAGGCTGAGGCAGGAAAATCACTTGAACCCGGGAGGTGGAGGTTGCAGTGAGCTGAGATCGTGCTATTGCACCACAGCCTCGGCAAGAAGACTGAAATTTCGTCTCAACAACAAAAAAAAAGTGTTATCCTTTTCTTTTATTTTATTTTAGTTTTACAGGCAACTAACTGTAAAATAGGAGGTTAATAATGTTGTCTATGAGGATTTTTATTATACTTTACTCATTCACATGATAATTGTGGTTATATTTTTCATGTTTCTCCATCCATACATCTGAAAAGCTGTAATATTTCATGCCTATAATAAAATTGTTACATAAGTCTTCAGTACATTCAAAGAATATAATACAAAAGAGGCATTGCTTCTCTAGGGAGTAATTAAATTTAAGACATGTAATCCATTTCTATGATGAAACGCAGATTTCTCATTAGAAGACAAATCATTCATTTAAATCAGTTGAGTAGGATAGTATTAAAAGAAAATACATCTGGTTACATTTAAGGTTCAGAAAAAAATCATGTACACAAAGATCCTTTGGCTTTCAGCCTAGAGGATTTTCATGAGGTTGTCAATCAGATATCTTTTTATTCAGTTTAAGCTCCTATTCTTAAAAAAAAAAAAAAAAGGGGGGGACTCCCAGGGAATGTTTGCAAGAATTTCAAAGTGAGTCACACAGATTAGTACTCACAGTTTCCAAAAAAACTAAAGCCGACTTGGTGGCTCTGGCAATGGAGGGTGAGTGGGTTAATCTATGTCCTTGACTTTTACCATCCTTTTACATTTTTTGCTGTCATACCAGTGAGTATCATGTGACTCATTCAGTATTTATTTTTGTATTAAGTGCTGACAAAGTGTATATTAAAGGAAGAGATATCCATGTTCTATTCAGAATTTTAAACAATTGGAATCCCTGGATAAGCTTTTATTGCTGTTACTCTACCAGTCACTGCTGGGATAAACTGTGTTCTTCCAACATTATTTTCTGGGATAATCAGTTCATGTATTTGTTGTCTTTTCATTTGAAGACAGGCTTACCATGACTGATGGTAACATGAGCAGATGAGAGGACAGTAGCACGTTATTTTTTTCTATATTATTTTCCTCTTTATTGTCTTGAGTTTATTTTTGTCTTCCCACTGAGAAACAACAGTGTCCCTCTAATATGAAGGGAAACACTGTACTTTCTTATTTCATATTTTATTCAGGCTTTGTTTGGATGCCATAAGTAATATCCTTCATTCTATAACATGGACTGAAACACCTATTTATTTGCCTTTCCAAGTAACTGAATCATTAAATTTAAAAACTATATTAAATTCTTCTAAAACTTCAGGTACTAAGTTTATGCAATTTTCTTTACATGCTTAGCACATTTGTTTAATGTGCCAAACAAAGCACATTAAAATTTTCTGGCAGTCACCAGTAAATGTTTCTTATGATAATTACAGCTATTACATTGGGGTTTTGGGTAAGGGGATAATATTAATTTTTAAAAAAACATAAAAATTGTAAGCAATGTAGAATGATATTTGCATGATGCATTTGTGGTAAACTACCTTTAAATCAAAGATGCTCAGTTGCGTAACATTGTTAGATATTGCCAGAATAACAAAATGTACCATGATTCATCTTGATAGTCACCAAAAGACTTTCACCTTATGAGAACTAAATTAATTGATACATGCATTAAGATTTTACATTTTGTTTGATTTTTTAAACTGTAAAATGTTGGAAGATACTCATGGAGTTTTCTGTGCATCTTATTTCCACCTATTTTCCCAAAGATGTTGAGATACATCCCCTACAGCCTTGGGAGACAGGGTCTCTCTCCTGGGATAAGGGCAAATTTGTTTCCTGCCTGGAATAATAAAGGTAATTTTTTTCCAGTACAAACATTGGAGAGATTTACAAGTATCCTTTTTATAGGACTGGGGATTTATTGAGCTTGGAGTTCTTCGGCCATGACACACACCCACTATGCACACAACGTCTATCTGGGTCCTTCCATATCACCCCACAGGGCTTAGGGGAAAAAGCAACCAATGCAAACATGAAATTGAGAGCAATAAAGTCTTTTGTCCCTGACTCAACAGTCTCCTCTCTGCCAACACCTATAAAACTGTACCAGAATAGTTAGCTTGCAAGTAGGGTAAAATCTCAGGCTCATAGTTCTTGACATAAAAATAGTAGATAGACAATAATCACTTCTTAAATAAAGAGCACAAATAGCCATGTATAGCTGAATTCCATTACTTAATGTGGAGGCTTACAATTTTCTTTAGTAAAAGTGTGTCATTGTCTATACTTTATTTTATATGTAATTAAAACAAAAATACTATTTTAATGCTTCTCATTCTGAAACCCATATACCTTATGTCAATAAGTGATACTACTTAATAATTCACAGTCTTTTTGGAACATGGGAGACATAAACGAATTTTTAAAAAATCATATTTAATACCAAAAAAGGATTGGGTTTCAAAAATCAGCAGATGTAACTAAATCAAAACAAAAACATTGACATTATGGGCTGTTCTTTCTCTGATATTGCTCTGTTTTACCAAGTCCCTTAATGGAAAAAGCACATCAATATGAGCCATTAAATGAAAATAATGACATATTGGAAATAATTTGGACAAATATGCTGAAATATTGTAGTTAAATTAAACTCTATTATTTAACAAAAAGTACTACTTAACCTATCACAACTAGTGAACCAAATCACACCAACCACTTCTCCTACCTCTCTCTAAATTGACGGTGATAAAGAACAGCAATGCTCTTCAGCAAGATACCATGCATGCAGTGTAAATTGTAACATAAAACTAAAGTGTAATAAACAGGGAAAGAAAAACAAAATTCTGACCCTCCAGGAAAAAAAAAGTCAGAAAAGATTTCCCTTTTCTCAAATTCTAAAAAATGATCACTTTAACCACTAAATTAGTTTAAACACCACTGACTCCTCCAAAGCCACAAATTTAAAATTTTTCCCCACAAAGCCTTAAAACATTTCATTTTCCTTTAACATTATGCAAGTTACAATAAGATTTCAACTAAAGCAAACAACTGCTCCTGTACTAAACAATCATTTCTTTAAAACATTTTGAGAACCCCCAAGCTATCAAGAAACTAACCACTAGGTCAACTGGTTTTCATTGATTCCAACACCTGTTGCTGAGTAATAGAATGACTCAAAATTTCTGAACTCTTTTAAAAAGAGCTTCACTTTGAGTGGGCTACTACTCACTCCTCAGTAAGGAAACTTGAAAGCCTTAAGTAGCTAAATGCTCTACTCTAGCCCAGATGGAATCTACAGTAGCTGATGGAATGAAGGCAACAAAAATGTACTTGACAGCAGAGACCTGGTGTTTGTCTGCCTACAGGTTGCCACTTGGGCAAATTTTCAGCTTGTTCCTGTCCAAAGGATGTGCTATTTTCAGGTACTCAATGAAAAATAATCTACATCAGAAAATAATCAGGTGAGAACTTTGGCATAAAAACAAAAGGATTCCAAATTTTAAACATATTCATGGCCTTTAATATTTTTAGTCTTTTTAAAAATTAATTACTTTAAAAAGACAAGAAACACAATAATTATGGGAACAAAAAATATTTTGAAATTAAGTTTGAATAATTCTAGAATGGCAGAAGGTAAAATTATACACAGCTAGTCATCCAAGCGCCTGTGATGTTTTACCATTCCTATGTGATGGTCTTCCTGTGGGCTTTGTTTCCTGGGTAGGAGATCCCTGGAAGCATACAGTGTTTAAATAAATTAATCACAGAGCATCCTGTCTTTATTGTGGTGTACATGTTTCTGGAAGTTACAAAGAGTATTATGCCTCCTATTTCGTGATGTCCTTTTTTCACCTTATTTCAAATATTCTTCCCAAGAGTACAAATAGTAAAGAGAATTGTTTAAAGAATCCAAATATATTGAATTTTTCTTTTCAAATCTAACATTAGAAATGTTACCAATTGTTAATTCAACTAACATCAGGGAGAAAAATAAGTATAGGGCATAGCTGAATTACCCACAGGGTAGTTTTTACAGTCAGGTGTATACGAACAAAAGTCACTTTGCTTTCTTCACCTGGAAATATAGGAATGCTATATCATTCCTTTCTAGAAAGAAGAGCAAAGTAACTTTTTACAAAATGTTCCTCATCATTTAATGTATATGAACACATCTACTAATGATTCTACTGTAACTTTCAAGAGATAGGTATTTGTCCCTCTTCTTCATAATCCCAGAGGGAAATAACTATCATGAAACATTTTTAAAAGCTTTATAAATTATATCAATATAAAATAAACCAGTTCCTCCCTTCTATTAATGGTATCTGGCTTTTCAAGACAGAATTCACTGAGGATGTTGAAAATATAAACCACACACCAAAATGTTAGACTTCCATTTGGAGGCAAAAGCTAACTGGCAAGCCTAGTTTGAGTCACACTGTGAAACCCCATTTTCCTACCTTAATTTACCTTGAACTGTTTGTGTGATGGTGTTGTTTGGTTTGCTTTTATGGTATAATGCACTGGTATCTTCAGTACTGCAGTTTATATGAAAATCAAATGTTCCTCACTTCCGTAAAAAAAAACAGTGCAAGGTGATAAAACTAAATTAGGGAGGAGTTACATTGGTATGACAATGAAACTTTTGATGAGACTATCAAACTTTGAAAACAGGTCACTGAGAAGAATTAACAAATACTTTCTTTGGATTTTTTTTTTAAGTAGATAAGATTCCCATCTCTGTGCGATGGCTTGCGTAGCGGGAGGCCGCAAATGGTATGATGGGCTTTGAATCGCCCAAGTTATTTTCCAAACTTAAAATGGTGCCATGACAGGTCCTCAAAGGAACTGAGAGAGTAACTTTCTCAATAAGTAAAAGCAGGATACAGTTCCAGATCACCAAAACTCTGCAATGCTGGTTTTGTGACCTTGACTCAGCGTCACTGGGATGTTACCAAGAAACCACAATGCTTGGCAGCTGCACGTTCAATGTACAAATGTTTACCAGATGTGAAGTTCATATGATCTATGCTGTATAATAGAAACAAAAATGATTGTGCTGTGTAATACGACATGCTAGTTCATTCTGTGAGCCAGCAAGCAAGAGAATTGGTCTCACATTTAGACAAAGCCTATGGGCCATTAAGAAAACTTCTAAGTCCCACCTGCAGTCCCCAATTAAAATTAATCTCATATGCTTGTTAAGCCTCTGGGAAATTCTACTAAGTAAGGTTCCTTTCTTTAGATTAAGCATTCCATCCTTGTTAAATAAAAACTCCCCTGGGAGACATAAACTTTTATCAGTTATTACACTTCAGAGTAGATGAACTTCAGATCCTGCCTTGACAGTTGGTTCTGATATGAAAAATACATGAAGCTTGGTTGTTTAGATTGTAAAAGAAAGAGAAAGAATCATCAAGAGATAAAATTTAATACACAAATATTTTCCCACTATTATTTGTCTGTTTATCTATCATTCAACAATATGTATAGTCATCTACTATTATCCGCGCAATGTGCTAAGCACTGAGGATACACAGATGAGAAAGTCTAGTGATGGCCTCAGCAAGTACAGGGTTTTATTGTGAAAGATATCAAATATGTAACTACAGTACAGTAATAGAGAAGTTAATGGAGGTACGTGCAAGGTATTGGGAACTTGGTGGAGTGAATACCTAGTTCCTGGCTGGCTGAGAGAAAATGGGTAAATTCTCTGAGAGGAAGTAAAGTTGATCTGTGAATTAAAGGCAAACCAGGAATTTGCTAGATGACCTTAAAAAGACAGGAAGATAGTACCTGAAAATGCTTAAAAACACTAAAGAACGAGATGTGCTCATTGAAAAGGTATTTATGGAGTGAACTGCTCATGGAGAGTGGGAATGGGGTGAGGGGTGAAGGAAATGAATGATGGGACAGGTACTCAGGAAACAGCATGAACACGGCCTTTTGCATTCAGTGAAGAGAAGTGGACTTTGTCTTTGAAGTTTACTATAGGAGGGATTTTTAGCAGAAACATATTCTGGTTCACATTTTAGAAAGCTCACAATGGCAGCAATAGGGAGAATGGTGTACAGGAAGATGGAAAGTTCATGGCAGCAGTCAAATGAGAGGCAGTAAGGGCCTGAAGGATGGTGAGGGCAGAAATTAATTTGAGAGGCATTCAGGAGTTAAAACGGGCCAGGTCCTATGACTATTTGATTGGAGTGGACAGGATAAAGAGAATGACCCCAGCCTCTGGCTTGAACATCTTGTAGGTGGTGATGTCTTTCCCTGAAAAAATTCAGGAAAAAGAAAACCAAATTTTCTTGCTAGAGGGTAGAGTAGAAGAAATATAAAGCATCTTAGTTTTTAGAAAATTAAGCATAAATTTCATGTATGGACATGAAATGGTTCATACATGAAATTTACGCTTAATTTTCTAAAAAAGTATGGACAGATGAAAACGCTTACTTGACAGGTGAATATATGGACCCACTGTGTGCCAGGATTTGAGTAATGGGGAGATGCAACTGATGCTAAACAGAGTGAGTGGACATGGATCCTGGTCTGGCTTACTGTTTGCTTTTGAGTATCAAGGGCTGAGATTTTTAGTCCATTAAAACTCCTTGTATGAAATAAAACAAATGACTAAAGTATAAGAATAAGTAATTGCTGGTCCATCCATATGATGGAGTACTACAGAGGCATAAAATTCAAATGTTCCAAGAATGCTTAATGACAATTTTAAAAATATCAATCAAAGAAAAAGATGCAAAACTATATAGTAAGCTAATTACGTGATATTATATCTTTCATAGAAATGTCAAAAATTATTACTTTCAGATAATAGCATTATGGATATGTAATTTTTATTTTTTGATGTTTTCCAACTTTTCTATAAAAAAAATATGCATTATTTTGGCTGGGTATGGTGGCTCATACCTGGAATCTCAGCACTTTAGAAGGCTGAGAGGCAAGAGAATTGCTTGAGGTCGGGAGTTCGAGCCCAGCCTGGGCAATACAGAGAAACACTGTCTCTACAAAAAAAAAAAAAAAAAAAATTAATTAGCTGAGCATGGTGGCTCATGCCTGTAGTCCTGGATACTCAGGACCCTGAGGCGACAGAACCATTGAGCCCAGGAGTTTGAATTGTACTGTGGCACTCTAGCCTGGGCAATAGAGAGAGACCCTGTCTCAAAAACAACAACAGAATATGCATTATTTTAAAATCAGAAATAATAAACATATTTTTAAACTTACATGTGTTTTAGATAAAGCTAATATCTCAAAAGGAGATTGCTCCACCAGCAAAACACATAATTGAATTATCCTACACTAACCATAAGAGGTTAGATTATGCTGAGTAACAAATATATCCAAAAATTGTTGTGCCTTATAACAACAAACATTTATTTTTTGCTTATACTCTATGTCCACTATGAGCTGTCTAGTGGCTCTGCTCCACATTCCTTATTTTAGGATTGAGTCTGAGGAGTATGGTCATTTTCCAAGGCAAGGGTAAAGAGCTCTGGAGGTTCTCACACCGAAAATGAAATGCTCCAGTGCAGAAATATATGTTAATTTCCACTCAACTTATTGGCCATGAGTATCATGAGGCCAGAAAATATAATCTGACTGTGTACCTGAAATTTATTTGACAAACAGAACTAATAAGGATCTCCTATAACTACAAATTCATCCCCTCCAACACCACCACCACCAGCAGTGACAAAAAACTGGAGGGATTTTTATGGTAGTGCTTTTTAAAAGGCAAATCATGATCTGTTGGTTGATCTTGAAATCAACTCGGTGGTCTATGATCAATAGTGTTTAATAGAATGGAACGGAAAAGAAAATGTCAGAGCACATTGCATGTACAAAAGTAAATATTGTGATATATTTGATACACATATTTCGAATAAATACAGATGTGTCACAGTGTAAAATGTATTTCTTTCTGTGGGTCCTGTAAAAAAAATTGAAAGTCATTTTCCTATGGGAGTCCCAACTAAGCCACATATATGGAAACATAACAATTTGCATACTGGGTTTTTCTAGTCCAGTGCCCTGTGACTCTGAAAGGCTGGGGAAATCTTGTATCAATTTCAAAGAACTCAGTCAAAGTTTTACTCTTTCTTTAATAGTATGGTCTCTCAATGATAAATCAGTTGAGAAATATCATAAAGCAAACTCAATTTTTAGCATCCTTTAAGTGCTAAGAGTATAATTACATTTTATTTACCCTAAAATAAATAAGTCAAGTTTCCAAAGTTTTTCTTATTTCCGTACAGCCTCATTTTATTTTTTGAAGGAATAGATATATTTTATATATTAATTCAAATGGTATCCTTGACCAGGATGAATTGTAATATAATTGTTTTTAGTTTGTATTGCTATTAACATAAAGTATTGTCATGTTTTATAAGGTGATGATTTTTATCAGGCTTACTTATTTTTTGATGTTTAAGGGAAGAAAGCTCAACTCAAAACCATAATTGCAAAATACCTTTTGTATAAGTATCTAACTCCTTATCACATGCTTAATATGCACAATTGTAAATCTTTTATTTCTTATTTTCAACTGAGAAAACACAAATTTGAAATACACTAGCTGTACATGTTTATGGGAAACATGGCATTTATCAATTTTGTTTCAAATTTTTCATTTCCAAAATAAATTCATCTTAACTCTTAGTTTCTATTACCCATGTGAAAGGTTTATAATTGCTTACTTAAATATACGAGCTCCAATCAATGTTTTCTACCCTTCCCTCAAATAAACTTCCATGCTTTTTCCTACCTACCCTTCATAGCACCACCAGTTCAAAAGCCAATCTTTTGTTTCTACAGGAAAAATGCTTGCTGACCAGCCAAGAATAAAACACACCTCACATGGTACAATCTTCTTTTACCTCCCAGATAACTCTAATGCCACTTACTAAGGATGCCAGAAGAGGTTTCCTGAGGAAGTAACAATCAATGTGAATTAATACCATCCTGACATTCAGCAGACCCAAATAAAACATGACTATGTTTAAAAGAATGGAAAATAAAAAGATTATCCTCAAAAATAACTTAGTGTGCAATTTCTTACCATATAAAAGGAAGCTCTGGTATGGAAAAATGATAAACATCCTGCATTTGTTAATAAAGGAAGCATTATATTCAGTTTGGTAACAGCAACTTTTTTAAAAGTGATGAGTCACAATATTCAGTTCCTTCCTGGCGTTACTCAGCTACGTGTGGGTAAAAGAGAATAGTACTGGGAACTAGACTCTCTGTATCCCAACCAAGGCTACTAAGACATTGCAGGGATTTGAGCAAGAAAACAAGCCTGGCTAGACTTCAGTAACTCCTCTGTAAAACCAGGGGGTGAGAAGATAAGCGAATTTGAGAATCTCTTCCATTTCCAACTGGCTACAGTTCCATTGTCTTAAATATTTTACTGATTATGTATACTAGTAAATACATGGTTAATAATCATCTTTCTAAAGCTGCAAAAAAAGTCATTTCTTTTCATTATTCAAACTGAATACACTAGAACTAATATGTTATGAATTTTCTATAATTAACATTTTATGATCAAAATTATAATACCTATCCTAGTTCTATTACTTTTAAAGAGCTCCAAAAGACATACACAGTAACATTCAGATCATTCTCTTTTCATAAGCTTTTTGATTGCTAAGCTATCAAGATGAAAAATAATCCCATGAAAATGTGCTTTCTTTTAAATGAGTAACAAGCACTACAAAAATCCAGCTGAATTCTTGCAGTATATGGTTTAGGACTCCAACATACGAGATTTCTTAAACTATTTGACATTGTTTTCAACACACACAAAAAAAGTTAGCAAATGAATACCACAGTCAAATGTTAACTATCTGCTAAGTGGGATGGCAAGAGAGAACTAGTACACATAACCTTAAATTGTGGAGAGTTGGGGAAGACATATAATTGGGCACTGGAATGTGTCTTATTCTTATATTTGAATAAAACTATATCTGACGTTCTAAAAACTGACAATACTGTACTTTCAACTGAGTAAACAATGAAAATATCCTAGGAAAAAGCAACTCAAGAGAACTAAAAAACATTCTAGTTAGTAAATATTTTGGCTCACATCTTAGAAAACAAGAACAATATGCAATGTTTAAAAAGACATTTTAAACTCTGCTATGTTAGACTAGTGTGACAAAGTGAATTACAAACATTAATACTGTCGTTAAATATTTAGAAAAATTCTTGCAGAATAGATCTCTAAAAGGGGTCATGTTATATAAACTCAAGACAGTATTGTTATCAAGTTTGCTTCCTACAAAGCAGGAGATTCATGAGGTGGGAAACTCTCCTATCTCATTGTGCACTCCAAAGTCAGTTGGTTACGTTCTGTTATACAGACTTTCAGATGCAATGGTGTAAAGCAGAAACAGCTGCACTGGACTTCGTTCATCCTGAAAACCAGACATTTCTCAAGCATCTGCCAAGTGCAGTCTCAGAATTACAATATGTCAGACTTTATCCAAAAGGAGATGCTCTTATTTTACTACATCATCCAAATGCTTTTCAGAAGAAACTGCAAACAAGATCCCCAGAGCCACATATTGCTTGGTCCAAAATGTTCACCACATGGTAGAAGTAATAAAGCAGATATCAAAATGACTCTTGTTCCTTTCTATAATTACAGGTGCTTTAGAATATTGTCAGACTAACACTGAATGTGATACCTCTACAACTCCATAGCCTACATTGCTGGGAAGACTAGAAGAACAATAATACTCAGAGCTGGAAGAAAAAGAATTCTCAGAGCAGGAGGAAGAAAAGAGCTCTGACAGAAGTAGGTGGCTTTCAGAGAAGGATATACTTTACACAAATGAGGAAGAGTGGCCTCTTGAACACAGTGCAACTCTTTCTATTTGTATCCACAGTAATCTATGAGTTTGGGCACTTAGACTAGATTGACAAGACAGGCCCCAGGTAGCTTCCCCACTAGCAAAACCCAAGAGAAGCAGTAAGCAGCCATATCCAATAAATAAGACACTAATACGTTGCCCAACTTTATAATTATTGGGGGCAAGCTCCAGATAGTTTTAAATACAAAATTGCAAACACAAAAACAGGCATACAAATAAGAGTGAACAAATATCAATAAAAACCAGCAACATGAAGAAAAACCATGAACTCTATGAATACATTAACAGCCATAGAAACAGTTAATAACAGTAAAATGACTCATTTAAATCTAATTGAGAATTCAAATATATATGTAAGAATATTAGTGAATAAAAAGAAAAAGAATCAATTAGCATCTCAGAAAATTAAAAACTTAATAATGGATACAGTTGAAGATGGAAATAGCTAGATGGAAAATCAAGTTGAAGACTTCTACCAGATTACAATGCAAAAGAACACAGATTTTACAGAACATTTCAAAAGAATATTCAGAAGAAAAAACTAAAAAGAGACATATGGAGAAATATAGGAGAGAAATGGTAAAGGAAAAAATTTCAGTGCTAAATTAACATTTGAATCTTCAAACTGAAAAAGCGTTACAAACATCAAGCTGCTTGAATAGGCAAAAAAAGACCTATTTCATATTTTTGTGAAAAGTTATAATTCAAAGAATAGAGCAAAAAAACCTAAGGGTTTGGGGGATGGGCAGGATGCCTAAAAAGAAATAAAATTTAGATTGTCTAGAGACTTCTTATCATAAAAGTGAAGCTAAAAACAATGAGGGGGTAATCAATACCAATCAGCCATTAATAGGAAAATATGTTTTAGTTAATACATAGAAATATAATTATAAAAATTATGATATAAATAGGATTATAACTTCCAGAGATAACTGGTAGAAAAGGAAAATAAAGCAAACAATTCCAAATAACAGAAAAAAAAATAGCTATAACAAAAAACAAGAAAGCATGGTAAAAACAGAAAACATTAGTAAACTTTAAGGAAAAAGTCCAAACATATTAGCAATCATAATAAAGTTTAATGGGTTAAATTTGCCTGTTTGGAATCCAGAAAAATTTGAAATTGTATTTTTTTAAGTCTTTGTATATGCTGTTTACAAGAAATCCACCTAAAACTCATTGACAGAAAATGTTTAATATAAAGGGGAGAAATATAATTTACTAGGTAAACACTAATAAAATAACATAAATACAGTATGAAAAATAGAATTCAAAGCAAAAATGTTAAACAGGATCAAAAGGAATACTTCATATTTATAAAAGATACATTTCCTAAGAAATAAGTTATGAAACTGTAACCATTTTTTTTAATACTTTGTCATGAACATTTCCCATGAAGTTATTTACTTTCTATATTTTCTATTATATCTAAAGACACATTTACTGTTAAACATCATTTTTAACACTGCTTCATAAACGATACAAAAGGCAATGTTTTCCCTAATAGTACACATTTAGGATTTTTTTTCTAAAATACAAAAAACATGCACTTTCATCTCCATCACCAGTGGAAATGCTCACCTGAAGAGTAATGACCTCCTCATTTCCCAATTCAATAGCTCCCTCACCCATACTCTCACACTTCTCTCCTTTATCTTCGTCTGCTTAGAAATCACACCCTCTTAATGTATGAGCACTCTTCTCGTGCTTTTTCATATCCATCTCTTAAAAGCTATCCTTTCTCTTGATTGGTCATTTTCTTTTGGCCTTTTTGTTTTTGTCAGGCTATTTACAAATGTATTCTTAGACAACTGAACACTGCCCCTCATCCAGAAAGCACAACATCTTCCCCTGCTTCAGTGATTGCTTCCACTCAAGGACTTCAGTTCCTGCATCATGAAACATCTTATTTCCTACTTCTCTACACCTAAACCTTCCATTCCTACTAGGCAAGTTACATTGAGTCCCTTAGGCCATTTCCATTCCTAGTTCTAAGGCTTATCTCAAAACACACTTTAATTTGTGGCTTATAGATTAATGTTCAGGGTCTAGGTAATAAACACCATAAACTTACAGAAACTTAGTATAAGTAATCTTGTATATACAATAAAGAAATGGGAGGCAAAAGGGAACATAAATAGCTATGAATATCAACGTATATATATGCCTCTGGTAAACCCACAAGCCTGAAGGTTAAAAACAATTGTGAACCAGGCCTATACTCAGCTGGTACAAAGCAGGGTTGCTGTACAGATTGTGTATGCACAGCTATTTTGACTGGATCTAAACCCACTCCACTTGGCTGATGTTCTGGCTTTTCTGATTGTTTAATATTCTAAGCCTCATTCCTATTTGTGAGCACTTACAAAACTTACAAAAGGAATGAGTCACTGAACACTCCGCAGTGCTTGCTAAGTGCCAAAAATAGATCGTATAAAACTAACCTGTACTTCTTTGATAGCTGCACTAGGCTGACATCGGGGGAATACTGTTCATGATAGTTCAAAAATGAAAATGAATTAATGTAAGTTGGATATAAGACTATTTAAATGGCCCCCTAATGAAGAATAACACCTGAGGTCAGCCTAGTAGGAGGTTTCTGGTGGTATATTTTAGAGTTCTATGCTTCGCCCTGTCTAATTGGTTATTCATAATTTGAATGAGGGAAGATGATAGCTTGCAAATTAAATTTCTAGACAAAGCAAACCTTGAAAGATGACTAACTGATGGAATAGAAGACTTTGGACAAAAAAAAAATCAACTGAATAAATAATAGATCACTGCAACAAAGCAAAATTCAAAAGAAATACAAAACTTCTGGGATCCAAAATTAGGATTGTAGAATGCTCATTGGGAATAAAGTGGCTTAACAGCAGCAGGTCTGAGTAGACTAAATGGTCTTAGCTGATGCCAAATTGAATTCATTCGTGTGAACTGGATGTCAAGAATTAATTTGCTCTTGAACTACATTGAGAAAAGAACAGGGCTATATCCTTTCTACTCAGCCACCAATGGCCAGAGAGATCAAAACTGAATGTGTTTAGGGAAGGCTGACCAGAGTGGAGATACAAATACAAACCATCTCAAAGAAGTGGTTTCAGAATATGATGTTCCACTTGGGGCATCATATTAGCTGTCTTCAAATACTGGGAACATTGAAAAAGAAATAAGGCTTGTTTCTGTCACTCCCAAAGTACACAATTAGGTCCAAAACCTGGAAACTCCAGGGAGAAGCTTTTCAGTTTAAGAAAAATGTTTTCAATAGATGAGGATTTCCCTAAAATAGAAAGTTTCCCATCATTGGAGGTGTCTGATATTGGAAAGTATGCTCAATATGTATGCTATAGGGAGGGGTGAAGGCATCAAGTATTGTTGGGATGAACAATATTCGTATCACAAACAACAATTTGTAAGATACTGCCAGCCCTATGACTTGTGTTAACTAGAGTGTGTCTAAACAGAACCATTTGTTCAAAGTGAAGCACGCTTCAAAAGGCTGGGTCAAGCCCCATCTTCTCCATGAAGCAAATCATGAGAAAAACAGATCATATCTTCCACAGTGCTTACCTCTAGTATTAGACCATATGGAACTCAATTAAACAGAGTATTAGTTTGCTTTCTAAAAAAATTGTATTTCACATAGTCCATCTCACAACTGTATGATAAGCAATCTGGCTACGGCTTGCCTCAATCCACTAAGTACCTAATGGCCACTGAAATTAAACTTGTCTACTCACTGCTCCTCTTGTTTTTCATATGGCATATATTCAATGTTTTTACAGCTGACAATATCTCCTTGCTGTGAAGGTGATGAAATATACAGTAATGGCTATTTGGGAGTTCCTGGTGGTGCCTCTCCATCTTGATAGTTTAAATCTTCTATAGTTTTGCATTTAAAACTTCTCAACTCCCTATTGAAAACAATAGTTATAAAAGCTGAAATCCATTCTTACAGTTTTTGATGAGAGCAAAATCTGCCTTTTCCTCCCCGTTTTTACTTGAGAACCTATCAATAGATGGCTCTGAGAATACAGAAATCCCAGGAAAAGAAAAAATTCGAAAGGAAAAAAAGCCAAATTTTAAAATTCTCTAGAGTCTACAGTAATAGACCGTAGCAAAGTATTGCACTCTAAAGAACCAGGGCTACATGTCTTCTTTATTGCAACTTGAAAAGTCTGCAGCTCTATACTGTCCTGATTACCTGAGAACACTCCCTTAAGTAAAACAGGTTTGCCCTGTCTAAGCATTGGCAATACTAAAACAATGAAATTTTTAAAAAGGAAAATGTTTTATTCAGTTAACTTTATGATAAATGCTAATCCTTAGGGATAAAATGAAAGAGTAGATAAAGTAGAAAGCATAAACACATTTAGGTTTTAAATTAAGTCATTAGTGTTCAAATCAAGTTTCAAAATGTAAAAATATAATTGCTTCTCTAATCCCGCTTAGGCTGTTTAGGCCAAAGGCTCAAAAATATGACAGATTACTAGAAAGGAGATTTGGAATTTAACTTAGCAACCATATCCAAAATGGCATAGAATCACTTAAAATGTACACTTAATAAATTAGTCAACCTTAGCATTTAATAATGTCGTAAGTCTGGCCAAAAATGTCCAATGTGAAATCACACTCTCCACCTGAAAATTAAAAACATTTAGAGGCACAGTTAAGGAAACACACATACATAAATGGCTCTAACTATTCTACAGAGGCAACTGGACATTCATTTAATTAATTTAGAATGACTTAGAGGTCAAATATTCACATTTTTTCCAGTATTCTGAGATATGTATCCTAAAAGTAATTGATTCTGATTCTCCCAGTGCCTCCATGGCTTTCTTCTATAAAGCCTCAGTTCATTCAATTCAATTATGTTTTTTTGTTTTATTTTTAGCTTAATAGACTACATGGTTAGTCTAAATACCATGTAAAAATTTATGTACATTACATACACAGACTTCACCACAGTTTTGAGGAGAACATGGATCTGACAACATATTCCAATTATAAGCCTTCGCATTACTGGATATGGAACAATCAACAACCTGCTCAAAGTACTCTACTATAAGCAGCAATTGATTAGGGCTGGGAGCCTTGTAATATGACAACCAACCATGGCATCCAGAGAATCTAAGGGGAAACTGACCAACAAACTGAGTGCTCGAGGACAGGAATCATGTCATATTCAGGGCTGCATCCCTAGCACCTCATCAAATCTTTGGAAAAAGCTGAATAAATATTTGTTGAATGGATAAATTAATGCATAGCTATACTGATACAGCAAATCTGGACTGCAGAAACATGAAGGCACCTGCTGAGGAGGCAGTGGATGCTGAAACTCAGGGCAGTCTTCTAAAAAAAAAAAAAAAAAAAAAAAAAGCTTCCACAATCGCTAAATCCAGGAGCTCACCACAAACCACTTGCAGTTACTAGCAAGATCTGACGATACCCTTAATCTCACCCAACCACCACAGTGCCTGCAACTGTGCCATTATGGAAAAGGCTGACAGCCTCATGGACCCTAGAATCAACACCTACAGCCACAAAGCTTTAGCTTGAAAGCTTTTGTCAGAGCTGCCACTGCCCTGCCACCTTCAGCGGACACCTTTCTCCCACATTCTCACTTCCCTCTCCCAAGTACAAGGTGGATAATGGCTAAAATCTGGATTTGCATCTGCTCCAGGTCCTCAGTTATGTGAAGAATATTCTCACCTCAAGAAGCAACAAGCTTTCCAAAACAGAGGAATTCAAATATAAGTGAGAAAAAGCTTAGGAGAATATTACTTATGATAATAACTAATTTGAACTAATCTGAGTACTTTGTATCTGCCAGCCCTTATGCTAAAGGTTTATGTGCATTGTTTTATTTAACCCTTCTGACCATACTATGAAGTAGGTCCTCTGAATACCCATTTGACAGATAGCAAGTTAAGCTTTAAAAGGTCAAGCACCATGCACAAAGTCACACAAGTGATAAATGTCAGAGTCACAAGCATACAACACTCATAATCTTAGCTATTACTCTATATGGCCTCAATGTATTAGAGCATGTAACTTTTTTTGGCATTCACAAGGAGTAATAATATTTTCTACTTTTTAGAAATAATTATTTCATTCTCCCCAGATGTTGCCATCTCTATTTAGTGTCTGGTATTTAAAAGTACATCTGGTACAACATGTACTTTATGAATTATAGGAACATGAATTAATCACATTCTAACAATCATTATCTCTCACTTTTATGGGAATTTGAAATTATAATTCCAAATGTTTCCATATACAAAGCATGTATCTAAGTATTCATTTTGCATTATAAAAATAATACATGTATTTAAAAATACACATGAGAAAACAAAAGAAAAGCATAAAAAAGTCTATCATCTCACAACCCAAACACAACTGTCAACATTTTGGGAAACATATAATTTAGAGCTCAAAAATATAATTTGATTACTCATATAAACATGATTTCCAACAAAAAGCCATAATTCGAATTTAAAATTTTTTCAAGTGTTGGAAAGACCAATGAAAAAGATTTTTATATAGTTTCCACATAGAAGTCAAAGATAAATTTGTTTAGTCATCAGTCATCATGAAAAAGAATTTACAATTTGTTTGGAAGAAAAAGCTGTTATTATTCACCATTCACAGTAACATCCATCTTCAGTGAACATTCAAGTATGTTCCTATGGTTTCAATGTGTCCCCTCCAAAATTTACATGATGCCAATGTAATTGTATTAATGGGGTGAGGCCTTTAGGAGGTGATTAGGCCATAAGGGCTCCTCCAATATGAAGGGATTAAAGCCTGATATGGTTTGCCTGTATCCCACCCAAATCTCATCTTGAATTATAGATCCCATAATTCCAATGTGTTGTGAGAGGGACCTGGTGGGAGATCATTGAATCATGGGGATGATTTCCCCGATATTGTCCTCGTGGTGGTGAATAAGCCTCACGAATCTGATGGTATTATAAGGGGAAAACCCTTCCACTTAGCTCTCATTTCCTCTGTCTGCCACCAGGCAAGATGTGTCATTTGCCTTCCACCATGATTATCAGGCCTCCCCAGCCACGGGGAACTGTGAAAAGCTATTATAAAAGAGGTTTCAGGCAGCTTTCAGCTGGCTTGCCCTTAGCCTTCCACCAGGTGAGGATGCAGTGTTTCTCTCCTCTGGACGGTGCAGCCATGAGGCGCCACCCTGGAAGCAGCTTCCACCTGACAACACAACTGCTGGTGCCTTGATCTTAGATTCCAGACTCTAGAACTGTGAGGAAATAAATTTCTGTTCTTTATAAATTACCCAGTCTCAAGTATTTTGTTACAGCAGCATAAAATGAACTAAGATGTACCTCAATAGGAATCTTAGGAATAAATAAACCCTACGTTTCTCAGTAGACCGATTTCTTAAAGGATCCAATGACTTCATGTTGACTTAAACTCTATAAAAAGATGCTCTCAGATGCAACCCTTTAGATGTTCCATGATGGCCTCTAATGGTTCTTTTAACTAAGAAAAACATACAAATAGCAAAATGAAAGAGAACTTTGCAAGCACTCTCCTTACTGTAGGCTTTTCTAAGCTTCCAGCATCTCAGTAAGTTGGTGGCAGGCTGGATGAGAAGCCAATTCCCGGTCCAGGGTCTTCTTGGTCTTTAATTAGTATTTGACACGTCAATATTAATATTATCTAAATAGTAGTATAGAAATGACACATAATTTGGATTATAGGTAGCTGTTATTCACACTTCACACTCACATGTTTGCTGTCGTCACACTCACATGTTTTCTGTCGTTACAAAAATACAAGAGTTTGAATTAAGCTCTTCCATTAAGAGCTCTGCATCTTACTTTCCCCTTTCAACCCTGCTCCCTCCTCATTCCATAGGCACCCAAGTAGGAACTCTGCCCATTCCTATACCACTCTGGTTAAAACAATTATCATGTTGCTATGAACCGAAAGCTGCTCTCCCAAAAATCATGTGTGGAAGCCTCAACTCCCAACGTGGTGATATTTGAAGACCAGGCCTTTGGGAGGTAATTAGATCACAAGAGTGGTGCCCTCAGGATGGGTAGGCCCTTATAAATAGACAGAGAGTTTGTTTTCCTTCTCTTCATCATGAGAAAAGAACAAAAAGATCACTCTCTGTAAGCCAGAAATAGAGGCCTTTCAAAAGCCAAATTGACCAGCACCTTAATCTTCGACTCCCTAGCCTCCAGAAACATGAGAAATAAATTTCTGTTGTTTAAGCCACCTGCTATATGGAATTTCATTTTAGCAGCCTGGGCTCACTAAGACACATATCATCCCTCTTCCCCAGTTGATATTTCTCTTTATGTCATTTCAAAACTTAGCCCAGTGTTGCTAGCTAACAAGGAACCCGAACAAGGAGAAAAAAGTAAAGGAGCTGTAAAATGATCCAAAGGTAAACTGCCAAGGAGAACAGGTGATGATCAATAGGGAAACGGTGGAGAGCAGGCTGATTCTCAGCACCCTGGGTATTTACCTTCTCCATAATGCTTCTCTCTGGGATAATCTCTCCACTTGTTGCCAAGACATTACTGCAAACCACATTGAACACTTTCTAAAGATTAATAAACATGTCAAACGACAATCAAAAATGGTTTAAGAAATCCAGTGATACATCATGCTATGCTTGTTGAGGTTTTTAAATTTAATTTAGAAGCATTTTTGCCTTCTACATTGTTCAAGGTATTTACAAACTATAATTTTTTAATAATAAATTAAAGGGAGTTTTTCATTTTTAAAAAAGAAACAGCAGATTGGCTATTAACAGACTATCTAAAACAGACCTTAGCAACTTTTTGTCTGAATCCCCTTTACCTAAGATAGCCAAGCACTTGGTAGACACTTAATAGCTATGTGATGAATGGCTGAACATTAACAAGGAATGTTCCTCCATGTTTTATCTTTAATATTCCATCTTCCGAATACTGCTGGAAAACACGTGCCTAGACACACCCTATAAGTGGAACCAAACTCTCTCTTCCTAATAAAGTTGCAAAATACATATACAACAAGGTCTAAAAATGTTAAAGTATATTAATTTAGTATTTTAATAAGTTGTTACCATTGAATCACTTATGAATTTAAAGGTTCTCATAAAAATATAATACATAAGTTTTGAGTGCTTTTATTTACCCATCACATAATTAATGTAAAACACTAAAATTCCAAAGAATCTTTTTAAAAGAACTTTCTAAAAAGCTCAAACTTCACTAGAACATTTTACTTTGAATTTAAAAAAAAAAAAAAAAAAAAAAAAATCTTTTTTGATTCTGACTGATCCAATTATACGAGCCCACAGAAAACAAACAAACAGTTAAGGGGTAGCATAACACTGTAA
>NW_012107319.1:647105-662673 GCF_000951045.1 Mandrillus leucophaeus
TAAAAAGCTCAAACTTCACTAGAACATTTTACTTTGACTCCAAAAAAAAAAAAAAAAAAAAAAAAACTTCTTTCTTGGTCCTTAGTCTTTTCTTCTTGACACCAGTGAGTATACAAACAAACAGTTAAGGGGTAGCATAACACTGTAATCATGGCTAAATTGACCTAGATGAAAACAAGACAAGTCCAAACAAAAACTAAGCACTGAATCAAACACAAGCATCTGGCAGGATTCCCAGAAGGTCACTAAGCTTGGACTTCAGAAAACTGTCAATGTTTCCCGAAATTTTCAAAGATCTCTCTGAGTATTTCATGGGTAAAAACCAAAATGCCCAAGAAAAAACACGGAGAAAAAATTATATTGAATTATTTGAAGTGGCACAGGTGAAAAAATTATCCTTTTCACAACCGGTAACTTCAGATTTATTTTCTTAGCATTGTAAACATATTGCTTTCAATGCTCTTTAATTAAAGAAATATTTTAAGTAAATGTCCCTGAAATTTAACTGGGATAAGTGGAACAGGTATAACTACAGTATTCCAATGGTATTCTGTAAGCTGGATTATGTACCTCTTTGTCAACATTATCTGATTTTTCAGAATGCAAGACAGTTGAATGAAAAATGTACTAAGTAGAATACAAAAAATATGAATTGTTATCCAGTGCCACCACTAACTCTTCATGAGCCCTGAGAGTGACATATCCAAACCTGTTCCCTCATTTATATTAAGCAAATTCTAACATCCCTAACCATTCTAAAAATTCTATGAGTACATGAGAATCCTATGGAAATAGTTAGTGTGTAGATAAGTTCCAGGGACTCTCTTTATAAATGACATGATTACTTTACTCTTTTCACAATAAATTTCAAACATTCTAACACAGAACACGTCTAAAAAACTGTTCTCAGGTGATTCAAATGTCCAGTCAAGTTTGGGAACCAGTGGGTTAAAGCAGTGATTCCCTAGGTGTGGTCTCTGGCCAGCCACAGCAGTATCAATTGGGACCTTATAAAAACGTTGTTCTTTATATATTATTTTCTGAGAAACTTTAAGTACTTCATTTATTCTGAGACAAATTATCCCACTAAATAAAACAGAAAAATCATAAAATGAACACCACATTAATAACCCAAATTACTATTTCCTTTTAGGATCTCACTTTCAGAGGTGAAAACAGAAGAGAGAGCTCAGCTTAAAGCATTCATTAAGGCCCAAAGTAAAATAATAGCACTTACTATGAACCAGGCAGTTTTAAGAACTTTACATATGTTAACTCATTTACTCCTCACAACAGCTCTACTGAGGTAGGCTCTACTACCCCAATTTTACCAATGAGGAAACAGAAGCAAAAAGTGATTATGTAACTTGTCCAAGTTCAAACAACTAGACAGTAATGAGGTCAGGATTCAGGGCTAGGCAGTCTGGCTGCAGAGCACATTGTCTTTAACCAAGAGTCTATGCAGAAAGTTGAGGAATTTGGTCTCATGGTTCTTTTTCTTCCTATGAGACTGGACCACTTACCAGAAATAAACGTTTCAACTTTGTTTCTCACAAGAATAGTAATGAAGCAAACTAAAGAATTACCATTGCATGCTGAGAAATATAATCCAACGATAGTAAATACAAAATAAAAACACATATCCATTTCCTGTGATAGGTTTTACTCATAACAGTTTCAAGATTGACCTTAATAGTAGAACCATCCACTATGGAACAAAGAGGGCCCTGAAAATGAACCTAAATGAATGCCAGGTAACCCTCATCAAAATATTTCTAAGTGAGCCAGGTTATGTAAACCAAGCACAACTTCTTTATGATCATATCTGCTCTGGACCCTACGCCTATGAGAGGAGAATCATAAAGTCACTGTGGGGCATTGCGATATTGATCATTCCTAGTTGGCCATTCACTGCAAGCAGTGCTGCCACATCTGTCACTCTGAATTGCAACATCATAGACTCTCTTAGCTTTTCAGTTAAGTTATCCAGAACACATCATTTGATTACTTAGAGTCTGAATTTGCTCCCATATATCTCCATTTTTCCCATCAAGAGGTGTGCCTCTGACCTTTTTCATCCCCACAGCTACTCCTCTTTGCACAGTAAGTCAAATAGAAAACCCTAGGCCGGGAGCGGTGGCTCAAGCCTGTAATCCCAGCACTTTGGGAGGCCGAGATGGGCGGATCACGAGGTCAGGAGATCGAGACCATCCTGGCTAACACGGTGAAACTCCGTCTCTACTAAAAAAATACAAAAAACTAGCCGGGCGAGGTGGCGGGTGCCTGTAGTCCCAGCTACTCGGGAGGCTGAGGCAGGAGAATGGCGGGAACCCGGGAGGCGGAGCTTGCAGTGAGCTGAGATCCAGCCACAGCACTAGACTCCGTCTCAAAAAAAAAAAAAAAAAAAAAATAGAAAACCCTAGTTATTACAAATTGTAATTACATTTAGTTTAATAACATTAAATTCTAATTCTAATCATTTTAATAACATTAAATTATAATTTTTAAAGTATTCTAATGAAGATCTGATTTCCTGGAGGACTTACGTGCTTAGATGCTGGAACTTGCTTTATGTTTAGTCTTATAGAAGTCATATAAGATTGGTAATAGGCAGGTTACAACCTCCTGCATTTAAAGATGCCAGATGAGTCATAAAAGGCATTCTCAGTAATACACTATTCAACTTATCACTAAAATAAAAGAGAATGGAAATTAATCTCAAAGTACGGAATAATTTGGCATCTTTTTTGGCATTAATACCATAAATATTTTTCACTAGATCTACTTGGTCCTAAGAGGATAATAGAGATCAGTTCCAATCAAATAATGTGAAAGGAATTGATTGTATGCGTGTGTGACTTGAAGCATTTTGAAATTATTGCAGCTAAGAAAGAAAAGGACTCATTACCTCACCTACCCCTTTTGCCAGTTTAGGCTTGTCCATGCTCTGCGTCCTCATTTTGCTTTCTCTTATATTTTCTTGAACAAACCATGATGTAACTGGATAGGGTTTCCTTTATTCTCTTGTTAAGAACCTACGAAACACCAGATAGTACTTCTAAACTAGCTCTCCTGAAGACTACACCATGCCACTTTTAGATGCTCTCTCATTATTTGGATTTCCTTTTATAAAGAAAAGTATTCTGAAGAACCAGATTTTATGGCTATTTAAATATGAATGTTAATACATTATAAAGGCTACCAGAAGGTGAAATCCTTCACTGCAGTGACTAAAGAAAAACTAGGCTATTGATTTGAAGCTAATCTAAAACTTTTTTCCAGAAAGTTCCATAAAGTATGTAATAAAATTATAAGGATAATCTGAGGATGTCCATATAGCCACCTTCTAAGGGTGCAGTTGGTATTTAAATACAAAATCTAATCATGTATCAACACAGATATTATTTTAAGGTGTTTGAGGATTATGTGGTTTATGGTATGTATACATGAGTTTGTATTTTAAGCTAACAAATACTTAACTTACTATGCTAGGCACTTTGGAAGCATTATTTCATTTAACTCTGACAACAATGTGAATTATGAGGTAAGTGTACTAGTATGCCCCACATTTCACGGATGAGGAAAGTGAGGCTCGGAGAAGCTATGCAACTATCCAAGAGCACAGAGAAGCAGAAGAGCAGGTCTTGAACCCAGGTCTGCCTCAGACCAAAGTTCCTGTTCCTAAGCACTATCTAAATTTCCCCCAATTCTTTAAATGCAAGCTTAGTACCTAACCCTTAACAAGTCTATATACCTCAGTCATAAATTGGCACAGAAAAAAAGCAGTTTGGAAAATAAATGTTCTCTGTACAGAAAATCTTGGTAGAGTTAGCACTGTGTTCACTGCAGCACACATGTGCTGGGATTGGAGTCATGCCTATTCCAGATTTTCTTATCCAATGTCAGATTTCTAATCCATTTAAGCCCATTTGCAAAGTCATTCTATTTTTGTACTAATGGCTTAGAAACAGCTGGAACTATTTTAGCCAAAATTTTGAAATCTCAGATATCTATAAAAAGAAAAAAAAATGGTCCACTTCAATAATCCAGAGGCCTGCAACACTGAATTCCCTTTGACTAAAGAGAATTGGCATGAATCCCTTAAACCCTCAACTGCTTTAGGAAAAGAAAAAATACTGCATATGAGTTCTGTAACCTGCACTGATGACAGTGATGATCCAGGAACATCCCATCAGGGGTCAAAGATTCCTGTTATTACAGCTGGAAGACTCATGTATATTTCTTCCTTGGCTTCATTTCAACTTTTAGAAAAGGAAAAATTCCTATTCTCTCCTAAAGCAAGTATTCAAATTCTACTGCTTAAAAATTATTCGGTGATGGTTAAGTCTCCCCTTTATAAGATCTTTTAAAGTGCCCAGTATGCTTTTTTTAAAAATATGGGCAAAACTCTACTAATAAATAACTACAGTTTTTCTGAAAAGTGGTCTGTTGCCTCCTCCCTTGGTGGAGGGAAATTTGCAGGTGTCTTCCCTGATTAAATAAGATCCAACCCAACAGTTTTCAACCTTCAGCAAGCACTAGCGTCACCTGGAGGGCTCATTAAAACACAGGTTTCTGGGCCCCAACCTCAGGTTTTAAGTTCAGTGGGTCTAGGGCGGAGCTAGAGCCCTAGATTTTGTTTGTATTTCTCAAAGTTACCAGGTGCTTGCGGCCGCTGGCCAGATGCCACACAGCGAATCACTGCCGTAGTTCGCTGCTTTCTATAGTCAACTGCACGTTGGAATCACCTGAGAAAAGTTTAAAATATGTTAATGCTCAAAGTCCCATCCCCAGAGATTCTGAGTAATTGGTCTGGGTTGCTGCTCAAGCATCGATTTTTTTAAAGGTCCCGGAATAAGTCCATAATGCAGCAACCGTAAGGAACCTCTGGTCCACCCAACACAGCCCCAGACCCACAGCTCTGCGCGCTCAGCGCCACGTGTGGACGGATGCTGGAGACCCTTCCAAGAAGCTAAAAGCAGAGGGTGGGGTTGAGCTCAGGGGAGTAAATCAACGCACGTTATCGTACTCAGAGGCCAAACACTCCAAGGCAGGAATCTGCACCCGGAGAACCTCCCAAGATTCATTAACATGAAGTAACTTTGCAAGACAAATCCTGACTTCTCAGCCTCCAGCCTGGGCGCGGAATTCACCGGACGGTTCACCAACTGCTTTGGCGCGGGAAGAAGACGGCACCCCCGGGAAACCCAAAATGCCAAATTGCAGCCACTGGAGGGCCAGCCCTGAGGCCCCCCGAGATGTCATTCTGGCAGCGAGAGGGGAGTAGGAGGTGTCTCCTTACCTGGCGCGGTATCCAGGCTCGGGGTTGCCGTCGCTGCCAGCTGAGCGTTGCACCAGGGGGACAGGTATGTTTCAGGCAGTGGCAAGCCCAACCCGAGCAAGACCTGAGCTGAAACGGATTGGCAGCCCTCCGCCCGGAGTCCGTTCTCCCTGCAGCGGCCAGTGCAGAGCGCAGAGGCTCAGAAACTCGTTCTCAGCCCCCTGGAGGCGGAGCCCGGGAGATAAGGTTCGCGGTCCCTACCCGCCCCCTTTCCTTGGCCGAGGACCAGAGGGTGGATTTTGGATCTGGATCTTGAAGGGCGAACTGCTAGTGTCGCCCTGGTGGAAACACTCAGTTCAAATCCTGCTAGCATCAGAAAATGCACGATTGGGGATTGAAAACGAGGGTGGAGGAGGACCAGGGAAGCGCGAGGAGAGAGGCAGAATAAGGGACTGCCAGGAAAGCAGGAAAGGCAACTCATTGAAAGGGCAAGCACCAAAGGAGGCAAACACGGGCAAAGCCAGAGCATCGCCTGCACTGATCGAAGGAGGCCTGCCTCCCTCGCCCAAGGAGAACTCCCCTCTGGGGCATCAAGGTCCGTTTGCAGCGGACTGATGTTCCTTGCTTTTAACCAAAAGTAATAGCTGCTCCAAAACCTGAGGGAAGTTCACTTTCAAATGGTCAAGTGGGCAGTGACCTTTGAGGACTTAGCAATTACAAGGGAAGCCTCGGAATAAGGTGACAGCCTTATGACAAGATATAGATGCTGTCTGCTCTGCCCCTTTGAGTCCATTCTTCACAGAGCAGCCAGAAAGTTCTTTAACACTCATGTCTTTCCCTATTACCTGTCACTCTTCTTTTCCACCCCCACCCCTCCTACCTCAACACAAACAAGACCTGTTTGCCCTTTCTTATACACACCAGTGTGTTCTCATCTCACTAGGCATTTCTTCTGCCTCCAAAACTTTGTCCCAGACCTTATCATAGTTGACTGCTTCTGTTCATCAAGTTCTCCACTCAAATGACACTTTGAGTGAGTCCTTCCTGTACATCCCATCCAAATGGAATGCCCAGCCCCACTTTGGTTTCAACAGATCACTTATTGCTATCTGAATTTTTTTATACGTTTGTTGCTTGTGTGTTTCCTATCCAACTCAAGGTATGCTCTATGAGGGCAGGAAATTGGTCTTGTTCCCAGCTGTGTTGCCTGAACCTAGAACAATACCTGGAATACACAAGGTGCTCAATAAATATTGGTTAAATGAATGTGTGAATTAATTTCTCCCCCTGGGAATAGGTTCACAAAGAAATGCCTTCTTCGATAACTAAATCTCCCTTAATTCAGGTGTGATAGAAACATCTTTGAATTATCATTTCCTGAATTTCCTTATTCATTCATGTTGGATTCTACTGTTATGAAAATATGATAGGAGAACATTGCTTTGGATTTGGTAACATCTTATTAGATATGACACCAAAAGCAGAAGCAATTCAAGAAAAAGTTAGACTTCATCAAAATTTAAAACGTTGTGCTTCAAACCACACTATCTAGAAAGTAAACAGCCCACAGACTAAGAAAATATTTGCATACCATATATACAATTAGATTCTTGTGGCCAGATATATAAAAATCTTACAACTCAAGAGTAAAAAGACAATTTAAAAATGCACAAAATATTCAGACGTTTCTCCAAAGAAGATCTACTATGGCCAATAAGAATATGAATGAATGCTAAACATAATTAGCCACTGGGGAAATGAAAATTAAAACCACAAGCAGATACACTTTATACCACTAGGATGGCTAAAATAAGAAAGACAAACAATAAGTGTTAGGGAGGATGTGGAGAAATTGGAACACCCATGTATTCCTAGTGGGCTTGTAAAAATGATTCAGCCACTTTGGAAAACAGTTTGCCATTCTCTAAAATGTTCAATGTAGAGTTAACATATGACCTGACAAATTTATTCTTCAGTAGATAGCCAAGAAAATCAAAAATGTATATCCACATCAACACTTGTATATGAATATTCATAGGAAAGTTACTCATAAAGCCAAAGGTGGTAACAACCCAAATGTCTATCAGCAGATGAATGGATAAGAAAAGTGTGTTATATCCCTACAATGGAATATTATTCTGTCATAAAAAGGAATGAAACGCTACATGCTAAAGCATGGTTGAACCTAAGCATGTTAACTAAAGAAGCCAGTCACAAAACAAAACAAAACAAAACAAACAAACAAAAAAACACTTACTGTATGATTCCGTCAATATAAAATGTTCAGAATAAGCACATCCATTAGAATAAGCACATTAAATCAAAGAGCCTAATACACAATAACTGTATTCTATCTAAGAGGATATGACCTATGTATTCTATCTAAGAAAATATAACAATCCCAGTTTCCAGACTTCTCTTAAAAGTGATATGTTCATTACAACAATTATTCTCTTAGCAACCTCTGATATTTCTTTAAGTGCTGCACAGGTCATGAATTCACAGCCCTACCCTGAAAGTAACTGGGAAATATTTCAAATGCTCACTGCTGAACTATAGACCTTGGGCTGCTGTTTCTAGAAACATCACAGCCCAGAGGCCCATGATTTTACAGGAGTGATTGTAGTAGTCCTTGGTTTGGGTTCATATGATAACATCACTGGGACATTCAACCTGCCAGTGTCCACATGCACTGGTTTACACATGAAACTTTGAACCAATGGGGCCAGTTAGAGGTCTCTCCAGGACTTTGGAAGGAAAGAGAGTTAGTTGTTTTCTTAGATTGTGAACTCCAAGTACCATGTAAGCCTAGATCTTCCTAGGAGAGACACTGACTGAGAATGAAGCCAACACAGAGAAAAGTAGAATTCAAGAAAGACAGAAAACAAGCTACTGACATCATTAGAGTAGCTACATCCAGCCATTACTGAAACTAGGCCTACTTCTATATTTTTTCCTAGTGAGCCTTTTCTGTTTAAGCTCATTTGAATTGAGTCTCTGTTGCTCTCAACCAGAAGAACTCAGTAAACTGAACACCCAAACCCAATTCAGATACTGAAAGACTCTTAAGAAAACAGAAGGTCCATATAAAATCCTTTTGTATCTTAAATTCTGCTCAGACATTTTGCTTTAAATGTTAAATATCAATGCTTAAAAATGCTTAAAGAGCTTGGCAAAAATAATAACTATTTTAATAAGTTCTCTTAAAAGTCCAAAACCCCAAGGAAATTTGACTGATTCTAATTTGGTTGAGTAACCTGCAAGTCTTACTTCTGAAGGCATGTTCTTAGATCCAGATATAACACCCCAAATTGACAGGTAAAGATGAAAAAAAATCACAAATGTACACTGAAGTGTAGTCACAGACTACTTGGAGATAATTCTTCTATTTTATCATCTTCAATTTCAGAGTCCCAAAATCTTCTGGCCAAGAGAACATTGAGTGAAATCATATTTTCTAGGGTTTAGCTCACATTTCTTATATTTTTATCTTAGGGCTGAAAGTCCAATTCAACTTTCCTCACATTAAACCATAAGTAAAAATAAGAAACTACTTTATTTCTAACTAGTTATAGAGATGATTTCCTATTAGGCCTCTTCTTACAGAAACTCTTCAAGAGATGATTCTTTGTGGTAACCCAGTGAAGAGGGAGCACAAGAGGTGGTTGGCCTCTGTGTTGAAATTGTTTATATACAAGCATCCTCAAAGCAGAGGGAAGATACATTATTTGTTAGTTAATTTATTTTGATTGAAATGTATCTAAAGTGAAAGCACACAGTAAGTACTGGTTTCCCCTTGAATTATGGTTAAACCTTGAAAATAGAGGTTTATCAATAAGGATTCTATAAACACTTGAATTCTTTACAGACATGGTTAGTAACAGGCTGGGATCAACAACAGAATTAAATTTCTATTAATTTTGAAGTTAACTTATGAGTATATATCAAAATAATTATTTATAAAGCTCCCTTGGTTGGATGTGTATGAGCACGTGTAAAAAAATGGGAAATATTTGAGAATACTGAAGTTATTTGGTGTGTTTTTCTAAAAGCTATAAATATCCCAGCTCCTTAACTTTTCTTAAAGGCCTTAGAAAAGTTAAGGCCTCCTTAACTTTTCTTATTTTTATTACTCCAGCCATTCTCTTAGCAGTCCTCGATTTCTTCAAGTGCTGCAAAGGTCTCCAGCTAATTTTTCATGCAGAAAATCAGTGAAGACTACTTAGAGAAGACATCCCACAGTATGCTGCTTGCTTTAGAAAAGAAAAAGAATCCTGTACTATTTAGTCTCACAAATTCTCATTAATTACCCCTAGATTTTTACCTGATGTAAATGATGAGTTGATGGGTGCTGACGAGTTGATGGGAGCAGCACACCAACACGGCACAAGTATACACATGTAACAAACCTGCACGTTGTGCACATGTACCCTAGAACTTAAAGTATAGTAAAAAAAATTATCCCTAGATTTTTTTTCTGTCATGATAAGCCATTTATGATCCAACTCACATTATTTTCTTCAGGTAAATGACTCAGCACTCATTCCCTTAAATTTCAGTTCTGTTTAATTTCAAATACTCTATTATACAGGTCACTTTGATTAGATTTAAGAGATATTTCATTATATGTCATATGAAAAATTAGGATGATGGATGAAATGATGTCTATGGCTCTTTCCAGCTCTAATTGCTATGGGGTCGGTCAAGTCATAATCATAATCATACATTACAAGCTGCATTTTTTATTTCTCGTGTTCTATAAGCCATAGGTAATTGAATAAATGGTCTTCTAAATTCACACCTTTCTTTTTCAATTCTGGGTATAAAATCTTCTTTTCCTAACCTTATAGAGTGATCATTGTTGTTAAGAGGGTGTGTGTGTGTGTGAGTGTGCGTGTTTAGTGTTTGTATGGATTTTGCCTCAGTCTAATTGCATAGAGTGCTGTGAAGCGAGTCTTTTCTTAATTATATGAATGCCTTTTTTATCAGATGTTATGTCTAGAACTTGTCTTCAGAAATTAGGCCACCTGCCTGCATTACATCCTGTTGTAAGGAACAGAGAGGGAAATATCTCCTTCCTGCTCTGCCAACGATTTCTCTGGCTACAAGCATACTTAGGAAGCCTTATTAGCAGCAATGGGTGGGCATGAATGCCTTGGCTCTCTGTGCATCGTATTTACAAGGATGCCAAGTTATTAAAACAGAGCAGTCCCTCTGCTGTGGCAGAGTCATCTTCTGGATCCTGTATATCTGGAAGACGTGGCTTCACCCTCAATGCTTCTAAAAGCTCATGTCTGATAAGCTTTTGGGGGCTGAATTCAAGAAAGCCACAATGTACCTGGTAAGGTCCAAAAGGAACCCATCCCTGCTTCTCACCACAGCTGCTGTCTGAGAGGAGGGGACGGCACAGGATGGGCTCCATAGGGTTCTTCTAAACTTGAACCGCAACAATTCTAGGAGGTCTGCTTGACTTCGCTGGAAGAAAGGCCCTCAGCCAAGGTTCTCAGTGATTGCTGAAGTCTAAGGATGTAAGAGGATACTTCCAGAGTCTCCCTATGAATTATTCTGATGTTTTCCTAAGGAGAAGTTAAGAAGCTTTTGAACAGTTTTAGTTGAGACTTTAGACCATCAAATAGTTGCTGAACAAAGAAATAAGGTTCTCTTAGATGACAACGAGGTTAAAGACCAGGCTAAAATTACTAAAGTCAATTCAATGGTCTCATAACACTTCTCAGCTCCAGCTTCTCTCACTGTGTTCTTTACAAACCTGGAAAACTTAATCTGAAGATGATCTTATAGGGCTTCTGATGTGACACCTTTATTTCTGGTGGATATAAGGTTGTGAATAGAGATGAAAAATACTCATCTCACAAACAACACTGTGTTTTCCTTTCAAATCCTAACAGAATGTATCTTAATTCCAGCATTTTCATTCTAGGTGAAAATTTGTTTTGTGACAGTTTCTTACTTTTTAAAAAAGTTCCCCATGGATGGAAAAAAAATTGAATTCGCATCAAATTAGATTGTTGAAAACTTGATAAGCAAATACTCAAAATCAGCATAACTTACGTGCAGTATCGAAAGTAAAGCTTCCAAAAAGAAGCGAGTCAAAGCTGTACTCTATACAATATAGCTCACATTAAAAAGGGTAAAATATAGACTGAAGATTTTGAAGCCTAATTATCTGTTCTCTCACTTCTCTGGCCAAATAATATTTAAAAAAAAAAAAAGGGTTATGAGACCCCTTTCATGGTCACTGCTATACTCTTCGCAGTCCCACATGTAAGTGAAACTAACATGTTCAATGTTAGTTGAACAATGCTTCATTGTTCAAGAGGCCAATAAATTTATCAGTTAAAGGAGAAATGAGCATGGGCAGGTTCAGTTAGAATTTGTCCATAATCAATCATTCAAAATATAAGTAAATTCATGTCATTGCACAGAGGAGCTCTAAATTTAAATTTATACAAAATCAGATACAGACTCTGATGAATCTTATATTTTCCATAATATAAAGAAAGATTTCTCCATTAAACACTGATTTACAATGTCTGGGGAGTAAGCAAGTTCTATGAGATCTCACAACACGATATGTCAAAAGCAGAAGCTGAATAAATGTAGGGCTGTGTTGAAAAAAGAGATAAAAATCATAAAGCATGTGAATCTTATTCCCCCAGAAAATTCCCCCTACTAGCAAGTTTGGACATGATCAACACTTTGTTTTATTATTGAACTTAAAATAGTTTAAGGCAGGGTACTATGGAGCTTATTTTGCCAAAGGAAAATGTTTGTAGCTCTCATATGGTTCTAGTGAGAGTATAACTTAGTTTGAGCTTTTTGGAAATAAATTTGGCATTATGCAGCAGGAGCCTTAAAATATTCATACCCTTTAACAAAGCAATTCTGTTTTTAGGAAAATATCCAATACAACAATCAGAAAAGTAGGTAAATATTTGTATACAAGATATAACTATATTAACACACAAATATGATATTAATACATTCTTTATAATGGGCAAGAAAAAATGAAGAAAGAAACCCAGAAGCACCCAGATTGTGGATAGGTTAAATCAGGGGTTAGCAACCATTTTCTGTAAAGACCCAAACAATAAATATTGTAGGCTATGCTGTCAATTTTACAATCACTACTCTGTCAATGTTCTGTGAAAGCAGTCACAGAAAATAGTAAATAAGTGGATATCACCATATTCCAATAAAACTTTATTAATGAACAGTGAAATTTAAATTCATGTAATTTTCAAATATCATAAAATATGTATTTAATTTTTTTCAACAATTTAAAAATGTAAAAACCATTTTTAGCTTATGGGCTTTACAAAAACAGGTGGCAGGTCAGATTTGTCAACCCCTGCATTAAATTATAGTGTTATCATTAAAATTTATGTTTATGATTTCATCAGTCAGAAATTAGACAGTGAGAGAGAGGAAAACTAGAAGATAATACACAGGTATTTATGGATTGAGATTATGGATAATATGGGTAATTTTTCTTTTATTCTTTATGTTTCATATTCTTGAAGTTTTTTACAATAAGTACCTCTTATTTTGTGACAAAAATGATATTCTTAAGGGGTGCCTTTTTGACAAAAAATATTCATTTCTTTCTCATTCTTTAAACATTACTCAGAAATTTTGGACTTTCTGAAATTCTTGACAACATTCACAATGTATTTTTAGCAATAACTTTTAAACAACACCATTTTTTTAAGCAGTAGCTAATTATTTATTTTCAGGAGTACATCCTTCTTAAAATTAAATACTTAGATTTTAGCCCTAAAGTCTGAGTCTGCCCTGTGCTCTTTTTTGAGGTACCCTTCAGCCTCTGCCCAGCTACTTAGCAAATGCATACTGCCAAGCTCCCCTGAAATTGCACTAAAACTCCTCCAACTACTCCACTCTACCTGCACCCAGTGGAGGACCTCAAATGCATCCCTCTAACCTTAGGTGCTCACCAGTCAAAGCCCACACACATGTACTCTATTACAAGGGAAGCCCGGGATAAGGTGACAGCCTTAAGACAAGATAAAGATGCTGTCTGCTCTGCCCCTCTAACCTTAAGTGCTCACCAGTCAAAGCCCACACACATGCGTTCTATTTGCGCATCTCTAGAGCTGTTACTAGCTCACAGGTAACATGCTACCTGTCACTTGTTGAGTCAGTGCTGGCAAGTTTTTAACTGATAATGGCCCACTTTGTAGGACCTCCAGAAATATTTTTATATTTATTTTAAAGAAGCTTTGGGATCTTCATATCTTAACTCAGTTGAATAATTAGCTGATAGGCAATTTTCAGGCATCCAAGCCAGCGTTTCTCAAATGTGTTTCACAAACATGTGTCCTATGAAATATTTCAAGAAAAAAAAAAAAAACAGATCTGTATTCGGATTACTTCGAGAGCTGCTGCATACCATATCTCATCTCCTAAGGTTTACAATTCATTATTAACATATTAAGGGCTCTGCAAAATCCAAAACTAAAAATACCCATTTAACTTTTATTCCTTGTATCCCAAACTTATTTGCACCCCCCCTTTGTTTTAATAGGAACACATAGACATTCAGGAGAAGCAGTGTTCTCAAGGAACTCTTGGAGATACCCTGACTTGGTCAGTAGAAGAAATGATCTGGGAAGGGGAGAATAGAATAACGAGTTCTAGCATCCCTCAAAGCATTCTGCATTGGATTGTGGTGGTCGCAGACAGTGAGGCAGAACCATCCTGGCCTGGAGTTTACTGCATTCCCCCATTGCTTCTTCAATGCTGCCATTTGCATTTCTACTTAGACTACTGAGTGCCTTCCACTCCCTCCATCTCCATTTGTTGCTTTTCCTTCCATTCATCTCTCTGACTCCACACCACTGGCGCTGTCATTCTACTACATTCCCATCATTGCTGAGTGCTCACTCACTAATTATGTATTTAAATTTGAATTAAAAGCATCATAGCTTCCCTTGACTGCTTCCAAATATTAGGATATGTTTTCAGTATTTGTGAGAACACACAACTGACATTTTTAGAAAATTACATTCTGTCTGCAAAAACATATGTATCCAACTGTGATGAGATTAGATGTTCTTGCATTTATTTTTCTAAGAATTGGGCACATCCAATATAGTCTTCTCTGAATGCATTTCATTGTTTCTCTTTTGGCAGTATCTTTCAAATATCCTATCACTCGGGAGAGTTATGCATTATACTTTAATTTAATTAATAGCTTCTTAGAAAAACATGCATTTTTCCCAAAAGCAAAATGCTACAGTCAATCTGCAAAGGACATAGAATATTGCTGCTACTTTCATAAAACCAATTATTTCAGACTCAAATATGTGCTCTTTATAACTAGAGCTTAAAGAAACCATGGCACACAGCCAGTTCAGCCTTTGCTTTCTGTGCCGTAATATGATATACTGGAGTCATTCTGGGCATTTTCAGATGTCTCATTATTGAGGAGAGAAAGCATGGCATACTTTCCCACATTAACCTTTGAATTCTAACCCAGAGTGTAAGTGTAACCCACTACGTCCCCTCCACACACACAGCATGTTTCAAACTCAACAAAAGTGAAAGAGACTTGGAACCAAACAATGAGCCCAATTTAACAGGAGAATATTCCTTTAGATTGTAGAATTAAGCTATATTATTTTTTATCCTCCCTCCAGACACAACTCTAAATGACTCTGTAACCACGGACTTAACTCACAAGAAAGGCTTGGATAAAAATAATTAAACAAAAGATGTGAGGTACTATTATATTATTACAGAAAACATGGAATCTGGCCAGGCGCAGAGGCTCACGCCTGTAATCCCAGTACTTTGGGAGGCCGAGGCACGTGGATCACCTGAGGTCAGGAGTTCGGGAGCAGCCTGGCGAAACCTTGTCTCTACAAAAAATACAAAAATTAGCCAGGCATGTGGTGTGCACCTGTAATCCCAGCTACTTGGGAGGTTGAAGCAGGAGAAATGCTTGAACCCAGGAGGTGGAAGTTGCAGTGAGCCCAGACCACGCATCTGCACTCCAGCCTGGGTGACAGAGCAAGACTCTGTCAAAAAAATAAAGAAGGAAAAGGGAAAAAAAAGAAAAGAAAAGAAGGAGAAAGAAAGAGAGAGAGAGAGAGAGAGAGAAAGAAAGAAAGAAAGAGAGAGAGAGAGAGAGAGAGAGAGAGAGAGAGAGAGAAAGAAAGAAAGAAAGAAAGAAAGAAAGAAAGAAAGAAAGAAAGAAAGAAAGAAAGAAAGAAAGAAAGAAAGAAAGAAAGAGAAAGAAAGAAAGAG
>NW_012107319.1:662853-680852 GCF_000951045.1 Mandrillus leucophaeus
AGAGAGAGAGAGAGAGAGAGGGAAAGAGAGAAAGAGAGAAAGGAAGGAAACATTGAATCTCCAGGGAGGATTTTTTAGAAAGTAAAGTGGAAGATAATTTTGTACTAAAAGAAGCCACATTTTGGAACACAATTTGCTTTAATTCACTCTGTGTGTGTGTGTGTGTGTGTGTGTGTACCTTTTATAGCTATATCTAGACATTTAAAAAAAACCTTAGAAGTAAATCACAAATTTCTTGATTATTTTCTTACATATTAAAGTCTAATAAATATATTTATTTGAAAGACAAGTTTTAATGTCTTAATGAATTCCTCTGGTTCTTGGTTTTCTTGACACTTCTTTGTCTTCACTTTTTATAGAAAATAAGGAGTTGACTATGATTCTACTACAAATCCAAAGATCTTTCAATGGTGTTTGAACCCATGACCTCTCAGATCTCATGCTACACCCTCTCCCTCTCCCTCACTCTGCTTTGGTCATTCTGGCACTCACTAGCACAGCCCTGAGAAGGAACGCCTCCATCAGATTTGCACCCTAGGCACCTCTCTTGCCTGCCTCACCCGAATCATGGTCCTGGTCCAGAAGCTAGCATTATAGTCAGATTACAAGACTAATCATTGTATTAGTTAGGATAAGTCAGTGCTGAATGTTTGTATCCCTCCCAAATTCACATGTTGAAATCTTAACCTTTATGGTTATGGTATTAGCAGGTAGGGTGTTTGGGGGGATATTAGGTCATAAGGGTAGAGCCCTCATGAATGGGATTAGTGCCCACCTAAAAGAGACCCAAGAGACCTGTTCTTCCTTGTGAGGATACAGCAAGAAGGCATCGTCTGTGAACCGGAGAGCAAGCCCTCACCAGGCACTGCGTTGGTCATGGATTTCCCAGCCTCTGGCACTGTAAAAAGATAATGTTTATTGTATTTAAGGTGCCGAGTCTAAAGGTTTTTTTGTGTGTGTGTGATAGTATCCTGAATGGACAAATAGTCAGGTAATACTGCAATAACAAATCAGTCCCCAAATTACAGTGGGCTTAAATCAACAAGGGATTATTTCTTGTTCTCACCACAGGTGGTTCAGCGGGAAGCTCTATCTGGGGAATTGGGTGGTGGGAGCTTTACCATGTTGTATTCCATTCATCTGGAAGATGTGGTCTCTGATCACTGCAGCAGAGGAAGAATGTGGACTTTACCTGCCTCAGCTCTGAAGTGACACATGTCACTTTCTCCACATTTTATTATCCAAAACTGCAAGAGGATTAGGAAATATGGAAAAGAAAATTGAATCTTTGATAAGCTTACTGTCTCTGCAAAACTCATATATAAATAACAACTGAATAGAACAGATAGAAATTTTAGTTATTAATGCATTCAATTTCTCAAAGCTAGGATCTTTCTTAACCCTAGGCTTTCAAATATGTTTCCTTTGCCTGACATAGTCACCATAAATGTGCCCCACCCTAAATGCTACACCTGCAAAATACTACCCAACCTTAAGATTTTGGGCTTAAATAGTATTTCTTGGAAATTCTTAAATAATCCTTCTTTTCTCAACTTAGACCATCCTCCGTACTCTCATTTACTATTCCCACAATAACAGTAGCTAGCATTTACTAGTGGCTAGCTAGTAAATACTGTAAGCATCTACTCCATGACAGGCACTGTTCTGAGCACTTTATATTTAATCCTCACAATAAGCCAATGACATGGTATCTTAGTCTGAGCTCCCTAGAAAACAGAACCTCGGCCAAAAGCATAATGCTAGCCCTGTAGAAAGTGGACAGTCCCCAGGAAGCAGGAGGGCAAGAAGACAACAATGTGTCAGGAAAGAAGGGGAACATATTATAATTAGATTTGGGTCTGTTTTTCTTCTGTAGATCTGATCTAAAATTGTATTTTATTCATCAAAGTTATACTAGAATATAAAATATTCTAGCATATTTTATACTAGGATAGGGACTGGGATACAGAGCTGGCTGCAGCTTTGTGACAAGCTACCAATTTACAGGAAATCAAGAGATTCGGGGAGGTAGAAACACACTGCAATGAGTCTAAAAATCCAACCTCTCTCTAATTATACAAAGCAGCCACCATGCAGCTCCCAGGTCTACAGTAGTGGCAGCAGCCTGGTTCTATGCCCAAGGGAAGATGTTACAAGGACTACTCCAGCTAGAAAGCAAGGTGAGGACACAGATCTGGTGTGCTACAGCAACCAAATTCAGAATAATTTGGTTCAGGTTCTTGTAATTTATTTCCAGTTTTCAGATGAAGAAACTAATGCATAAAAATATATCATCTTGAACAAGGTTACACAGCTAAAAGGTGACATGGGATGCAAACCCAGAAATACTGGCCCTAAACCATACAATCCCAACCACTCCACTCCTGCAAGAATGCAGACTCCACAAAAGCAATAACTGCTTTATTCCTAGCACCTAGCACAAATACAGAGTCTAACGCATAGTATGCTTAATAGATACTTGTTGAATGAATGAATGAATAAGTGAATGAAAGAATAAGTTTTTAAATCAGTGGTATTTCATAAAGGGCCAAAGAAATTAATATGAAGGAGAGGTTACATTTTATTAGGATACTCTGGAAGGGTCTATGGCAGAAGTAACGTATGAGCTAGATCTTCCAAAGATTTAGAGAAAGCTCTGACCCAATGACACAAAGGCCATATTTGGAGATTGTGGTTTTACTACAGGAAGTATTGTAATACTCTATGGAGTAGTGAATGGATAATGGAAATAAGGGTGTGGTGGGAAATAAGACTTAAAACGCAAGTTGGTATCAATCGTTGGAAGCTTGCCATCTTCAAGGTGAACAAGACACTTAAGCTGAAAATAACTCAAAAACTGTGTTCATTACAAAAGAAAGTCCCACTCAAAACAATGCCCACAGTCAGGGAAGCTAAGCGCATGTCCCCAGAATATTCCCAAATCACAGCTCACTTAAGCTGTGTTTCATTCTATATTCTAGGAACCCACAATCATTCATTCTGTTTTAGGCAAAAGTTCTATTTTGTTGTTACCCAAACCTCTATGGCTTAATGTGAAGCTGTGTTCTTGTTTTCTATCAAGAGAAATGGAAAACAGCTGCTTAACATTCTTGCTATAATAATCTTCATACAATTCATGTGGTTATTTAAACATTTTCCTGATATTTGATATTAATCCTGCACACAACATAAAAAGACACCACAAGAAAATCATAGAAGAAAGAACAAATGATAATATTAGCTTCAGAAAGAGAACCACTCTCATACACAAACACAGACACACACACAAACACATAAAGATGAAAATATCTATAAACAATGAAATTATGTTCCCTTTTAGGACAATTCCTCTGTTTATAATGTTTTCCTTATGATACGTAGCACATAAGACATATTTATCATATGTCTTTATGATGAATGAAGTTTCCTTGGAACTATTTATATCACACATGGAAAGCAAATTGCTGGAATAAATGTTTATTTAGCAACATAAACATTTCAAATAAATTCACAAGAAAACGGTTTCATAACATGTCCATTCCTATTTGCATTTCAATTTGGTTAATGTCTTCACACATCAGTAGAAGCAACATAAATGCAATAACCACAAATCACCCTCCAGAAACCTACTCTTATCCCACCACTTCTCTCAGACTTAAGCATCTTGTCCACCTTGGATACTATCCCCTGGCTTTCCTTCTACTTTTATGGTGGCTCTTTCTCATTCATTTTGGGATGTTTATTCCTATCCACCCAACAATTAAATGTCAGAATCCTAGACACTCAAAAATGAATCCTAAACAATCTCCTCCTTTAATCCTATACTGTCTCACTAGAAGTTTTTTTCAAATGACTCACAAATTTATGTCTACTTGAGGACCTGGCCTCTAAAGTTGGGACCCATTTAACTAGTTGTCAGTGTGATATTTCCATCAAAATGCCTACAAGCCACCTATAATTTAACATATTAAAAACTGAATTTATTATGCATATACCTCAATCCGATACTAGTCTTATGTTCTTCTGTTTCATACCATTCTCCTGTACACCCTAAATTTAATGCATATCATCTGAACTCCAAGTTCTATAAATGTTATCTTCTAAGTATTTCTAATCTATTCACTTCTATCCTTCACCATCACCATCAACTAAGTCCAACATACTGAAGTGGTGTGTTGAGTGAGACTTTCCTGTTGCTCAGGAGTCATCATAGTTCTTGATGAAGGGCATTTTCTTTCTTCTACCAATAGCAAAGAGAAGGTGCCTCTCCCAAACAAATGTGAAAAAGACTATAAGAAAGTAGAGGTCCCTACAAGAAGGAGAGACCAAGATCTCATTTCACAGTAGATGCCTGCTTACAGGGAGATCTTTTGGATTTTCTCACTGTGCTTATTTGAGCAGAAGGAGAGGACAGTTGAAAGGAGATGGCAAGGCTAAGACAGGGGCTGGAAGTGGAAGTCTTCAAGCTCCTTGGAAAAGTAAGGCTGTGTGAGTTTGCCATGGGTCAAGTGGCTGTCCCACAAATCTTGATGGGGACCCTAGGCACAAGAAGCTCTGGGGTAGATTGTCCAGAACAGATGCTAAATGGGGAGTGGAACAGGTAACGGAATATACATACATGTTCATCATGAGGAGCCAGAATGTGCAGGCCTCTTACACTTGAATCACTAGAGTCTGGTCAGTGTTAGTCCAAAAAACAGCGGGTAACAGCTCAGGGCCAACAACAGAGCGAACTAAGGAGACAACTGTCTCTTTCCCATCCTTCCTACTGTTCCACTTACCAGAAGGGTCTGATTCAAGGGCAGATAATGATACTCCCCATCCCCACTGCAAAGTGAATCTGAAGTCTATTTCAAAAACACTTAGTGCATAAGCAAAATCCCTTTACTTAAAGAAGACCTATATCCCATGGTTCCCACTGGTGACAGATCACACCATCTTATCCAGTGGACAACAGACCTGCCTCTGCCTTCACAGTAGATGCCTGCTTACATGGAGATCTTTTGGATTTTCTCACTGTGCTTATTTGAGCAGGAGGACAGGACAGTTGAAAGGAGATGGCAAGGCTAAGACAGTGGCTGGAAGTGGAAGTCTTCAAGCTACTTAGAAAATTAAGACTAATTAAAAATAAACTAAAAGACCTCCATCTTTTAGTTAGATCTTTCTATGTGCTTCTTCCATGTTCAAAAGATTTTTTTGTTTGTTTGGGGGAATATTTAACACTACTTGTTGACAGAAACATTTTAGGAAAAAAATATCTTCCTAGATAGTTTGAAAATATTAAATAATGAATAAAATGATTGATGCTACCTGAAGTCTTATAGAGTAAAAGCTTTAGAAGAAAATTATATTCCATCTATCTATGAGAAGAAAAATTAAGTAAATACATATTCATAACTAAAGTTTATTAAAGATTAAGTTTAACTTTAAAAGGCCCATGAATCTTGCCTCAGCAGTTGTTAAAGACTCTGTCCCAGTGTTTTTAATGAAGCAATTTTACTCTGGGTAACCAGTAGCCTTTATAGGCCTGTAATCTAACAAAACATGCTAACACAATTATGATTTACAGCTTAATTAATGCTGATGACAAAAGACAGTGAATTAGTCAGTGTTATCTTAGGTCATGTTCATTCTTCCCACCAAAAATCAAAGCAAAAGTAAAATTCGAAAGTCTGGAGATAAATCAGCTTCATGAATGTTACAAACATCTAATATAAAATTAGAAAATATAATCTTTTTAGAAAGTACTGAACATTCTAGATAAGGAGCTGGCAAACTACAGCCTTTGGACCAAATCTGGGCTGGTACCTGTGTTTATAAATAAAGTTTCATTGGAACGCAGCCATGATCTTTTTTTGTTTTTTTTTGTTTTTTGAGGTTTCTCTGCATATTGTCTACAGTTGCTTTCACCCTGTAGGAGCAAAGTTGGGGAGTTGTGACAGAGACTGTATGGAAACAGAGACTGTGTGAGCAACAAAGCTTAAAATATTTACTACTTGGCATTTTACAGAAAACGTTTACTGACTCCTGCTAGATGCAATGCAAAATCTCCAGCTCTACTAAAATGACTGTTTTTCTTTGAAAGAAAAGTACCTAAGTAGATGCCTTTTCTGGTAAGATTCATTTAGATGGATTGATAGAACAAATAGATCTCAGATAGACTGATAAACTCTCCACTTTAGTAATATTTTCATTCTCAGTGTCTGAAGGAGATGAATAAAGGACATTAAAGGTGTTCTTCTAATCTTATTTTAAGAATCACTTTATTCTTTAAAGAATGTATTGAATGAAGATTATTTACCTCAAATTGTATTCAAGAAATGAAAATAATTTTACTATTCCTTTCCTTTGTGCAGTTAACTATTAATAGCTCATATTAACTCAGTCACATCTACATATTATTCCCAGCAAACAGCTCAGGGCAGAATGTACACATGTATTTTTAAAATCCTGTTAACTTAAACTTGACTTTAGTTTAATGAGCAGATAATGAGCATCCTCTTCAACTCCTCTTCCACAGAGAAGTCTAGATGATTAATCTTAATTCTCTATATGGCAGACATTCACCAAAATATGTTGTGTGCTTCACTTTACTTAAAATACATAAGGTGTCATGAAAGTTGTAAGTTGATATTCAAAATGATAATAATAATAGTCAACACACATTGAGAGTCAACAAAGTACCAGGCACTGTTCTAAGAGTGTACAGCAGAGTCTGTCCTGCTCTTCATCAAACCTGCTTCTTCCTCTTCCTAGGGACACTGCCTGGATTCTGGTCAATGGAATATTCCTGGTGCATAAAAACTTCTCGTGCATAAACCTCCATGCTTTCTCATTTTCACTGATTTGATAGAGATGAGCCCAGAAACTTGAGAAATCACTGTTGAAAATAAGTGAGCCCCAAAATGGAAAAAAACTGGGTCCCCAAGCACAGTTTAGAAGAGAGTCTCCTGGCTGGGCGCGGTGACTCACGCTTGTAATCCCAGCACTTTGGGAGGCAGAGGTGGGTGGATCACTTGAGGTCAGGAGTTCGAGACCAGCCTGGCCAACATGATGAAACCCCATCTCTACTAAAAATACAAAACCTAGCCAGGCATGGTGGCAGGTGCCTGTAATCCCAGCTACTCAGGAGGCCGAGGCCGGGAGAATCACTTGAACCCGGGAGGCGGAGGTTGCAGTGAGCCATCACACCATTGTTCTCCAGCCTGGGCAACAGAGCGAGACTCTGTCGAGGAGAAGAAGAAGAGGAAGAAGAAGAGGAAGAAGAAGAGGAAGAGGAAGAAGAGGAAGAGGAAGAAGAAGAGGAAGAGGAAGAAGAAGAAGACCTCCTATCTAAGAAGGTTTCTTATCTGGGCGGGGGAGGAGGATAAGATGGCCAACTAGATGCAGCCAGAAAGCACCACTCCCACTGAGAGAGACCATAACATACAGTAAGTAAACATACTTTGAGCAGACCTGAGAGCACAGCCTCCACTGTCCAGCCTTTGTGCTTTGCTCCACCTGAGTACTTTCCCAGTGGCCTGAGAGCACTTTGGATCCCCCAGCACAACTGGAGCTAGATCCCAAGGGTCCAGAAGATGGAACCAGAGGCCGTTCTCAGTATTCCAAAGCTACAGTGCCAAGCTGGAAGTGCCAAGCTGAGATGTGTGGTGAGAACTAAAGCAGGGGAGGAGCCCCCACTCTCAGAGCACTAAGAGGGGTGAAATTCATGGGTTCATAGGCCGACATGGGAGCAGGGCATGCTTCCATTCATAGGTCCAGTCCAGAAAGAATGTAAGCTATCGCCCTGCCATGGCCTCTACCCAAAGTAGACCCACAGCCCAGAATATCTAATAAAGGAAACCTGGGGAAACATGAGTGTGGTTTCAGTAATCAGAATGAGCTTTCCCAAGACCTGATGAGGGAATCATGTCTCTCTAACCCCCACTACAGAGCATGGTTGTGAACACGAGGAAATACAAAAGAGCCATGTAGCCAAGTAAGAGCCAATCTTCCCGCTACTACTCTTAATCATCACCTAATGAATCACAACTCAAACCACAACACCAAAAATATTCTGTCAATATACACCCCTGTGAAACCAAGGGCAAGAATCCAGACACAAATAAAGATCATGTACTGAGCCATGGCCCGCTGAAAGTACTTAGAAATGAAGTCGATTGACTATACTCAACCTACACCACAGGTAAAGGAACACCAGCACTCTCAGGTGGGAAAGAATTAGCATAAGAACTCTGGCAATTCAAAAAGGCAAAGTGTTCCCTTACCTCCAAACAAGTCCAGTAGCCACCCAGAAGTAGTTCTTAATCGGAATGAAATGATAGACATGGAATTCAGAATCTGGATGGTAGGGAAGCTCACTGAGATACAGGAGAAAATTGAAACTCAACCCAAGGAATCCGGTAAGATGATCCAAGAGCTGAAAGATGAAATAGCCATTTTAAGAAAGAACAAAACTGAATTTCTGAACTGAAAAATTTACTATAAGAATTTCATAATACAATTGGAAGTATTAACAGCAGAATAGAGCAAGCTGAGGAAAGAACCTCAGAGCTCAAAGACCAGTTCTTCAAATCGGCTCAGACAAAAGTAAATCAAAAACTTCTAAAATGAACAAAACATCTGAGAAATACGAGATTATGTAAGAAGAACAAACCCACAACTATTGACACTCATGAGACAGAAGGAGAGAGAATAAGCAACTTGGAAAATATATTTGAGGACATAGTCCTCAAATTTCCCCTTGCTAGAGAGGTAACATGCCAATTCAAGAAATAAAAAGAACCTCTGCTAAATACTATACAACAGAACCATCCCCAAGACACATAGTCATCAGATTCACCAAAATCAGCATGAAAGAAAAAAATCTTAAAGGCAGCTAGAAAGAAGTGATGGGTCATGAACAAAGGGAACCCCATCAGGCTAGCTTGGACCTCTCAACAGAAACCATAAAAGCCAGAAGAGGTTGCAGGTCTATTTTCAGCATCCTTAAAGAAAAGAAATTCCAACAAAGAATCTGATATCCTATTAAACCAAGTTTCACAAGCAAACGAGAACTAAAATCCTTCTCAGACAAGCAAACACCGCTGGAATTCATTTCAACTAAATCAGACTTACAAGAGGTTCTTAAGAGAGTGCTAAACAAGGAAACAAAAGAACAACATCTGCTACCACAAAAGCACACTTAAGTGCATAGCCCAGAAACACTGTAAAGCAACTACACAATCAAGTCTACAAAACAACTAACTAACAATACAATGACAAGATAAAATTTCACATATCAATACTACCCCTTAAGGTCCCTGCCCCACTTAAAAGACATAGAGTGGCAAGCTAAATAAAAAGACAAGACCCAATCATCTTCTGGCTTCAAGATACCTATCTCACATGTAATGATAACCACAGGCTCAAAGTAAATAGAGAAAGATCTACCCTGCAAATGGAAAACAAAAACAGAGCAGGGGTTGCTATTCTTACATCAGCTAAAATAGACTTTGAACCAACAACAATTAACAAGGACAAAGAAGAGCATTACATGATATAAAAGATCCAATTCAACAAGAAGACTTAACTGTTGTAAATATACATGCACCTGACATCGGAGCACCCAGATTCATAAAACAAGTTTGTCTTGACTGATGAAAAGGCTTGGACAATACAATAATGGGAGACTTCTACATCCCACTGACAGTATTAGACAGATCATTGAGGCAGAAAACTAACAAAGGAATTCTGGAATTAAATTCAACACTAAACTAATTGGACAAAATAGACATCTACAGAACACTCCACCCAACAGCCACAGAATATACAAGAAACATTCTGATATGTTTCTCCCTAATCTCATCTCAAATTGTAATCCCCACATGTCCAGAAAGACATCTGGTGGGAGGTGACTGAATCATGGGGGTGGTTTCCCCGATGCTGTTCTCATGATTGTGAGGGAGTTCTCATGAAATCTGATGGTTTAAGACTGTGGCACTTCCTCCCTCATGTTCTCTCTCCTGTCACCTGATGAAGAAGGTGCCTGCTTCCCCTTCACCTTCAGCCACAATTGTAAGTTTCCTGAGGCCTCCACATCCATGAAGAACTATGAGTCAATTAAACCTCTTTTGTTTATAAATTACCCAGTCTCAGGTGGTATTCTTCATAGCAGTATGAAAACAGACTAATACAGGAAATTTGTACCAGGAGTGGGGCACTGCTATAAAGATAACCTGAAAATGTGGAAGCAACCTTAGAATTGGGTAATAGGCAGAGGTTGGAAGAGTTTGGAGGCCTAAAAGATGAGGGAAAGTTTGGAACTTCCTAGAGACTGTTGAATGGTTTTGACCAAAATGCTAATAGTGATATAGACAATGAAGTCCAGGCTGAGATGGTCTCAGATGGAGATGAGGAACTTATTGGGAACTGTAGAGCAAAGGTCACTCTTGTTATGCTTTAGCAAAGAGACTGACAGAATTTTGCCCCTGCACTAGAGATCTGTGGAATTTTGAACTTGAGAGAGGGTATCTGGCAGAAGAAATTTCTAAGCAGCAAACCAGATTTAGGGTATCTGGCAAAGAAATTTCTAAGCAGCAATGTGTTCAAGAGGTGACCTGGCTTATTATGAAAGCATTCAGTTATATGCATTCACAAAGAGATGACTTGAAATTGGAACTTATGCTTAAAAGGGAAGCAGAGCATAAAGATTTGGAAAATTTGCAGCCTGAGTATGTGGTAGAAAATAAAAACCCATTTTCTGGGGGAGGAATTCAAGCCAGCTGCAGAAATTTGCATAAGTAACTAGGTGATGAATATTAAGAGCCAAGAGAATAGGCAAAATGTCTCCAGAGCATGTCAGAGACCTTCACAGCCACCCCTCCAAACATAAGCCCAAAGGTCTAGGAGGAAAAAAATGGCTCTGTGGGCTTGGCCCAGGGCCCCAATCCTCTATGCAGCTTCAGGACTTGGTGTTCTGTGTCCCAGCCACTCCAGCTCCAGCCATGCCTCAAAGTAGTCAAAGTACAGTTTAGGCCATTGCTCCAGAGGGTGCAAGCCCCACACCTTGGTGGTTTCCACGTGGTGTTGGGACTGTGGGTATACAAGAGACAAGAGTTGAGCTTTGGGAGCCTCTGCCTTGATATTAGAGGATGTATGGAAATGACTGGATGTCCAGGCAGAAGTCTGCTGCAGTGGCAGAGCCCTCATGGAGAACCTCTACTAGGGCAGTGCAGAAGGGAAATGTGGGGTTGGAACCCCCATGCAGAGTCCCCACTAGGGAACTGCCTAGTGGAGCTGTGAGAAGAAGGCCACCATCCTCCAGACCACAGAAAGGTAGATCCACTGACAGCTCGCACCAAGCATCTGGACAGGCTGCGCGCACTCAACACTAGCCCAAGAAAACAGTCACAGAGGCGGAGCTGACCATGTCTTGGGAACTCATCCCTTGCATCAGCATTCCCTGAATGTGAGACATGGAGTCAAAGGAGATCATTTTGGAGCTTTAACATTTAATGAGTGCCCTGCCAGGTTTTGTACTTGCATGGAGCCTGTGGCCGTTTTGTTTTGGAGTGGGAACATTTACCAAATGCCTGCATCCCCATTGAATCTTGGAAGCAACTAACTCGATTTTGATTTTACAGGCTCATAGGCAGAAGGGACTAGCCTTGTCTCAAAGGAGACTTTGGACTTTTGGGTTAATGCTGGAATGAGTTAAGACTTTGCGGGACTGTTACAAAGGTATAATTGGTTTTGAAATGTGAAAAGGACATGAGATTTGGGAGGGGCCAGAGGTGTAATGATGTAGCTTGGCTCTGTGCCCCCATCCAAATCTCATCTCCAATTGTAATCCCCATGTGTTGAGGGAGGGGCCTGGTGGGAGGTGGTTGGATCATGGGGGTGGTTTCCCAGGCTGTTCTCATGATAGTGAGGGAGTTCTCATGAGATCTGATGGTTTAAAAGTGACAGTTTCCCCTGAACGCTCTCTCTCTCTCCTGCTGCCTTGTAATGAAGGTACTTGCTTCTCCTTCACCTTCTGCCACAATTTTAAGTTTCATGAGGCTCCCCAAACCATGTGGATCTATGTGTCAATTAAACCTTTTTTCTTCGTATATGACCCAGTCTCAAGTAGTACCTTTACAGCAGTGTGAAAATGGACTAACACACATTCTAAGATCATAGAATGCTTGGTCATAAAGCAAATCTCAACAGATTTAAAAAAATCAACATCATACCCACCACTCCCTTGGACCACAGCACAATAAAAATAGAATTCAATATCAAGAAGATCTTTCAAAATTACACAAATACATTGCAAATAAACCACTTACTCCTGAGTAATTTCTGGATGAACATCAAAGTTGAGGAAGAAATTAAAAAGTTATTTGAAATTAATTAAAATAGGGACACAACTTGCCAAAATCTCTGGGATTCAGCCAAAGCAGTGTTAAGAGGAAACTTCATAGTGCTAAATGCCTTCATCAAGAAGTTAGAAACATCTCAAATTAATAATCTAACTTTTCACCTAGAGGAACTAGAAAAAAAGAACAAACTAACCCCAAAGATAGCAGAAGAAAAGAAATAACTAAAATTAGACAAGAAATGAATGAAATTGGGATGCATACATTCATATAAAGATCAATGAAACCAAAAGTTAGTACTTCAAAAGAATAAACAAAATTGATAGACTGCTAGCTACATCAACAAAGAAAACAGAGAAGATCCAAATAAGCACAATCAGGAATGACAGAAATGACATTACAACTGATCACACATAAATACAAAGGACCCTCAAAGACTATTTTAGACAACTCCATACACACAAATTAGGAAACCTAAAGTATATGGATAAATTCCCAGAAACATACAACCTCCTAAGACTGAATCAGGGAGAAAGTTTAAACTTGAGCAAACAAATAACAAGTTCCAAAATTGAATTAGTAATAATAAATCAAAAACAATCCTGGCCCAGATAGATTCCTAGCCAAATTCTACCAGGTATACAAAGAAGAACTGGTATCAATCATACTGAAACTATTCCAAAAAAGGAATTCTATTCAAGGAGGAGGAGGGGCTCCTCCCTAACTCATTCTATGATGCCAGCATCAGCATGACACAAAAATCTGACAGAGACACAAAGAAAAAAAAGAAAAACTTCACACCAATAACATTGATGAACATACATGCAAAAATACTCAACAAAATACCATCAAACCCACCCCAGTAGCACATCAAAAAGATAATACACCACAAACAAGTAGGCTTTATTCTTGGGATGCAAGGCTGATTGATAAATGTGATTCACCACATAAATAGAATTAAAAACAAAAACCATATGACCATCTTATTAGACACAGAAAAAGCTTTCAATAAAATCCAATATCCCTTCATGATAAAAGTCCTTAACAGGGTAGGCACTGAAGGAACACATGTCAAAATAATAGGAGCCATCTATGACAGACCCACAGCCAACATCATACAGAATGGGCCAAAGCTGGAAGCATTCCCCTTGAGAACTGGAACAAGACAAGAATGCCCACTCTCACCACTCCTATTCAACATAGTACTAGAAGTCCTAACTAGAGGAATAAGGCAATAGATAGAAATAAAAGGCATACAAATAGAAAAAGAAGAAATGAAACTATCTCTCTTTGCTGATGATATGATTCTATACATAGAAAACTCTAAAGACTCAGCCAAAAGGCCTAGAACTGACAAACGACTTCAATAAAGTTTCAAGATACAAAATCAATGTACAAATTTCATTAGCATTTCTATGCACCAATTACATTTAAGCTAAGAGTAAAATCAAGAAAACAATATCATTTACAATAGTCACACACACAAAAGAAAAATGAAATACCTAGGAATACAGCAAACAACAGGGTGACAGATCTCTACAAGGAGAACTACAAAATACTGCTGAAGAAAATCAGAGATGAAATTTAAAAATGGAAAAATATTCCATGCCTATAGATTAAAAAAATCAGTATTATTAAAATGGCTATACTGTCCAAAGCAAATTACAAGTTTAATGCTATTTCTATCTATGCTATTTTTCACAGATAAATTATTTAATATTTAGAAAAAAAACTATTCTAAAATTCACATGGAACAAACAAAAGCCCAAAGAGTCAAAGCAATCCTAAGCAAAGAGAATAAATCTAGAGGCATCACAGCACTTGACTTAAAACAATATAAAACTACAGTAACCAAAACAGTATGGTTCTGGCACAAAAACAGTCACTTGGACAAATGGAACAGAATAGAGAGCCCAGAAATAAAGCCTCGCACTGCAACGATCTGATCTTTGTCTAAGCTGACAAAAACAAGTAATTAGGAAAGGACTCCCCATTCAGTAAATGGTGCTCAGATAACTGACTAGCCATATGCAGAAGACTGAAACTGGACCCCTGCCTTTCATCAAATATGAAAATTAACTCAAGATGGATTAAAATATAAGGTCTTATATTTAAATATAAGACCTCAAACTATAAAAATCCTAGAAGAAAACAGGAGATCCCCTTCCCTACATTGCCCTTGACAAAGAATTTTTGGCTAAGTCCCCAAAAGCAATTGCAACAAAAACAAAAATTGACAACTGGGATCTAATTAAATTAAAAAGCTTCTGCACAGCAAAATAAATGATCAATAAAATAAACAACCTACAAACTGGGAGAAAATATTCACAAACTGTGCATCTGACAAAGGTCTAACATCCAGAATTTATAAGGACCTAAAAAAATCAACAAGAAAAAAGACAAATAATCCCATTAAAATGGGTAAAAGACATGAACAGACACTTCTCCAAAGATGAAGCTGTATAAGCAGCCAACAAATGTATGAAAAAAATGCTCAACATCACTAATCATCAGAGAAATGCAAATCAAAACTACAGTGAGATAGATACCATCTCACACCAGTCAGAATGGCTATTATTAAAAAGTCAAAAAATGAAAGATGCTGGCAATGCTGTGGGAAAAGGGTATGCTTATACACTGTTGGTGGGAATACAAATTACTTCAGTGACTATAGAAAGGAGTTTGGAGAGTTCTCAAAGAATTTAAAACAGAGCTACCATTTGACCCAGCAATCTCATTATTGGGTACATGAAGAAAGAAAAATAAATCATTCTACCAAAAATACACATGCATGTGTATGTTCATCCCTGCACTATTCACAATAGCAAAGACATGGAATCAATCTAGTGCCCATTAACAGTGAATTGGATAAATTAAACGTGGTACATACACACCATAGAATCCTATGCAGTCATAAAAAAGAGTGAAATGTCCTTTCCAACAACATGGAGGCAGCTAGAGACCATAATCATAGGCAAATTAACACAGGAACAGAAAACTGAATACCACATGTTCTCACTTATAAGTGGGAGCCAAACATTGACTACACATGGGCATAAAGATGGGGACAACAGACACTGTGGATTACCAAAGGGGAGAGGGAGGAACAGGAGTGTGGGTTGAAAAACTGTCTATTAGGTATTATACTGAGCACTTGGGGGATAGGTTCAGTCACACCCAAACCTCAGCATCATGCAATACAGCCTCAATATACCTCTGCAACAAACCTGGACATGTACCCATACATCTCAAATAAAAGTTCAAATAATTTTTTAAAAGGTTTCCTGTTTTGATCTTTATGTGAGAAATTAAATTCTTTAATACTTGAACCATTATACATTTGGAGACTTGCTTGTTACTGCAGCTGGCATACATCACTCTAGCAGATATTGTCATTTAAGCAAGAGGTATTTTTGTTAGTACTACTATGTATGCATAATAACTACCAAATACACTAAATAGTCATTTCTGTTAAGAATGGCACCATAATTTATAAAAATATACTAACTCATGTAGATATTTTACAACTGTGTAGCAGATTTTTCAAATATCCTTAACTCCTTGATCTTAGAAATCCACATATTTTTATCACATTTTGGGTAAGTCATTCAGATATTAAACATTCTCAGTGAAAATTGCAAATACTAAATAAATTACAGATAAGCATGTGAACTATAAAAATGTCAGTAATAGTTGGTGAATTCAAGTGAGACAGAAAGGTGGTTATTAAGATACAGATTGCATGTATATTTCTGACAAAGGAACACTATTTACACTAATTACACAAATGCATGGGAATCCTACTTAAATCATAATTTGTTAATTCTCATATGTTTTTACATAATTTTGGTCAACATTAAAGACTCCTGGAACATCTTTCATTTGTTGAAGCATAAAATAATAATATTGTTCAAAGTGGCAAGTTTTTTCCTGCAAATCTGGTCTTTATTTCAAAACAACTTTGGATATTTTGTGCCACTCAGATTGGAATTGTTTCTGTATATTTTATCTCTGGCAAACACAGAAGTAAACAAGTGCCAGAAAAGCTCATCTTTCCTTTCCCATAAGAATTCTTACTACCATTATCCACACCCTTGAGCATTAGACCCGCTTTATTCAGTTTATGTGAATCAGCTAAAATAAATGGTGGGATGTTTAAACAACTGTGAGATAACTGCCTGGGGGTTACACTTAATGATCTCCAAAAGCATTCCAGCTGACACATCCCTGTGTACAAGCCAGAAAGGAGCAAAAGGTTTGACAGTAGGGGGTTGAAGAGGGGAGAAAAAACAGCTCTTTTGTATAAGTGCTTTATTCTTTGTCCTCTCATTCTCTCAATCTGTGTTGCCTGTGGAGGGGCCTATAAACACTGCATACCCCACCATTCCCCAAATGAGCTAAACTCTTCATATGGCCCAAGAGGTTTCTTTCTCCCCATTCCCTTTTTTCCTTTCCTTCAGATATGCACTTTACAAAATATGCATATTTGTGCATTCATACAGCATAGTATATTTTACAAAGCTCTTTCACATCTGTTTTCACTGATCTCTAGAACAACTCTTTGGCTGAACGGATCATGGTCACAATCAGATGAAGAAAATGAGGCTCATGGCAGCAATTTCCCCATGTCACACCCATTGGTGGTGAGTGACTGAACCTGTGTGGGAACCTCCACATACCTCATTAAACACTCCACTAAATATGCAAATATCTTCACGTCTCTAAACACCTTCCTTCTTGAAAGAGTAATGAGATACTCTAATTTCCTTGTCCTTAGATAAATTATGCTCATGCATGAGAATGAAGTTGCTTAGGCTGGGCTAGGGATTAGTGAGGGTAGAATGAGGCTGAGATAGATTCAATGACTTGTGATGTGGTTTGGATCTGTGTTCCCACCCACAGCTCATGTTGAATTGTAACCCCCAATGTTGGAGGTGGGGCCAGGTGGGAGGTGATTGGATCAACAGAGATGTTTCTCACGAATGGTTTAGCACCATCCTCTTGGTGCCGATCTCCTTATAGCGAGTGAGTTCTCATGAGATCTGGGTGTTTAGAAGTGTGTAGGACCTCCCACCTCACTCTTGTTCTTGCTGCTGCCACCACATTTGACACCTTTCTCCCCCTTTGTCTTCTGCTATGATTGTAAGTTTTCTGAGGCCTCCCCAGAAGCCAATCAGATGCCAGCATGATTTTCCCTGTACAACCTGTGGAACTGTCAGCAACTTAAATCTTTTGTTTATAAATTACCCAGTCTCAGGTATTTATTTACAGCAATGTGAGAACTGACTAATACAGTTTGTGGTGATGCTGCTAGGCATCTTTGCCTGGGACCCCGTAGCAGGGATCCTGGAATTGCTGATAGCAACAGCAGGGGCCAGAATGTCTTTCTCTTGGCAATCAAGCAGCAATCTCTCCTTTCCAATGCAGCTCTCATGAGGACCATTCCATTCCAATTGTCAGATTTGATAACTCCAGGATTGTGCAGGAAAAATTCTGGAAATACTTAAGGGTGACTCAGAAACCTCAGGTGCAAAATAAAAGCTGCATTCATGTCATCACTTAAAAAATCACATGAGGTGCTTAAATGAGTCTTTGTGTATGTTGATTAAGGGAAGGGGAACATCACACACCGGGGCCTATCATGGGGAGGGGGGAGGG
>NW_012107319.1:684233-685868 GCF_000951045.1 Mandrillus leucophaeus
AAAAAAAAAAAAAAAGAAAGAAAAGAAAAGAAATTTGTTCCTGTTGAGGAATGGTAGTAAATTTCCTCTTGTACATAAGATTTTGTTTTTTCTCACGTGCATGGTTTTTCATAATAAGAAAAAATAATTTTGTAGCAAATATTCCCAGAAAAAAACTAAAATTACAAATAAAGGTACAAAGACTAGAGCCACACATACTATTGTTCTATTACTATGAAATATGTTCAGTCAGATGAAGAGGCCTGGATGCCAGATACACTATATAAATATTTCAAAGTTTGTCCATCATAAGTTTACCATGGGAAAGCTCCTCTGTGGTCAGAACAGCATGCAGAACATTGCACAGCCTGAAAACTTCTGCCAGATGCATTGCTTGAGGGTTGTATTAAATAAATCAAATCCAGACACCTCCGTCTTACACAATTTTCAATATAGAAAGGCTTCCTAGGAAATGTATAAGTCAATTGTAATAATCTTACAAAGACACATATTATCCATGCACACGTTACCTGGATGATAGATTGTCCCCTAACCAAGAACACTCATTTCTTATCCAGTATGTGAGATTCCCCACCACTGAAAATCACATTCAAACCATGGCCACTTGAGTTAATGAACTCTTGTTTGTAAAAATTGTGTCAATGGTCTACTGAATTACTATTAAGTTTCAATGGCCTTCTCAGCATAGATGTACTTATTTGAAGTAATCCTTCACTTTTAAAGAAATGTTGAAGGAACTTCTATTACAATTATGAGATGTTACAGGAATATGTATGCAAAATACAGTCTAATACAATAAATATGTTCAAAAAATTTTAAGTAATTCAGCAATCTGTATAAAAAGACTTTCTAAAGTAAGTACACTTTAACCCAGTAATTCCACTTTTAACTATCTATCTTAAGGGAATCAAGACTTGCAGAAAGATTTATGTGCAAGGTTCTCAGTATAGCATTTTTTGCAAAAGCAAAAAAAATAACTGTCCAACAAGGAAGTGTGGCCAAAAACGTATTATAAATAAATGTATTAGAATAATATATAGTCATTAAATGGTTTTTTGACAAATATTTAATCATGTAGAAAACAATCTCATAATAAAAGTTAAGTGAGAAAAAGGAAAAGAATAAATATTCAGCACAAAGCCAACTCCAAACTTAACAAATAAATTTAGGCATGGAACGAAAGCATACTTAAAATACACCAAGTTAACAGCACAAGAAAGTACTATTATGAATAATTCTTATTTTCTTGTTCAACTTTCCTACATTCTTAAAATAATTACAATGAGTATGTACTATTTTTTAAAGGAAGACATACCAAAAGCAAATCATTTCTGTAACTGGTGCTCAGTGACAAAAAAAAAAAAAAAAAAGCAATGATGGACGGTGGGAGAACCACAAACAACAAAATGAGACCGTTTTCCAAGAGATGAATGAATGTGCAAATTTCACGAAGCTATGAGTAGCCATTTGGAGGAAGAACCAAATTTTTAAATAAACGTCGTGAAAGAGTGTGTCAAAACTCAAAAATTCCAATACAAAAAGGATGCAGTCTCAGAGGGCATGGCAGAGATGAGGGGTAGCATTGTATCTGTAGTCTCTCTCTCTCTCTCTCTCTCTCTCTCTCTCTCTCTCTCT
>NW_012107319.1:685918-690238 GCF_000951045.1 Mandrillus leucophaeus
TAAAGCTACAGTAACCAAAACAGTATGGTTCTGGCACAAAAACAGTCACTTGGACAAATGGAACAGAATAGAGAGCCCAGAAATAAAGCCTCGCACTGCAACGATCTGATCTTTGTCTAAGCTGACAAAAACAAGTAATTAGGAAAGGACTCCCCATTCAGTAAATGGTGCTCAGATAACTGACTAGCCATATGCAGAAGACTGAAACTGGACCCCTGCCTTTCATCAAATATGAAAATTAACTCAAGATGGATTAAAAGTTTAAATATAAGACCTCAAACTATAAAAATCCTAGAAGAAAACAGGAGATCCCCTTCCCTACATTGCCCTTGACAAAGAATTTTTGGCTAAGTCCCCAAAAGCAATTGCAACAAAAACAAAAATTGACAACTGGGATCTAATTAAATTAAAAAGCTTCTGCACAGCAAAATAAATGATCAATAAAATAAACAACCTACAAACTGGGAGAAAATATTCACAAACTGTGCATCTGACAAAGGTCTAACATCCAGAATTTATAAGGACCTAAAAAAATCAACAAGAAAAAAGACAAATAATCCCATTAAAATGGGTAAAAGACATGAACAGACACTTCTCCAAAGATGAAGCTGTATAAGCAGCCAACAAATGTATGAAAAAAATGCTCAACATCACTAATCATCAGAGAAATGCAAATCAAAACTACAGTGAGATAGATACCATCTCACACCAGTCAGAATGGCTATTATTAAAAAGTCAAAAAATGAAAGATGCTGGCAATGCTGTGGGAAAAGGGTATGCTTATACACTGTTGGTGGGAATACAAATTACTTCAGTGACTATAGAAAGGAGTTTGGAGAGTTCTCAAAGAATTTAAAACAGAGCTACCATTTGACCCAGCAATCTCATTATTGGGTACATGAAGAAAGAAAAATAAATCATTCTACCAAAAATACACATGCATGTGTATGTTCATCCCTGCACTATTCACAATAGCAAAGACATGGAATCAATCTAGTGCCCATTAACAGTGAATTGGATAAATTAAACGTGGTACATACACACCATAGAATCCTATGCAGTCATAAAAAAGAGTGAAATGTCCTTTCCAACAACATGGAGGCAGCTAGAGACCATAATCATAGGCAAATTAACACAGGAACAGAAAACTGAATACCACATGTTCTCACTTATAAGTGGGAGCCAAACATTGACTACACATGGGCATAAAGATGGGGACAACAGACACTGTGGATTACCAAAGGGGAGAGGGAGGAACAGAAGTGTGGGTTGAAAAACTGTCTATTAGGTATTATACTGAGCACTTGGGGGATAGGTTCAGTCACACCCAAACCTCAGCATCATGCAATACAGCCTCAATATACCTCTGCAACAAACCTGGACATGTACCCATACATCTCCTGTCTCTTATACACATCTAGATGTGTATAAGAGACAGGTGCAGCACACCAACATGGCAAAAGTATACATATGTAACAAACCTGCACGTTATGCACATGTACCCTAGAACTTAAAGTATAATAATAATAAAAAATAAAAAAATAAAAAAAACAATATTGTCTGTCAGCAAGTGAACCAGAAAGATACACTAGTGAGAACACTGAGATGCCATCTCTTCTTCTGACTACCAATGTCAGTGCATCTCAACTATGTGAGTCAGATGATAACTTTCCCTTTATCTGTAAGACTACCAACCTCCTTCAGTAATGTAGGTTAATGTTTAATAGCAATGCAAGGAAGTTAAGCCTGATAAATCACCTAGTCCCTCAGTGACTCATCTGAATGCACTTCCTTACCTCCTCTATCCTCCTTCTCTTCCTCACTGTCATAAATACACATATACAGATACACATAGAACACAAAAAGCTACCATCTTTCACTACTATGTTACCTTCCAAATAATGTTTTACTTACCTACAATCCACAAGTTGTATATCTCCTATTTATTTAATCTTTTTTTCATTGATTCAATGAATATTTATTGTGTTCAGTTCATACCAAGGACTCATCTAGGTCACCTAATTTCAGCTCCACAAGCTTTTCCTGTGGGATTCCTTTACAAATATTCTTGCTAATATCATTCCTTCAACAAGTATTGACTAAGTCCTGAACTATCAAGAAGTAAGTTCGGATAGATGGCACAGGACCAGGCTTTTATTGCTCTATTCTACTTGCTTCCAAGTTTTTCAACGCTTCTCCAAATTCCTGATATTATCATGGATTCTTTGTACAACTGAATGCAGCTCAGTGTAACTGTCACTCATAGAGCCTCCACTCTCAGCCAAGCACTGACCTGGCCCACTGGAGATGAAGAGTGAACAAGACACCATTCCTACCCTTGAGGGGCTCACCTGTCTTTACGGTGAGTAAAGTGCTATCAGAAAAGCCCGATCAAGGACTCTGAGCATATAAGAAAGGAAGAAAGACGGAAACACTTGTGGCTTACATACTGCCTGACCAGGCCAGGAATGTAGCACACAATCTTTTGTACGAAAGAGATTTATTCTCATCACTTTACAGATGAGGACACTGAGCCTTATAGGGTCAAAACAATTTACCCTGACTGGCCACAGTGGCTCACGACTATAATCCTAACACTTCGGGAGGTCAATGTGGGTGTATTACTTGAGCCAGAAGTTCAAGACCACTCTGGGCAACATGGTGAAACCTCATCTCTACAAAAAATAAACACACCACACAAAATAGCTGGGTGTGGTGGCGCATGCCTGTAGTCCCAGCTACTTGAGGGGCTGAGGTAGGAGGATCACTGGAGCCCAAGAGGTTAAGGCTGCAGTGGATCATGACTATGCCAATGCATTCCAGCCTGGGGACAGAGAGAGACCCGGTCTCAAAAAATAAAAATAAAAAAGTAATTTACCCAAATCTCCCTGACTATAAAGCCAATGTCCATCCTACTACACCACACTTTACTATGATCCTCACAGCTCAACATCTCAATCCTCTGTCTTCCCTCCAGCTTTCATACCCCAGGTATTCCTATTCCTAATTCCTAATTGAAAAGACATCAGAAACAGGACCACAGCTTAGCATGTTTGGGCTGACAGAAGAAAAGAAAATGAGAGCTTTCATATGTCTTTGAAGATCATTGCCTTTCAATGAACAACGATAATATCAAATAACAGTTATAAAGTTAGAGTTTACAATGCCATTTCACATTTAAGTCATGAATAGTAAAAACTGTGAGAGGGTACTAAGAACATGTTTTGTCCTTTTTGCAGATAGCTAGCATGGTAATGAGGAAAAGCAAAGAGGTAACAGTCAGTGGGCATCACCCCAACCACCACTATTATCACTATCATCAACCTCAACAAGCAGAAAATGTTCCATAAGATTTAGATGCCAAGAATACTTCCAGAATTTTATAATTTTACTTACCTACAAAGTAAAATATCAAATTCTGCTGATATTCTTCCTCCTTGTGTAGTGGATGAATGTTTTATCATTATGGTATGGATTTGTCTCTTTCTTTATTTGTCCCCATTAGCTTTGTGCTGCTAATCTGAAGCAGCACTTCCACGGCCTGTGAGTTGAGTGGTTGCCTCTAGATCTCAGTTTGAAAAATTAAGAAACAATAGAAATACCTGATCCTTGTATTAACTGAGCATGGACTAGGTAGAAGACTGAGTACAGGCATATATTAGATGGCACCTGGTCACAAAAGATAAAGCCTATAATTAAATAACTCGATACCACAAGAAAAAGTTGTGTCATAAGAAAGATACAGAAAAATACATTCTAAAAGTTTGAAAAGAAGAAACAGTGAATTCGAGAAAAACTTAGGAAATTTTTGTCAATACGAAATGACTTTGCTGTGAGACGATGTGTCAAGAGTGGGTTTTTTAGAATTGCTATTTTCTACGTGGTAAGTTTTCATTCCAAACATTTTTGGAGGAATACTAAAAGCACTGGTGCCTTCAAATTTCAGGTATGTCAAATAAGCAACTATTGGTTGGGGTCATACACAAAAGTCTGTGTTTCTAGACAAAAAGCACCCCAGGAAGCCTTTGTGTTAATTACCATCAAAATTTTGTTACAATTGTAGGTATCATGAGGATTTCAATAGAATTCTAAAAAATTTTTAAAATGGGAAATTTTAAGCTGGTAAGGGTAAACAAGAAATTTGTGGCCGGGCACAGTGGCTTGCGCCTGTAATCCCAGCACTTTGCGGGGCCGACGCGGGCAGATCACAAGGTCAGGAGATCAAGGCCATCCCGGTTTACACAGTGAAACCCCGTCTCTACTAAAAATACAAAAAAGTTAGCCAGGCGTGGTGGCGGGCACCTGTAGTCCCAGCTACTC
>NW_012107319.1:692062-711230 GCF_000951045.1 Mandrillus leucophaeus
GTCTCTCTCTCTCTCTCTCTCTCTCTCTCTCTCTCTCTCTCTAGCAGTACAGTAATCAAACGGTAAACCTAACAGGGGTGGCCAAACTGGGGTAAGTCAACCAATTACTTGGGGTGCGGTGATTTCCTCAATTAACAGATAACTAAAACTGTAATTATGAGGATGTAGATGTTTGCAGTTTTGTTTTCTGTTGTTTTTTGAGACAGGGTCTGGCTCTGTCACCCAGGCTGGAGTGCAGTGACACCATCTCAGTTCATTGCAACCTCTGCCTCCTGGGTTCAAGTGATCCTCCCACTTCAGCCTTCCAGGTAGCTGGGACTACAGGCATACACCACCACACCCAGCTAATTTTTGTATTTTCTATTTTTGGTAGAGTTGGGATTTGCCATGCTGCCCAGGCTGGTCTCAAGTGATCCGCCTACCTCAGCCTCCCAAAGTGCTGGATTTACAGGTGTGAGCCACAGCACCTGGCCTGTAGTTTTTAAACTAATGTTAAAAAGCGATCTTCACACTTGAAAGTACAATCTGGAAAACTTACTGTTATCTTGGTAACCTGTTGTTGGTTTTTTTTTCCGTCATCAACCTACTGCATTTGATTAACGAGACTGTGTGAGTCTATCCCAGCAGTGTCTACTGACTATGGCTTTTCCTCTCCATCCCCAATGCCATTATTCACCTGGACTAGTGCAATAGCCTCCTAACAGCAGTATCTTCCCCACCCCATACACGCCCTCCACCCATGCCAGAATTACCATTCTAAGACACAAATTTTATTATACCCTTCCTTACCATTCTTTCTTAGCTCCCACTTGGCTACAGAATAAAATCAATCTCAATACTCTGGCAATGAGACGAACTTCATAGACCTACCCATTTCCTGTCTAGAAGGTTCACCTTCCAGCTATGATTAGTTCACCCTACACTTCACCCACTTCAAAATGTGCATTGCTTTTCTGACTTCCTGGGTCCATGGGCATGGTTTTCTCTCCTCTGTTTTCTTTGCCTTTGAACCAACTAAATTAGAATCATTTAGGATGGCATTTGGGCATTAGTACTTTTTAAGCCCCCAGGTGATTCAAATGTGCAGCTAAATGTTAAGAGCCACTTATCTAGTCTCTATTCAAGCATTTCCCTCCCCACACTCTATTGATTTTGGTGTCTGTGTCCCCAGTACTTCTTCCTACCCTTCCCAAAAAACTGAATCAATCAATAGCAGGGACCTGACTATTCATTCATTCCTTCATCCAGTGGATGCTATGTGCCAGGCATTATTCATCTTTATATCTGAGCTCCTTCTTCTTTCCTTCCATCTAGCTACCACATAACTTGGCACAGAATAAGACTAAGTGACAATGTGTTATATTTCAATGAAACCATCACTAGGCTTTTCAAGCATTTCATCAATATCTTAAATAGCTTTTTCTTAAAGAGCAATCAGTTAGCAAAGGTGATAGGTTCTTCTTTTTTATTACATTAACTTCATATAATTTAGGGCTTGAAAGGGTCTTAGAATTGTCCTTAGAATAAAACCCTAGGAGCAGCATTTGTCTTGAGCAACTTACCTCAAACAACAAAAAATGGTTTTCTTCTTAGTAAATGTAGGTAAAACAGTTCCTTCACAGAAGCATAAATATATTTTAAAGGGGTTCATTTCTCATTTCTCTTCTCATTTCCTTTTTGTTAGGACAAGAAGAAGAAAACATGTCCAAAAGATGACATTTATTATATTAAATTGGTATAGTCTTCTCAAGTACTTATGTAATGTAATACTTAAATGAAAATTTTCTCAGCCACTACCCTCCTAAGGCTCCCTTATCTCTATGGAGCAAATCAAAGTCCTCTTCTCACTCATTAAAACCTTCCTCCAGAACCCTGCTAGCCCCTCCCCCACCCTCCATAATTAGCCCACCTTCTCACTATCCTGAAGGCAGAGTATTTGCAATAAATTTTGCTAATCTCCCAAACACAGCATGCTTACTCTTTCTTCCTGCCACAAATTATTCCCTTTTTGACTCTCACATGGAAAGGGAACAATAATGCTGATTTTTTTATTTTGCCTTTCCCTAAGCCTTTTATACTGGCAGTTAATTAAATTTGGATTTCATTAGCTCAATCTGTTTCAGGAAACAGAAAAATCAAAATGTGCAAAATATTTAAAGACTCCCTTGATAAGTCTTAAAAACTGGCCAATCAGAAACCATCTTAGTGTTTGGGCTACAAACTAGGCCACGATATAGTTTATGCAAGGTTTAAACAGGGCATATTCAAAACAAATCTGTTAGAGAAGAAACCACCCATAAAATGAATTGAGGAAAGGTCAGTTTGATACAAAGCTGCATGCACTGAGCACTGTGCTATCACTGACATTCAGTTACAAATACACATGTACACACACTAATTTGTACACATACAAACACGTGAACACACTCACATACGCAGGCATACACACACACACACACTGATACCCAGGTATACACACATGCACTCATACACACATACATGTACACATACAAATACCCATGCATACACACATACGCTCATATATGCACACACACATATACATGCACACTTAAGCACATTTGCATTTTATTTCCCAAATAAAATTCTAAGTTCCATGAGGCTGATACCATGTAAGCTACTTCTTTTGTATTTCCACAGCATTTAGTACAGGGCTGAGCACGTAGTAAGTACTGAACAAGTACAAGTTAACTCAAAATGTTTACACGGTTTTGTGAATTGGTATGCCTAAATTTCTAATTATTTCGCCTTACGTACATTAACTTAACATCTTGTTTTTTCCAACTGAAAACTGCGGATAATAACCTCTACTTACCTCACAGGGTTATAGTGATACTCAAAGCAGATAATCCTCTACCATATACACTATAAAGTGATATACAAGTATCAGAAGGGGCCAAACTCTCCTAAAATTCTATAAAAATAAGGCTGCAGATGAAAAGAATGTTCCTAGAGAGAGATGAAACTATCTCAAGGCAGAATTTCAATTTTCTTTTCTGAAAAGAGTAGCTTTATTGTGTTACCTTCTTGGCTTTTATTTGAAGATAACGCTGATTTGACTTTAATCTTTCATTTATCGTATTAATTGTTCTTAGGAAAACAATAAATAAAAGGTGGAAGAATCACAGCTGACATTCAGGTCTATGAGTAGATTTCCATATTAATAGAAATCAAAAATGATCAATCCTCACATTGAGGCTAAAAGATATGAAAGACATAATATTGAACTTGATCTGCCACTAAATGGAAGTGCTTCAAGACTACTTGACATATTTGAAGCAGGATATTTTATCATAGGTTGTAGTTTTCAAACTCTTTTACATTGCGGCCCTGTGGTAGAAAAAATTATGGCTCCCCAAAAATGTCCATGTCCTAATCTTCAGAACCTGTGAATATTGTAGGTTACACAGCAAATGGGATGATATGGTTTGGCTCTGTGTCCCCACCCAAATCTCATGTTGAATTGTAATCCTCAGTGTTGGAGGAAGGGCCCAATAGGAGGTGACTGGATCATGGAAGACCTCCCCCTTGCTGTTCTCACGATACTGAGTGAGTTCTCATGAGACATGGTTATCTACAAGTGTGTAGCACCTCCCCCTTCTCTTTCTCTCCTGATTTGTCATGTGAAGATGTGCTTCCTTCCTCTTCACCTTCACCATGATTGTAAGTTTCCTGAGGCCTCCCCAGCCATGCTTCCTGTACAGCCTGCAGAACCGGGAGCCAATGAAACCTCTTTTCATAAATTACCCAGTCTCAGGTAGTTCTTTATAGCAATGTGAGAATAGACTAATACAGAGGAAATAAGATTTCTAATCAACTGACTTTGAGACAGGGAGACTATACTGGATTACCCAGATGGACCATAAGTAATCACAAGGATTCTTACAAGTAGAAGAGGGAGAGAGCAGAGGAAGTCAGAGTGATGTGACGTGAGAAGGATTCAGCCTACCATTGTCAGCTTTGAAGATAGAGGGAGGAGTTACAAGCCAAGGAATGCAGGCAGCCTCTAGAAACTGAACAAGACAAGGACACGGATTCTTTCCTAGGACCACCAGAAGGAGTACAGCCCAGCCAACATCTTGATTTTAGCCCAGTGAGACCCGTGAGTGAGTTCTAATCTACAGAACTATAAGGTAATATATTTGTTTGTTTTAAACCACTAAATGTTTGGCAAGTTGTTCCAGCAGCAAAAGGAAGCTAATACAGGTCCCTGTACAAACATTCATGCAGCAAAAGTTACATGAAATAACATTTATCTTGCTGCATGGAATGCTGATAGTTTCCATTCTACTCCAGCTTATTTCATTTAAAAAAAAAAAAAAAAAGAAGGAAATGCTGGCTATTTGACCGCATGAGCCACTAAAGGGTTTCACAGCACTCTGGTATGGAAAACACTGCCCTAGGGAATATAGGTTAGGATTGCTGTGGTACACTTTAAATATGAATAAGGAAGAAAATTAGTTACAATTATAGTGAAATCATAAAAATGATTCCTGCAATTATGCTCAAGAGATGAATAAATTTTAAAATGACTCAGTGTTTGCTGACTTTGAAGTCACACTCCCTGTTTTCACACTACATTCACCTCCTAGGGGCCAGCCAAGACACAAGAGCCAGAGAAAGAGCAGAAAGAGTAGCTAAAAAGGCAGGTGCTTATGATAGTCACTCAGTATCTGTTTGGGGGTTCAGAGGATACACGCCAAAACCAAGGAAGCCCGAGGGCCAGCTATCTGAGAACCAGTTAGCACTTTAATGATCAGCTGCCACTCACAGTTCCTGAAACCTGGGGATGCACAGGAATAGAGAATACTGTGCTAAAAGTGTCAGAGGTAATGATAGCAGTACAGTGATGAAAGAGGATTATTAATACTCATTAGCAATGATTTTAAAGTTCTGACCTGTATATCACAGTGTCTGTGCCCCTGTAAATTACACAAATTCCCTGTTGGGATGAAAATGTTTAGTATTCTTAAAGGGATATCACTTTCTAAAATGATACAAACTCTGAGTCCTAAGCTATGTAAAACTGCCATGTTATTTAAACTCTCCAAGTCTTGGTCGCATTAACTTTAAAATGGAGACAAAATTTTTCCCCTTCAGAGACTAAAAGCAATATAGGTAAAGTGTGCCTAACAAAGCTCCTGACACAGTGCGGGCCCACTTGGTTGCAATTATTCATTACTGTGTTCACTCATTCATTCTTACAGATGTTAACCAATTTCTCAGTTCTTAAGGATATGCATTGAGCACCACGCTAGCAGCTAAAAGAAAGTTTCGATACACATGTCAGCTTTCTCTCCACTTTGAGACTGTCATTCTTGTGACACCAGAGTTCCTTCCAGCAATGCACAATGAGACAAAGTACATAACATCTAAGGGTTCTGAGAGAATCCTTGTAGTTTGTACATACGTTGGCGAGCACTGCACTACAGTTAATTTCCAGCACCTATAATAAGTAGCAAACAGAGCATACATCTTCACCTAAAATGCACATTATGGAACTATTTCTCTCTGCTAAAGTTGTGTGATAATACCTGACTCTGAAATTTTATGTAGTCTCTAGCATCTAGAAAACCCTATAGTAATGCTCAGTAGATATATGTGTGTAGGGTAAACACCCTTGATAGTAATAACTTAACCATACTCTTAGAATGACCCTGTATAGCCAGATGCACCTGAATATGTGTTCTGAGCTAGGAAATCCAGGAATGGCCAACCTGGAGAGTCATTCCTTATCTGGTAGGAACATCTGAGCCCCTGGCCCCTTTCTTGGAACGCAGGCTATACAGGGGATTGAGGTCTTGAGTTTTAGGTTAAATGAAGGTTGCCAGGTGGAGGTCGTTAAGGGGAGGCTATTATGTGAAAATGCTACAAAAACTGCATAATGTTTGCAAGCAGCTGTGGTTTTGGTTTCCCTGCCCAGCCTACCACCGCTGGGCTGGGCAATTATCTTTTACAGCCCACCACCATTGGACTGCAGGAAGGCTGATACCTTGTCCAGCCCACCGCCACTGAATACAAGGCGGTTCCTAACCCAGCCCTCTGCCACTGGACTCTCTTCCTTATAAGTAACCCCCTATTAAAACCCCATGTCTCACTTGCTGGCTCTAGGTCCCTCCTTCGGCCTCTGGAACGTGGTGCCTTCCCTATTGAGTTTAACAGAGGTTTGGCCCAACAGAATGAATAAATAATGAATTAGCAAACAGATAAAGAGATGAGCTGGGTTGATCTTGCCACATATTCTAGATCAGGGTTTCTCAGCCTTAGCTCTATAGATATTTTGGCTGGAATCATCCTTTGTCGTGGAGGACTGTCCTGTGCATTACAGGATGCATAGCAGCCCCCCTGGTTCCTTCCCACTTGACACTAGTAGCAACCCCTAGCTAATTCTGACAACCAAAAATGTCTCCAGACATTCCCAAGTGTCCCCTTAGGAGGACAAATTTGCCCCTAGATTGACAACCATCGCTCTAGAACAAAGATTCTCAATTCTAGATGCATATTAGAATCACTTAGGAAGATTTTTTTTTTTTTTTTTTTTTTGAGACGAAGTCCCCCTCTGTCACCCAGGCTGGAGTGCAGTGGCGCCATCTCGGCTCACTGCAACCTCCGCCTCCTGGGTTCAAGTGATTTTCCTGCCTCAGCCTCCCAAGTAGCTGGGACTACAAGTGCACACCACCATGCCCAGCTAATTTTTTTGTATTTTCAGTAGAGATGGGGTCTCATCATGTTGGCCAGGATGGTCTCGATCTCTTGACTTCATGACCCACCCGCCTCAGCCTCCCAAAGTGCTGGGATTACAGGCGTGAGCCACCACATCCGGCCAGGAAGATTTTAACAACCCAGTGACAACCCCATATTTAGGCGACACCTCCAACCAACCAACTAAATCAAGCTCACTTAAGGTGACATATGGCCATTCCTAGTTGCCTAAAGCTCCCAGGTGATTCAAATGTGCAGCCAAATATTGAGAACCACTTCTCTACGCCTTTGAGTAGCACTTCTGCTTGCCACTGAAAATGTGATCCATGGACCAGCAGCTGGACATTACCTGGGAGCTTGTCAGAAATGCAGAATCTTGGGCCCCACCTCAGACCGACTGCATCACTCAGGGTCAAGGGAAGGGAAGGAAAGCACAGCAGTCATCTGAACAGTGAGAATTTTATATAAAGAACTGTTAACTAGGGACAAAGTTAACTAGGTAATTGAAAGAGTAAAAGTAAAACTCTAACAATATATTATGGAGGTAACAATTGCAGAAAGCAGTTCCAACTCTAGAGTTAGGGGGACAAAAAGAAAGAGATTGGATCCCTGAGAAAAGGGCAGTTTCTTGGCCAGTGCTGGGGTCTTTGAAGGGGCAAGGTGAAGTTCATTCTGAGAGTGTTGGAAAAAAACCTGCAAACTGGAAGCTGCTACCACAGAAAGGAACCGCTGCTGCCAGACTGAAGCAGCATTGCTGGGATGACACAGAAGCTGCAAGCAGGCAGGTGCCTTCTCCCACTTCTGGCCTTGCAGTCTCTCCCCCTAGCACCCACTACCCCAAAAGCTGAGCACAAAGTAGTGGGTGCTAGAGGGAGACTAAAAGCCAAAATGCAGATCGCAGAGTCTAGCTCCAACACCACAAAGCAGAGCTTAGGAGGGTGGGTTTGGAGTTGAGAGGCAATAGCTGTAACTGGCACAGCTACTGAATCAGACTCCACATTGTAGCAAGAACCCCAAAGTAAAACTCTACACGCATTATAGTGTGAAAAGTCCTGTGTTAGAGGATGTCACTCTATTTCAACTTCTAAATAAGTTACCTCCCGTTAGTCAGTAGCTTAGCAGCAACCCCCATTTTAAAATGATCACAATTCGCTCCCTAATGCTGAAGATACAAACCAATACTTCACTGTGGTTTATCATCTTACATGTAAAGAGTATTTTCAGGCCAGGTGTGGTGCCTGTAATCCCAGCACTATGGGAGGCCAAGGCGGGCAGATCACCTGAGGTTTAGAAGTTCGAGACCAGCCTGGCCAACATAGTGAAACCCTGTCTCTGCTAAAAACACAAAAATTATCTGGGTGTGGTGGCACATGCCTGTAATCTGAGCTACTTGGGAGGCTGAGGCAGGAGAATAGCTGGAACCCGGGAGGTGGAGGTTACAGTGAGTCAAGATCATGCCACTGTACTCCAGCCTGGGCCACACAGTGAGACTCTGTCTCAAAAAAAAAAAAAAAAAAAAATTAAAAATAAAGAGTATTTTCAATGGGACAAAGAAATGAGTTCAGTCAAGGTGTTATCTCTAAAGTTAGATGTTTTCTTGCCTGTTACTCTGCTTTTATTTAAAATCATTACAAATATATTTTTTGTAGTCCTTCCTTAATTGCCCGAGGAAAATTCAAAAATTTTACTTTGAATTTATATATGGAGTAATTAATATCAACAAAACAGGGACCCCCCCCACCACCACCACCCAAAGAGAGTCTGGGTTCTTTAACTCACCAGGGAAATAGTAAGTCCAGGCATTAAGTTTTTGGTTTTTGTTTTGTTTTATGTTTTTCTCCCATGCAGGTGCCTCAGCTTCTCACAAAGAAAGCCCTGTTAGCCAGAGCTTGGAGTATCTCCCTCTACCAGGCATCTGGCAAATGTGTCTGGTTCACCACAAGGGATACCAGGTGGGAGAACATAGTAGCTCAGTGCCAACACATGGCCACAGCTGAAGAAATAACTGGTCAGTGCATGACCTTCTTAGGGGCATCAGCATATTCTCCTAGGTAACATCCATGCACTGACAACACATTCCCTGGGCCAGGGGCTATTTGGGAATATTCCTGGTATGCTTCTGCCACCCAGTGGAGGATCTCTAACTCAAGCTTAGATCACAAAGTCTAGTATTTTGAATTTAAAGCCTAAGCATTATTATTCCTGAAAATTATCAATCCTTTTAACAATTGTTTTAAAACTTCATTTAAAGTATGACACATTCATGTATGTGTTAATATAAAGTATATATACATATGTATTCAATTTTATGGTTAAAAATTTATAGTATGCTTTTATTAGACTAGCTCATATCAAAGTGCAAATAAAAAGAAAGTGATTTTTTTTCAAATCTAGGGAGATTCTGCATAATTTTAAAATACACTAAGAAGATTGGGTTTGCATTGAATCTATAGTCAAAGCAGAAGATTCTATATATGCGTGCATGTTCAGTCTTTAGTTTTAAACATATTATGAATTATCTTTCAACTTTTACATGAAATAAAACTAATGCAAAAAGTGTCAATAATTTTGATTCAAAAGTTCTCGTCTGTGTTGCAGATTTGCCAAAACAATGTAATTTTATACGATCATTTTCTTGTATATAGGATTCTTTTTCTCACACGTTTTATGAGTCATGTATTCTCAAATTTTCAGGTTTTTTTAAGTTTCCATGACACATGACATTAAGGATTCTTTTAGTGTAGATGAATAAGCTGATGAATAAATATGAAGATAAAGATATTACGACAGCTTTCAGACAACAACAAAAAAGGTGCAACTCATCATAATCGTATTTACTATGTAGAAACTAGAAGACCTAGTGTCCAATATTAAAAGGAAAACACAATGTTAAACTGTCTTATAAATGTATTAATTTTAATCATTAATGAAATAAAACACGAGATTATAGATAAAATCTCTTCTAACTTTCACATTTCCTTAGGCAGCTTTGACTAGGTTGACAAAAATATCTTATGGAAATCCTGATTTAAAATTAAAATTATCAAATAAATCTAAGAATTACTAAGAAAAAATTTATGATGAAGATACATGAAAGCTGACAATGATTTGGATTTTGAAATTTAATTAAAATAAATGAAAAAGTTACATGAAAATTTCCAAACAGTTGGCTAATTATACAAAATGCATTCAGCCATGAGAAACTTTTATGAAAGGAAGAAAGGTTTCTATTGTGTTAAGTTGCAACTATAACAGCTGAGATGCGCTAACTCATTTTGGAATTTATCCTGGTTTATTACAAAGTGCATATGGTGAAAACTGCATGTGGTGAGTCAAACGTAATTAAAATAAACCCAGAAAATTGATTTGAAATGGCAATTTAGTTGAACCAGAACTGCACCAGAACTGTTACTCTACCAATCATAATCACACGAAACTCCTATCTTCACTTTACTATACTAAATGGGACTATCACTTACAATTATATTTTGATTCTGAATCAAACAAAAAGGCAAGATTGAATTAAGTAGCAAATCTCTATTGCCTTTGTGAATTTACTGCATTGTGTGAGGGCTTAACTTTGCCATTTCAGTCAAAACTGAAAATCAATCAGTCAATGCATTCCATAGATTAAAAACTTTCAAAGGGTCAAGAAATAATGCATAATGCTCTATGGTGCACATAATACATTGCATATGTCTACAATGTATATTCAAGTGAAAAGCAATGTCACATTTTTTTGTTTATAATGTTAGGCTTTAGGTTTATTGAAAACTTATCAGAGAATATTGAGAATTCCTGTCTATTCCCTTTGCCTACATACACACATACATTTTCACCTATTTTTAACATTTTGAATGAGTGTGGTATATTTGTTACAACTGATGCACTACTGATATGGCAATACTAACTATAGTCCATAATTTACATTAGGGTTCACTCTTTGTGATACACATTCTATGGGCTTTGATGAGTGTATAATGTGTATAGTGGTATCTCATTGTTTTAATGTACAGTTCTCTAAATGACAAATGATGTTGAGTATCTCTCCTGTATATTTATTTTTTGGTGAGGAGTCTGTGCAGATCTTTTGTTCCTATTTTAGTTGGGTCATTTGCTTTTGTATTTTTGAGTTTTAAAAGGAGCTCTTCGTATATTTTGAATACTAGCCCTTTATCAGATATGATTGCAGAAATTTTTTTCCCAGTCAGTGGCTGTTTCTTCCTTCTCTTAAAAGTGTCTTTCACAAAGCAGAAGTTTTTAGTTTTAATAAAATCCAACTTCTCAATTTTTCTTTCATGAATAGTGTTTTTGGTACTGTATGTAAAAAGTCATTGCCAAAGTCAAAGTCACTTTGAGTTTCTCCTATGTTATCTTCCAGCAGTTCTATAGTTTTGCATTTTGCATATACGTCTATGATCCATTTTGAGTTAATTTTTGTGAAAGGTGCAAGGTCTGTGTTTGGAATCTTTTTATTTTGTTTTATTTCTTTTACTCAAGGGTATTCAATTATTCTAGTACCATTTGTTGAAAAGATTGGGTTTTTTTCCCATTGAATTGCCTTTGTCTTTCGTCAAAAATCAGTTGACTATATTCATGTGAGTCTATTTCTGGGCTCCCTATTCCATTCCATTGGTCTATTTGCCTGTTCTTTCCACCAGTACCACACTGTTTTGAATACCGTAGCTTCATAGTACATTTTGAAGTCCAGTTATGTCGACCTTCTGACTTTGCTTTTCTCCTTCAATATTTTTTTATTCTGGGTCTTTTGACTTTTCAAATAAACTTTAGAATCAGTTTGTCAACATCCACAAAGTAACTTGTTGAGATTTTAATTGGGATTCCATTGAATCCATAGGTGAAGTTAGGAGGAAATGACATCTTAATATTGAGTCTTCCTTTCTTTGTACATAGAATATATTTTCATTTATTTAGATTTTCTTTGATTTCTTTCATCAGAGTTTTATAGTTTTCCTCACATAGATTTTGGACATATTCTGTAAAATTTACACCTATTTATTTTGTTTTGGAGCTAATCTGAATGGTATTATGTTTTTAATTTTAAATTTCAATTGTTCATTGCTGGTATATAGGAAAAAATTGACTTTTTATTAACCTTATATTCTGCAACTTTGCTATGAGTAAGGTTGCTTATTAGTATTAGGATTTTTTTGTTGATTCCTTGGGATTTTCCACAGAGACAATCATGTCATCTGAAAACAATTTTATTTCTTCCTTCCCAATTGGTATACCTTTGATTTACTTTTCATGTCTTTTTATATTATCTAGGATTTACAGTATGAGATTGAATAGGAGTTGTGAGAGGAGACATCATTGCCTTATTCCTGATCTTAGTGAGAAAGCATCTAGTTTCTCACCATTAAGTATGATGTTAGCTATAAGTTTTTTATAGATGTTCTTTATCAAGTTGAGGAAGTTCCCTCCATTCTTGATTTGTTGAGATATTGGTTGGTTTTAATGTAAATATTAGTATATTTCAGCATTAAAGTAATCAAAATCTGTCTTAAAACATGTTAGGCAATCTTTTCTTGTCTAACATAAAATTTTAAAGTAACAACATATCCATATATATCATATTTTTAAATGAAGATAAGAAATGATCAATCCAAATAACTTGCAATGAGTATAGTTAAACAGCAAGGGCATTTTCCAGTCTTTAGTGAAAACTATATTTAAGCAAAATAATTTTCCAGTCTTCCTGGTCACAATCACTTCTTTAAACTATTGTATCTACTAATGACTTTAAAATTTGGTCCATGATACTTAGCTGTATCTCCAATTACCTCATACCTATAACGATACGTTTAAAGTATTAAGTTCCTTCTCATTTTCTCTTGATACACAGATAGGTACCACCTACAATAAACATTCAAAGGCAATTTTGTAATTTGTTTCATTCACTCTGAGTTGTTGACATACACACTGTATGTTATCCCAGGCTTCTTCCTATGACAATATTTAGGCTGTGTATTGAATTATAGTGAATCAACATTTCAGAAGGAATATGCCAATTCAGGGATGGTGAGATCAGAAGGGTTCATATAACATTCCCATAATACTAACCACTAACAAGAGTTTTCAGGAAGAAAAAATTATTTTACATTTAGTTTCTAGAAAAATACCCACAAGTGTCCATAAAACACTTGAGAAATCATGTACTCTAGGCAGTAAATATATGAAATGGATTACAGGAAAGGAAATATGGCATATTTTATCAAATATGAGTTTCCAATGTGATTTTTTATCCTCATATGCTTCATCATTGACTTGACTAGCAACCTGAATAAGGCTCAATCTAGGCTATTACCATCCATGAGCTGTCTGAAGGCCCTTCAACTCTTTACCCACTTATTTAAATTTTAGTCAGCAGAACTTTTGTTGTAGCTTTATAATAATAGTCTTCTGCTATATTAAATTGCTAATCTCCCATAGATATCCAATATAGAGCCAAAACTTTTTTTAATTTTTAAACGAGGGGAATTAAATGAAGGCCAAAATGACAACATACTTCAATAGAAGAAAGACTCAACACAGATTAAGTTGCCGTGTGCATGAGTTACTCAGCATGAATAAAAGCCTGGACAAGTGAAAACTAGTTTCTATATTCCCTGTCCTTCGAAGTCATCTCAGTAAATTCCTCCCCGCCCCCCCCAAAAAAAAAAAAAAAAGCCCTGCAAATCTCAGAATTCCTTTCAAATTACTTCATTGTTTGTTTATTCTCTTCATTTTAAATCAGGTGAAATTTGAGGTTACTTGTCACTACCTTAAAATTTAATCAGTAGTCCTCTGGACTTACAAAGACAGGCAGGTCCCTTTATGTGGGCCAACATACACTTATTTACTTTGCTTAATGTTCTGGCATATTGTGAAACAATTTCAAGTGTGTAAAGGGTAGTTAAAAATAGTTAAGAATATTTACTATACTCTTTTACTGACTGTAACTTATTTGGCTTCATGAGCAACTGGCTGTTCTAACTCTGATCAAAGAATCGCTTGGTTTTTCATTGATAGCAATGTGAAAAGTAAAATCCCTAAAAAACAAGCATGTTTTACAATGATAATAAAATGAGATATTGGAAAGTAGAAACAAGTTATACACAATGAAGTTATGGTTCTCAAAAGGTCACAACACTCTGGACTGATGGCATCTAAATGCCATTATTATGACTCAGAATTTGGCCTTGAAGCCACTGCACATTATGTTACAGTTAGGGTTTAAAAGCTGGTAGCCTTCTATCACTTTTATCCTTTGGTTGGGGCCTCAATTCTGCACTGTTCATTCTTTTGGGGTGCACATTTCTCTAGACCTTAGAAGGGGCATCTGGAAGATGACAAAATCCTGGTGTGGAACCAGAATATCTGGCTCTAACACTCAAGAGTTGTGTTAGTGCAAGCAAGCTTTTTGGTTTTCTTAAAGTTCAATTTCTTTTATGAAAGTAATATAGTAATATGGATGCTAAATTTAAAAAAAAAAAAACCTTGCACACATGGTTGTCACCAAGTGAGTAAACAGATTGGAAGGGGCCAAGTCCAGTGGTGAAAGAAATACTTTGGAAGATGTGGCCACAGTTCATGAGAGGTGATGTTGTCTAGAATTAATGTGAGCCAACAGGTTTGCAAAACAAAAAACAATTTAGATATATTTAACTATTAAAATCAATAGAATTCGACTTTAATGGAATGCAGGTAAGTTAGGGTGGTGTCAAGTATTATTCTCAGATGTCTGTCTCAGGCAATTGCAAACTTGGGGTGCCTTTCACTGAAACAGTAAGAGCATGGAGTAGATTTGACAGCAGGATGGTTGAGGATGGGAGTTAGAAGCAGTTGAGTGTGTTGTCCCTGTAACCTATAATGTGCAATTGGGAGCTGGACATATGGTCTGAGGATGAAGGAGAAATGATCTAAAAATAGTAATGAGGAGTGAAAAGGACACCATCCAACTCTCAGCCCCAAGGTCTAAATAGTTGGTGGTAAGGGATGGTATATTCAGGATAGAGCCAGTTCTAATTAAAGCGGGAGTTGGAAGGAGTCTTCAGAGAAACAGGTGACGTATGGGAAGATTGCTGCAAGTATTCTCACTCAGCACAGCTATAAACATACTGCCAGCCCCATCAACAGCAACAGCAACAGAGACCAGATGCAAAGTTCCAATTTCCTTTTCCTCTATTTAATCTTTTTGAAATATTTGGCATCGTTTCTTGTTCAATTTAAGAAATGCAAGTTAGTACCTACAATTACAAATACATCATCATCCTCTTAGAGCTTAAGGGGACTTTAAAAGTCATATAACTCCTTGAAACAACTTTTATTCAAAGTCATAGTACCAAAGTACAAATTTCTACACAATCACAGTAAACAGAATCAAATAATTTTCTTCATGTGTCACTTGCAACAAAAACCTCCTCTTTTGTAATGAGAGAGAGCAGGCACACAAACCTGGAAGGCAGGAAAGTCGGCTTCTTGTCTCCAAACTGTTGCTTTTTAGATGTGTGACCTTTAGCAATACATTTAATTCAGAGACGTCAGGGTTCAAATACGTAGCTGAATTAGATCACTTCATATATTCTATCCAGCTAAAAATTCTTATGAGTCTGTGAATGGAATGGCTCCATAGAACCTTTCTGCTTTGGGGAAAAGTGGCATAACAGAGAGTTTCAGCTTAACGAATTTTCAAATGCCAACTTGGATTTGAAAAATTGATTTTACTTGTTTCCTCAAAAATTTCACGTCATATCTTTAAGAACAAAGTATTGTGATTCAGGTCCATTGCATGGACAAATTAGCTGTGCTTCTTGGTAGTTAAAAGTGGCAGAAAGACAGAAACAACTATTTGATAACATTATGCGATTTTACCATAATAAGGTAATTCTCCAGCCCAACCACCTTAATGATGTGCACTTTTGTTAATACATTTAATACATTGAGAAAAGTCATTTACAATCACTGTATACAGACTCATATGAAAAAAAGACATTTTCATGCCCATAAGATTTTATATTATACAAAATCACCTTTTTATGGCCTCATATTTTCTGATCAGACTTCCATCTTCATCAATACCTTATTTCTCAGTTAAAATTCTGACTTCCTCTAATTATTATTCTGAGAAATTCTCCCTCAGAACGTTCCCTAATCCGAGAAGGTCTCTATATTCCTTCTACAACTGAATGATGTCTTACCTCAACATTATTTAATATATTCCTAAAATAAAGGGGAGTAGAACTTGGATATTTTTACTCATATTTCCCCTGTGGTTAAGAGTTAAAATCCAAGGTTAACTTGGATATTTTTACTCATATTTCCCCTGTCGCCAAAAGAAAAAATCCAAGGTTAACTTGGATATTTTTACTCATATTTCCCCTTTCTCCCAATAAATAAAAATGTAAATATTGTTTTAAATCTACTTGCAATCTCATATAGTTCCACTTTGTAAGCTGTTTTCTAAAATATGAATTGAAGTAATAGGAAAATTAAACAAGGCTAGCCAGCTTAGTGTTTTCTATATTTAGTTGTTATGTTTTTCCTTCAGTACAAAATTCCACATAAGGTAAAGAAAAGACAGTAAATGCCAGAAAGATTATGGAGTAGCCAAACTGTGCCGGAAGTCAACATGAATATGAGGAAATTCATTAACAGATCCTTCTAAATGTGTGTATAAATGATTAAATGTACAGATAAAATGATATTTTTATGGGATTTGCTTTGAAATCATCAGAATAGAGGCTAAAAGTGGGGATAAGGAGCGGAGAGTGGAATTAGATTAAAACAAGACAGTCATGGGATGACAGTTGCTTGTTCAAGCTGAGTAACAGGTACCTGAGTTTGTTATATAATCCTCTTTGCTTTTGTATATGTTTAAATTTTGAAAAATAAGCTTTTATTAGATGCTTAATTTAGTTAAAAAAATTAAATTAGACATTTTTTGTCCTGGAATGTCTTCTAGAAAACTGGGTAAATTGCTCATTCATTGGATATAAATGTTTAATATATTCTTCATACATTAACCTCTTTCATCAAATAATGTTTTAACCTTAAAATGTCATAATGACTTTGTGAAATTTTTTCTGGAAACATAATCCATTAACTGTCATTCTACCATTATTTGTTCTTGACTTAATTTCCAAAGAACCGTACAAACAGGCTTTGCCTTCCATTGCTTTCATTAGCCCAAGACACATAATTAGCCAAAATAAATAGACCAAAGTACAATTACTCAGTCTCTATTCAATTGGTGATTGATAAATACTGCTCTAAAATCTATTTTATTTTATTGATTACTGGGTTTATTGGTGAAGATTTCAATCCATGAAAATGGTCAAAATCTATTTCCTACACTAGGACCCACCTTAAGGAGCTTTATTTACCAGTCTGAACCTATCAAATAGTCTTTCTATTTATCTTATTTCATTCCAACAAACATATTTTGAGCATCTGTGGTATGAAGGCCACAGTTTTAACCTAGGAATTAAAAATCATTCAGACCCAATTGTTACTCTCAAGGAGGTGGATAGAAAAGCACATGGGAAACTATAAGGGAAGGCAGAATAGCTACAGTGGTTTCGTAAGCAGAATAATGGTTTCCCAAAGATGTCCACATCCTAATCTCTGGAATCTGCAAATATGTTGCCTTACATGGCAAAAGAGACTCTACAGATGTGTCTAAATTTAGGATCTTGAGATGAGATTACCCTGGATTATCCAAGTGGGCCCAATGGAATGAAAAAGATCATTGTAAGGAGGCACAATGTCTGAGTTAGAAAGAAATTTGAAGATGCTATGCTGCTGGTATTGAAGATGGAAGAAGGGGCCACAAGCCAAGGAATGCAGGCATTCTCTAGAAGCTGAAAAGGCAAGGAAACAGATTCCTCTAGAGCCTCCAGACATAAACACATCTCTACCAATACCTTGGTCTTAGTCCATATGACCTATTTCAGACTCTGACCTATAGAAGATAATAAATTTCTGTTCTTTTAAGTCACTAAGTTTGTGATAGTTTTGTAGAGCAGGAGCAAGAAACATGAAGATAGGAACAAGATTACTTCTAACTAGACATCAGAAACAGTTTTCTCGAAGGAAAGAACTGGAAATATGATGGAGATTATCACTTCATCCTTTAGATATGTACTGTCCAACACAATAGCCACTAACCACATGTGGCTATTTTACTTTTAATTTTAATTAAAATAAATATTTATAATAGCCAAGATGTGGAAACAACCTAAGGGTCCATCAACAGATAAATGGATAAAGAAATTTGGCTACATAAATACAATGAGATGCTGTTAATCCTTTAAAAAGAAGGAAATTCTGCAATATTCAACAATATGCATGCTATGGTGTGAATGACCCCCAACACTCAAGTGTTGAAACTTAATCCTTATTGCAGTGATATTAAGAGGTGAGGCCTTTTGGGGAGTGATTAAGTCATGATGGCTCTGGCTTATAAAAGGGCGGGTAAGAGCCCATAAAGAATCCCTTATGGTTTTATGGGACTAGTGCCTTATAAAAAGGCTGGTAAGAACTAGCTTAGGCTGTTTTAATGCTTCCATCTTCTGCCATGTGAGGATGCAACAAGGAGGCCCCCATCAGACATTGAACCACTAGTGCTTTGATCTTGGACTTCCTAGCCCCCAAGACAGTGAGAAATAAATTTCTATCATTTATAAATGACTCAGTCTGTGATATTTTTGTTAAACTAGCCCGAAAGGACTAAGACAATAAATTAACCTGGAGTACATTATACTAAGTGGCACAAGCCAGTCATCAAAAGACAAACACAGCATGATTCTATTAATACGAGGCATATAAAATAGTCAAATTCATAGAATCAGAGTGGAATAGTGGTTTCCAGGAACTGGAGAAAATGGGAAATGCAAAGTTGCTGTGTTTTATTCTTCTTTGTACCCAGGCTCTAAAAGTCCAAGATTGATAAATGAGTGAAAGGGTGAAGTCAAGTATCAAAATCCAGAATCAGTTAGTTGGAAGATAAACTAGCCACAGCAAGAGCTAGAGAAGAAGACACCAAACATCTGTAATCAGAAAGGCAAAAAGAAGTGGAAGACATATGACAGAAAATTGAGCTAATGAGACTTGATTCCTATAGATACAGCCTGGCTATTTGGGACTACTTTGGAAGGCCTGGGTGCCTATCTTTTTGCAGCCACTGCAGAAAAATTTAAAGCTGGAGGTCTCAACACCAGCCGTACATTGGAATCCACTAGAGAGTTTTTAAAAACACCAATGCCAAACTCCTCAGCCAAATCAGTTGAGTTGGAATCTCTAGGAGAAGAGTTTGAGTATCAGTATTTTTAACACTCCCCAGATGATGCTAATATCCAAGATTGAGAACCACTGTCTTAAAGGCATATTGATGCCTGAAAAGTGGGGAGGTCTACAAAGTAAAAATAAATTCACCACTCCTGATATT
>NW_012107319.1:711431-747632 GCF_000951045.1 Mandrillus leucophaeus
ATATATTAATATATGCATGTATTTGATACGAATATCTATATTGTTATATAAAATTTAGAACAATATTATATAAACATATATTACATTAATAGATACATTGATAGATTTTTTTTTCATTCTACCAGAAATCTATTTGACTATTTGACCCATGAGCATACTTGAGGGGTAGACATGTAAACCATGGATTTTAGTCCCTGGCACAGATGTAGCAAACTAATAGATACTTAGCTCACAAAAGCCAGGAATAATATATAGCTATTAGTTTTTAAAACATGTGACAAGTATTTAGCAGTGCAGTGCCAATGTATTTTAAAAGCACCATTTCCATAAAGAGAAAACTTACAAAACTTTTAATATTAGCCCATCAAATGCTAGTTCTACAGAATACAATGACCCTTTTCCTGGCCAAAATGAATATACAAAGATGGTGACTAAATAGCATAAACCAGAGATTACAATTCTTGGATTAGTGTGTAGAAACTAGTTCCAGGATATGAGTTGCTACATCAGAGCATTTGTTTGAAAACATGTGTTCCTAGTATAATGAGGGAGTGGTCCAGATCAGAGCCCCTTGGCAGAGAGTCACTCGGGCTCAGGCAGTGCCGCCCTACTTATTGTAATGCGTGCTCCAGTTCCTTTTCAGATAAGCAGTGAAAAGAAGGAAGAAGATTGAGAAGAAAGCTAGTGGAACCCTTTATAATTATATTTTTATGAGGGGGTTGTACCATGACAAAGTAACTTTTCTTTAAATGGACCTGTAGTACCACTCCAGATTTTTATAACAGGGAAACAGGGTTTTACTTTTGATGAGAACAGCTACTTAAGGTGGTTATAGCTGTGTGTGTAAATATGTGTGTGTGTACATATATTTCTGTAAAAATAAATAGTGACCCACAAGATGTTGAAACTGAAGGCTTTAACTTTAAATGCTTGCCCTGGAAACACCTCTTGGGACCCATTAGGCCCTGGGATGAGCCTTGACATGGTCACTCCCTTTGAGGAAGGACTGAGGAAGGCGGATATACATGAAACTACAGAATGGTCCTTGCAATGGCAGAGGGATGTTCGAGATTGTATGTTAGCACAAAGAGGAAACACTTATCCTAATGCAATATTGGGAAGACTTTTTGGAGTGGGCGGGGGATGCCTCAACTGAGTCTTGAAAAAATGACAGCAAGGATGAGGACTGAAGGTTTGCAGTAGTAAGTCATAAACAGAGGAAAAGAGCATAATGAACTGACAACAGAATTGTGTGAGCAGGGAACTATAAAACTATTCAGCAAATCTGGAATATGACATGCTGAAAAGGTGACTGGTGATGAGGCTGGAAGAAAAGGCAGTGACTAGAGTATAAGGACCATATGTGCCTTGTTTTGGAGACAGCTTTGTCATTTGCAACCAGTCACATCGGATCTTAAGATTGTTTGATCTAGCTGTAAGATTTAAGTGGGTCAACAATGGAAGCCGATTGTTGACTTAGAAGGTTAATGCAAGCAAGCAATGAAGAAGCTGTGAACTAGAGAAACAGCAGCAGGGAAGGAGAGGAGGGATGGGGTTTGTGATTATTTAGGTGGTACATAGAATTTGATGATTGGTTATGGGAGAAGGGGTAAAAGAATCGAGACTGACTCCCAGCCCTCTGGCATATGTGCCTGGGAACATGTTGGTATTTCAGATTCAGGGAATGATGAGGTTTGAGTAGGAACATTCAGTAAATGAAAACTAAGTTCAGATACATAAGTTGTTTGGTTTGAGGTATCTCTCAGATGGTCAGATAAAAATATCCAGCAGGTACTTAGATACTTAGCTCACAAAAGCCAGGAATAATATACAGCTATTAGTTTGGATATATGAGTTGAAGACTAGAAGAGATTTTAGGACAGGAATGAAAGAAAAAAGTTATTTTGGAAGGCCAAAAAATATGAATGGTAGTGAAAAAGAAAAACATTATAAGACACAAGGTTGCCAAAAGAGAAAGCAGTTAGAATGAGAACAACAGACTGACACCATCTGGGGCACCTCAGTACCACTGAGGTGCAGACAGAGGAAACAGTGCCCTTGAGGGGAAGAGGGAAGGGTTGGAAAGGAAGCAAGACAGCCAGTAGAAATTGATTTCTTTCACAAGGAGGCGATAGTCCACAGTAGCAAAAGTTTCAGAGATGTTAGTAAGGAAGTTGAATCCATAGCCTTCCACACTAGGAAGACTGGCCGCATAGTACGTATCTTTAATTGTTGTGACTACGTATCTGTGCTTGGCAAATCCCCCTGGTTGCTCGGAATCATTCAAGGTGGGGCAGGGGAGGAGGATGCAGTTTAGAGATAGCTAGTAAGGAATTAAAATGGCCAAAGTACAGGACAAGCGGAATGATCTAGGGTATCTGGACATCCTAGTAGGGGAGCAGAACTTCTCATATATACACTGCACAAAACAGTCCTCCTTTATTTGTGAGGGTTACCCAAAAAAAGATAGGGATGGAGCAGTCAAAGAACAGACTAGTTGTTCTCTAGTGAGAACAGCTCACTAGTCTCTAGACTAGTGAACACATTACCCAGCTGTAACCTATCTCAGCTTGGACTGCCATAACAAAATACTGTAGGATGAGTGCCAAAACAACAGAAATTTATTTTCTCATGGTTCTGGAAGCTGGAAGTGCAAGATCAGGGTGCCAACATGGTTGGGTTCTGGTAACAGCTCTTCCTCTGGATCACAGACAGTTCTTTCTCACTGCCTTCATAAATCAGAGAGAGATCTCTCTATTGTCTCCTTTTCCCTTCTTATAAGGCCATAGTGTTATCAGATTAGGACTCCACCCTTATGATCTCCCTTAATCTTTATTACCTTTTTATAGACCCTGTCTCCCAACACAGTTACATTGGAGGTTTGAGTTCAACACACAACCATTAGGAAAACACAATTCAGTGCATAGCATAGCCATTTGGATCCTTAATAGAAAGGGAACGGATGCCCCAGCCAAATCAGCCTAGTAAGGAAAAGCACATGAGGTCAGAAACATGAAAGACTCCTGTAGTTCCTCTCCACTTGCATCTGCTCCATTCAGTCTATTTTCTGCTCTCTTCTGCTTTGCCAAGAAATAATACTCTGCAATCAATAAAGAAGGTGTAAATATATATATGCATATATACTTTTATATATTATATATATGCATATATATACACACCTTCTTTATATATATTATATATATTATAAATACCTTCTTTATTGATTCCAGAGTTTTTTTTTGTGTGTGTGTGTGTGTGTGTGTGTGTGTGTGTGTGTATATTTTAGATATAGTCTCACTCTGTCACCAGGCTGCAATGAAGTGAGGTGATCTCAGCTCACTGCAACCTCCACCTCATGGGTTCCAGTGATTCCCCTGCCTCAGCCTCCGAGTAACTGGGACTACAGGCGCATGCCACCACCCCTGGCTATTTTTTGTATTTTAGTAGAGATGGGGTTTCACCATGTTGGTCAGGATGACCTCCATCTCCTGACCTCGTAATCCATCCACCTGGGCCTCCCAAAGTGCTGGGATTACAGGCGTGAGCCATCGTGCCCGGCCAGAAGGTATCCTTTTAAATTGTATTATTTTCTTAACAAAGAAAGGGTATATATGCTCTCCTTCCTTCAAACAAAAGAGAGATTCATTTTCCTGTTGGAGATGTCACACTTTTTTTTTCTTAATAACAGCCTGGACTTTGAGTCCTCTTCACACTGAGTAAGTCTAATTGTAAGATGTGGGTTGTATAAAAGAAAGATTCCTAGAATCAGGAAACCTGGGTTCTAAGCTCAGTTCCAACGTAAATTGTCTGCAACATCTCGGCCAAGATATTTAAATCTTGGAACCTTTTTCTCTCAACTTCAAAGTGATTGGGTTGAATTCAGTGATCTTAAACTTTATTCCATTCCTAACATTATATAATTTTAACAACACGAAAAGCTTCTAAAGTTCAAAACACTCAGCTTTCATAGTCTCCAACTTTGGATTTTCTATCAGAGTTTTATGCGCCATTTGTGATTTTCCCATGAGAAGAAACAGAAACATATTGTGATATTATGGTTCTTAGTGCATTCTCTAAATGGAACAAAAACACAGTTTCCCTTGTAATTTTGAATCAGTGAAGGTTGCTTTCTATACATGCAGTACAGTAACTGTAAACCCAAGCAAAATCCACTAGAGGGCAGGACAGCAACACAGATTCTTTGGTTCCTTGGCATTTGAGCACTTGTAGACAAGAATCACCACAACCTCTGAGCACAAGCAGTATTATGGGGTGTTACCGCAAACGCAGACTACATAACTTTACAAAAATCAATGCAACCTATAATTATTTAAAGCCAGTTTAATAAATGCTATAGACATTTTGACAGTCTAGAAACAAGGTAAATACATGAATGTAAACTCAAATAACTAATTGACCTTTTCTTTTCATCCAGATGTCTGATTGTAAAACACAGGACAGCTAAATTCTGTTTCCTTTGAAGGAATATCTCCTCATGGAGAGGCCCTGAGCTATTCCCTGAGCACGGTGACCATGTTCTCCATCTGTGAGAGCCTCCTCGCCCCTCAGGCCTACACGCCTGCCTTTTGATTGATCCCACAGGGCGATGAACACATAGGCTGACCAGTCACCTATGAGGCAGCTTGAAGAGTTCTCTACAAACATGGCCAAGGATGACAGCTACGCCGATAAGATTATCTCATTACGAAAGTTAAATTTAGAAGTATGGAGAGAATTGGTCATTTAATTGCAGGAAGAAATACGTGAAAAGAAGATAAAGAGTGATGATCTCTGATTCCTTCTGAAGGACCAACAGAAAGGCCCATCTTTCGATCTGGGTTGAATCTTGAATCTCCCATTTCCAAACTACAGTTTCTATCTACCCTAAAGGTTGTTGCTAGCTTCCTTTGAGACTTTTCTCTCCTCTCCCGCCATCCCTCCCTCTCCTTCCCTCTTCCTTCCTCCTTTTCCTCTTCCTCCTCATCTCCCCCTTCTCCCTCTACCCCTCCTCTACTTGTTTTTGCACATAGATCTTTGCAATTGCCTGAGTTAGGTCAATCAAGTCCTTCTTTATTTCCCATGAAAAGGAACTTAAAAGTATACCATAGTAAATAATAATGTATCATATAATCAAAATTTGCTAAGAGAGGGATCTCAAGTAATTTCACCACAAAAAAAAAGATAAGTATGTGAGGTGATGGATATGTTAAATTAGCTTGACTGTAGTAATCATTTCACAAAGTATGTGTCTATTGAAACATCACAGTGAAATACCTTAAATATACACAATTTTTATTTGTCAGTCATACCTCAACAGATCTGGGAGAAGAAAACACACCTATGCTAATTGCTATGCCATTGCTGACCAATTTTCTCTTTTTAATTTACTTTTAATCAACAAGTAAGAGTTGTATATATTTATGGTATACAATATGATGTCTTGATATGTGTATACACTGTGAAATGGCTAAATCAAGCTACTTAACATACGTGTTGCCTCACATTCTTAACATTTTTTTGTGATGAAAATAATTAAAATCTACTCTCTTGGCAATTTTCAAGTATGCAATGTATTGTTTTTACTGTAATCATTATGATGTGCAATAGATCTCTTGCTTGAACTTATCGCTAACCAATATTTTTGCACATGGTACTTAATGTGCTATTATATTGCAATTGTGTGAGCATATCCTTGAACTGCCATGAAGTCAAATTATAATTTTATTACATGCCTGCTAAGAAAAACTACAATTAAAAACACACCTTTTAAAATTCTAAATAGAATTTTTTTTTTTTTTTTTTTTGAGACAGAGTCTGTCTCTGTCACCCTGGCTGGAGTGCAGTTGCGCGATCTTGGCTCACTGAAACCTCTGTCTCTCAGGTTCAAGTGATTCTTGTGCCTCTGCCTCCCAAGTAGCCAGGACTACAGGCATGTGCCACCACACCTGGCTAATTAGTGTATTTTTAATAGAGATGAGGTTTTGTCGTGTTGCCCAGGCTGGTCTTTAACTCCTGACCTCAAGTGATCCACCCACTTCAGCCTCACAAAGTGCCCTCAGTTCACAGGAATGAGTTACTGCACAAGGCCAATTATTCTTATTTTTTATAAAAAGGAAATATAGTTTTATAAAAATACTTCAAGAGATGAGGTAGTTTGACATTTAAAATTCTGAACAGCAGGCTGGGTTAGGGTGCACAAAATTTCAAGCCCAGTCTAGTCACTGTGGCATATTTCTTCTGCTTCAGAATTATCATTTAGTATACAAAGACTGCAGCCCCAAGGAGTTTCTCTCTTTTAGATTACTTCACACTCAACCTCAAGCAATGAATCAAAATTATTGTGTAAGTGTTCCTACCAGTTTATGGCTCCAGCACCTTCTTTTCCAGGTAAGCAGATCTCAGCTGTGACTGTCTGCACTCACCTCTCTCTCCAGATGTCAGGGTGGCGGTTTATCCCTCAACCTCAGTTCTCTTATAGATCAAGAAAAATCACTGATTTACAATTTGTTCAGCTTTCTATTGTAGTAAAGGTGAGAGTGATGAGTTCTGAGCTCTGTACTGCTGAAACTAAAACTAGAATCTCAAAAATGATATACTGACCACTTACTACCTGCCTGGCACCATGCAAAATGTTTTATAAGCTTCTCTGCCTTTATTTTCCCAACAACACTGTGGCTCTCTGCTGCAATCCCCCATACTGTCACAACGCCTCTTATATTGCAGTCATCTTCAGACCCCTAGGTGATTCCTCCTCAGTATGTGAAGATTTTCGTTCCTTATTCAGTTGTTACTCCTCTCATAACTTTTAGAAATTTCAAAATCATGTAGATGACTCTTCCAATACCCCAGCCTCTTAACCCATTGACCACCTTCCTCTTTTCAGTAAATTGTGTCCTTCACCCTGGCTCAACCCCCAACTCCATGGTCATACCAATGGCATTGGTCACTACAAATAACTGAATCCCTTCATAATCTCAATTTTAAACATATCACCTTCTGACTACCACCTCGCATATCTCCAGCTCAATTTCTCTAGTACTCCTATCCCAAAGGTATTTCAATGACAGTAGATATGCAACCATCCATTCTACTTTTCACCATCCCTTGCCATCTTCATGATCCAACTTCCTTCATCTACTTGATCTCTTGGAGTATTTTTACAAAACTATATTTCCTTTCCTTAAAAAATTAAGAATGGGGCCGGGCGCGGTGGCTCAAGCCTGTAATCCCAGCACTTTGGGAGGCCGAGACGGGCAGATCACGAGGTCAGGAGATTGAGACCATCCTGGCTAACACGGTGAAACCCCGTCTCTACTAAAAAAATGCAAAAAGCTAGCCGGGCGAGGTGGCGGACGCCTGTAGTCCCAGCTACTCGGGAGGCTGAGGCAGGAGAACGGCGTGAACCCGGGAGGCAGAGCTGCAGTGAGCTGAGATCCGGCCACTGCACTCCAGCCTGGGCGACAGAGCGAGACTCCGTCTCAAACAAACAAAAAAAAAAAATTAAGAATGGTCTATTTATAATTTTTAAGCATGTTTTTATTTTTTTTATTTGTTTTTATTATACTTTAAGTTCTGTGATACACGTGCAGAACATGCAGGTTTGTTACATATGTATACATGTGCCACGGTGGTTTGCTGCATCCATCAACCTGTCATGTACATTAGGTGTTTCTCCTAATGCTATCCTTCCCCTAGCCCTCCACCCCGCAAAGGCCCTGGTGTGTGATGTTCCCCTACCTGTGCCCATTTGTTCTTATTGTTCAACTCTTAGTTATGAGTGAGAGCAAAGCATGTTTTTAATTGCAGTTTTTCTTAGCAGGCATGTAGCAAAGTTATAATTTTACTCCATAGCAGTTCAAGGATACATTCACATAATTATAATATAGTAACACATTAAGTACTATGTGCAAAAAGAAAATCGGTTAGCAATAAGTTCAAGAGATCTATTGAACATTATAATGACTGCAGTAAAAACAATATATTACAGATTTGAAAATTGCCAAGAGAGTAGATTTTAATTATTTTCATCACAAAAAAAATATTAATGACCGTGGTCCATCATTATTTTACATTTGCATACAACCTCAAATTCCTTTCTTCTTCCTTATATTCTCTTAGTATGACTCCCACTCTGGTGAAATCTAACTCTACTTTCTCCTATCCCTGTACCTGTGAAAGTGAACATGGCTAAAAAATATTCAACCATCCTGGCTGGTCTTAAGTTAAATATGTGTCCACTAACCCTTAGTGCTACCTGGAAATCCAATTGTACTTCCCAATGCACTCACTCTCCCATTCCCCTAAATTCATTTTCAGATTTTTTCTCTCCTCAACCCTTCAACACCTTCACCACCCTTCTAACTCTCAGCTGATGGCCACATTTCCTTTTTCTATTGCAGGGGGAAATAAAAGACGCCATCAGGAGAAAACTTCCATGCCCTTCCCTGACTACCTCTACCCACTTATCCTCCTTCTCTGTTCATATTCTCTGCCTTCATTCCTGCTACACTTGATGAGTGGTTCTTTTATGTAACTAAGTTCAATCTTACCTCGTGTGCACTGGATCCTCTTCCTCTTACCTTCTCAAGCACACTTCTCCTGACTTAACAGATTTTTCCTTCTCTAACAGATTATTCCCATCCAAAATATGCTATAAATTTTCCCATCTTAAAAAAGTGTATGTTTAGTATTGAGCTCACTAGCTACTAATCTATTTCTTTGAATCCATTTTTTCAATAAAACTTCTTGAAACTGTGCCTATTGTCCAAAATCCTTTCCTACCCCATCCCCCACCCCCAAAACACACACACACACACACACACACACACACACACACTCTTAAACCCACTTCATTGAACCTTTTGCTCATCTCCAAAACTGCTCTTGCCATGGTAACCAACCACAATGTTTGATTAAATAGTCAATTCTCAGTCATCACCTCCCTTGACTTTCCAGCAGCACTTGTCACAGTTGATCCCACCCTCCCTCTCAACACTCTCTTCGGTTTCTGGGACATTGCCCTCCTTTGCTTTTCCAAACCTGTTTTGGTGGTTCTTTTCATCTCTCCATTATCAAGAAGTAACTCAGAGACATTTAGATAGTTGTTTGGCACTGTATTTAGTTATTTTGCATGCAGAAGTTTTCACAAGTGTCTGGTAGGCAGAGTCAAGAGGGGAAGGAAAGGTGGAAAAAAATTGCAGGTGGCCTGTAACAGAGATCTTTTGTACTGTTTATTTGTTTGTTTGTTTGTTTGTTTGTGATGGAGTCTCACTCTGTCGCCCAGGCTGAAGTGCAGTGGTACTCTCTCTGCTCATTGCAACCTCCAACTCCCAAGTTCAAGCAATTCTCCCGCCTCAGCCTCCTGAGTAGCTGGGATTACCTGAGTGCCTGGAAAGCCAGGCACTTTCCACCATGCCTGGCTAATTTTTGCATTTTTAGTAGAGACAGGGTTTCACCATGTTGGCCAGGCTGGTCTCAAACTCCTGACCTCAGATGATCTGCCTACCCTGGCCTCCCAAAATGCTGGGATTATAGGCCTGAACCACTGTACCCAGGCTTTTTGTACATTTTTGAGTAAATTGATTAGCTGGCAGACAAAGAGATCAGCCTGAGTATTATGTTTTTGAATAAGCTGATTAGACCTACCAAATTTAAAAATCTCAGATTTTTGTGGATTCTCCATGAAAGCTTAGGAGTTTAGCCATGGAATATACCTGACAGGCTGCCTTAGGTCATGTCTGGCAGGATCCTTAACACCTCTACCTTAACACCTCTACCTCAACAGCTCTACCTTAATTAGACCAGTTCCTCCATTTGAATTTTTCCCTACACTTTCCCTGCACTTAAACTTTGTGGTCTCACAGAGATCAATAGACATGTTATCTTTATCTGGTTACTTGTGGCTTCCTCCAGCTCACCTCTTTAAATATCATCTAGATATTGACAACTCCGGACTCCTGCATGTCTAACCATCTACTTGACACCTCTACTTGGATACTTAATAAGTCTCTTAAAGCAACACATGGCCGGGCTCGGTGGCTCAAGCCTGTAATCCCAGCACTTTGGGAGGCCGAGACGGGCGGATCGCGAGGTCAGGAGATCGAGACCATCCTGGCTAACACGGCGAAACCCCGTCTCTACTAAAAAATACAAAAAAATTAGCCGGGCGAGGTCGTGGGCGCCTGTAGTCCCAGCTACTCGGGAGGCTGAGGCAGGAGAATGGCGTAAACCCGGGAGGCGGAGCTTGCAGTGAGCTGAGATCCGGCCACTGCACTCCAGCCTGGGCGACAGAGCGAGACTCCGTCTCCAAAAAAAAAAAAAAAAAAAAAGCAACACATATCTTAAACTGGTATCTTACCTTCTGCCACCCCCCAAATTATGTCTCACATAATCTTACATGTTACAATAAATAGCAACTTCATCCTTCCAAGGTCCAAAACCCTAACGTCATCCTTGACTCTTTTCTTCCCCTAATACCCTACATCTCATCATTCAGCAAATCTTGTTGGTTCTGCCTTCAAAATAAATCTAAAACTTGGTATCTTTACCTTGTTGCAAATAGCCATCAGCTCTCCTACATCAGTGTGAAGCCTCCTCAGAGCCCTCTCTGCTTCCTTCCTTGTGCTTCCCCACCAGGGTATCTTCAACTCAAGATTGTATTTTAAAATAAGGCCAGGACACTTCCAAACTCAAAGCCCTAAAATATCTTCCTATCTTATCCAGGGTCAATTTCAAAGTCCCTATTATAACCCCCAAGGTCCTACACAATCTGAACACACACACACACACACCCCTCCCACTCTCATTTTTTCCTTCTTTCCCCTACAGTCTCCACTCCAGCTATACAGCCTTCTTGCTAATTCTCCAACTCACCAATCAGGATCTGCCTCATAGTTTCACATTATATGCTTCCCCTGCCTAGAAATCTCTTTCCATTAATATTCATGTGGCTTGTACCTTCACATCTTTCAGATTTCTGTTCAATGTTCACCTTATCAAAAACCCTAATACCTTTCTAAAATAAAAACACACTCTACTCAGGAGTCTCTTCCTTTCTTTTCTGCTTCATTTTTTCCAAAGCAATTACATCTTTAACTCACTATGCACTGTTGATATTTTTATGACCAGTATGTACTCATTAAAATATAAAGTCCATAAGAGTGACTTTTTTATTTACTACTTTATTTTAAATGCCTAGAACAGTGCCTGGGCACAGTGGGCATTCAATATATATTAATTGAAAAACTACTAAATTTCACAGATGAAAAAAATAAATTTTAGAGATGGAAAATAATAAGTAGCTCATCCACGAGGAGTGCAGAACTGCTAGAAATTGCAGAGCTTCTAATTAAACATAGCTCTTCCTCACGTGATTCCAACATGGTTGGGAATCAATTCCCCATAGGTATCTCATGTTTCTGCACATCTTCTGAGTCAAGGCATTGCTTGCCATTTGTTTTAGACTATGTTTTCAAGAATTTTTGTATACTGACCAGTCCTAGAAACTAAGAGATAGTATCTGCCTCCCAAACAAAGGTGTGCTTGTTGCCCATTATAAAAAAGTTAGGTTCCCTAGGTTCAGGGTTACTCTCCTAAAATGAAGCCTATTACACATTAGTTTGGTGCAAAAGTAATTGAGATTTTTGCTTTGTTGGAATTTGCCATTTGATATTGGAATACATTCTTAAGTAAATGTGGTTATGTTTTACATCACTTTAGTGAGCATTTCTCACTTTAATTTTTTTGCCAATAATTTATTACTTGCTGTTTATGTTTATTTTAGACCATGTAAATGATGTTAAACAAAAAGTAAATTTGAGCAATTTTCTTATTCTAGTTCAAACTGGGTCGTAAAACAGTGGAGACAACTCACCATATCAACAACACATTTGGCCCAGGAACTGCTAACGAATGTACAGTGCAGTGGTGGTTCAAGAGGTTTTGCAAAGGAGAGGAGAGTTTTGAAGTTGAGGAGCATAGTGGCCAGCCATCAGAAGTTGACAATGACCAGCTGAGAGAATCATCAAAGTTGAATCCTCTTACACTACACAAAAAGTTGCCGAAGAACCCTATGTCACCCATTCTATGGTCATTCAGCATTTGAAGCAAATAGGAAAGATGAAAAAACTCAATAAATGGGTGCCTCATGAGCTGAGCGAAAAATTTTTAAAGTTGTTTAGAAGCGTCATCTTCTCTTATTCTATGCAACAACAACAAACCATTTCTCAATCAGTATGCGATGAAAAGTGGATTTTATACGACAACTGGCAATGACCAGCTAAGTGAATGGACTGAGAAAAAACTCCAAAGCATTTCCCAAAGCCAATTGTCCACCAAAAAACGGTCATAGTCACTGTTTGGTGGTCTGCTGCCAGTCTGATCCACTACAGCTTTCTGAATCCTGGCGAAACCACTGCATCTGAGAAGTGTGCTCAGCAAATCGATGAGATGCACTGAAAACTGCAATACCTGCAGCCAGCATTGCTCAAGACAAAGGGCCCAATTCTTCTCCACGACAACACCCAACTACATGTCTCACAACCAACTCTTCAAAAGTTGAAGGAATTGGGCTATGAAGTTTTGCCTCATTCTTCACATTCACCCGTCCTCTCATCAACCAACTACCACTTCTTCAAGTGTCTTGACTTTTTGCAGGGAAAACACTTCCACAACCAGCAGAATGTGGAAAATGCTTTCCAGGAGGTTGTCAAATCCCGAACCACAGATTTTTACGCTACAGGAATAAGCAAACTTATTTCTCATTCTCAAAAATGTATTGATTGTAATGGTTCCTATTTTTATTAATCAAGATGTGTTTGAAAGTAAGTAAAACCTCAGAGCATTCATAGTTCTTGACAAACACTATACTACTATTCCCAGGTGTACCAAGTGAATACTAGCCATTTCTATCCTTGATTCTTATAAACCTTAAACTTATTAAAGATATTCCATTTGGTTGACCCTTATTTGATTCTCTGTATAACTTATATAATTGACTGTAGAGTCTTCTATTTATGTTAATATTTAATCCAAAATGCCAGGTAAATCCTTTGAAATCATAGTTTTCAATTATCTGATAAAAATATCATGTCAAGTCATCAAAGAATACAAGTTTAAATTTCAAGTTTTTTTTAATAAATAAGAGCTAAGTAATGTGTACACACAGACGTAGAGAGTGGTATAATAGACATTGGAGACTCAGAAAGGTGGGAGGATAGGAGGTGGGGGTGAAGGATGAATTACCTGTTGGGTACAATGTACACTACTTGGGTGATAGCTACACTAAAAACGAGACTTTACCACTACACGATATATCCACGCAACATGTATCCCATGAATTTACAAAAATAAAAACTAAAAATAAATTAAAATAAAAATTTCAAGTATCTGTTAAGCCTATACTCATTTGTGTATAATTAAGAAACATTAAAGCAGAGAATTACAGATATGGTATGAACATCAAAGGTTTTCACATTGTTTTCTTGAAAAATCACTTGTTAATACCTAATTGGGAACAAACTCAAAGATAATTCACACTGTTTTTTCCTTAGGTATGCCTAAAATTATGTCTTTTTTTTTTTTTTTTTTTTTTTTTTTGACGGAATCTTGCTCTGTTACCCAGGCTGGAGTACAGTGGTATGTCGGGTCACCTGCAACCTCTGTCTCCTGGGTTCAAGCCGTTCTCCTGCCTCAGTCTCCCCAGTAGCTGGGATTACAGGCACGCACCACCACGTCCAGCTAATTTTTGTATTTTTAGTAGAGTCGGAGTTTCACCATGTTGGCCAGGCTGGTCTCAAACTCCTGACCTCGTGATCCACCTGCCTTGGCAAAGTGCTGGGATTACAGTGATGTCATAATTTTAAGGTAAATGTTGCCTTTTTGAAGCAGTAGCTCTTTCTTAAATGTTCAATCTAAAATAGCAGAAAATACTCAGCTTAAAAGTCAATAGTACATTGTCAGTACACTATAGTTAATAAGTATTTACTTAAGCATTTGGTGACTTTAATAATTATTACTACAATGTAACCTGAATTTTTAAAAATGTTAGAAAACACTTTCTAAAACTATGTAAGGAACTACGCAGATGGGGAGATGGTTCAGGACAGCCTGACTAAAGTTGGTCAAGCAAAGAATCTTTGTTAGTGTGTTCTGGTATTTTATTAAATAAATCATTTTGTGGGATATTATAAAGGCTGGTAGTATTGTCTTACAAAAATAATGGTTTGTGATCTTGGGTTGGAGATAATCCTCACAGAAACACAGATGTAGGAAGTAAAAGTATAGCACAGAGATCAACATTAATTTAATGTAGTAAGATAGCAATTCAAAGCATTCCTTTATGGTCTTCCCCACCCCTGAGTCCATGATCCTTCAATCTCTGAGGGTTTTCTCCTTTAACTCAAACAGGCTTCAATACCCACTTCTTGAATTCTAAGTATAACATGGCACAGTGGCTCAGATAGAAACTTGCAGAGCAAGCCTTTCCTGCCCTTAGACTAAATAAAAGATACCACAACCATCTAGAAAGGAGCAGAGTAAGGACAAGAGGTCTCCAGTCACCACAGGCACAAGCACCACATCAGTGTCCAGTTGCCCTTCTTTCTATGGTCCAGTTAGCAGCCTGTGTGTTGCCTTTGTGTTGCCTTGAATTGTCAGCAGGAATGACAGTCATCTCTGCCTCAACACGTTGCCTAGCACCCCCATCTGACCCCCTCATAGAGGCAATCTCTCCATTCGCCAGCCTGAATATGAGGTGGAAGGGGGTCCTGGATACCTGGCTGGGAGTAGTACCCACCCTGCACACATCTGATCATGGTGAAACTAGATAGAACCAGATGTCCTACCTCATCTGAACAGCCATGGACCCACACTCCTATTACATTAGTATAATAACTTAGACACTCTATATTAATATCTAACTGATAGGGTTCAAAACATACTACCCAAATCATTGAAACTTGGCATACTGAATATTTTAACCTGAAGGTATCTGAAAAATAGCTCATGCAGGAAGGTCTCTCTGACCTTCTGCTCACCATCTATCTTAAAGCAGGTCAGTAAACCTAGGACGGATTTTCTTATCTTGCCCCAAAGCAGGTCAAGAGACCCTCATGTGAAAGATGCCTTCCTATATACAGAGTATTTGTATCTCTGAAGATGAAGGGTCACAAAGAATATGAACAAACAGACCTTGCCAAGTTTCTCCTAGTTTATTACCATTAGATCATGCCCTTTTTGCCCTATCCTGTTTCTCCATGACTCTTCATTCTTCATCAAGCTTAGCATAATAATACTCAGTTTTACCTGTTTCTCAGGTTATTTATTCTATATGAAGCCTCCTATGTTGCATAAAACTTATCAAATAAATTTGCATGCTTTTCTCTTGTTAATCTGTCTTTTGTTATAGGAGCCTTGGCCATGAACCTAGGATGAGGAAAATATATTTTTTCTCTTCTAGATAATATTATATATATTAATACATAATATTAATTATGATAACTGATTAAGAATTTTAACACAAAACAAATCTGGGAAACACATGGTTCTAATTTAATGTCATATTTGATTAGATATGTTGTCTTTCATTATCAAATTCTTTATACATTTTAACTAAGTGCACATATACAAAATGAAAAAGACAATTAAGTTTTAAAAATCTTTTGAACATACTGAAAGTAATCAAAGGAGGTTATTTTGAATAACTGAATTATTCAGTTAGCTAAAATTTACTATATTAAAAATGCAATATGTAACTCATATATATTAATTCAAATAACCTGGAAAATTATAAAAATATATTGAGTTAGAAGCAAGAGGATAATAATGATTCCCCACTTCAGAAAGTAGCTGTAACATGGGCCGTAGCATGCCCATTGTTTCTTTCTTACCTAAAATTATCTTCTTTCCAATTTCATTAGACTCTCAAATCTTGCCAGAGGGACAAAAACTAATCTACTTATAATTTAGTAATATTGTATCACACTAATATGAGATAGCATGACAAATCAAAATAACAGCCATGTTTTTCTCTCTGATTGACAGTTTTACAATCCTACCTAGTGATTAGTAGACAATTTTTGGAATTCTTCAAAACATCTTTTTATAGCAAAGTGACCATTTTGATTAAGTTAGGAAAGAAATTGTGGAAACCTTTAATAAAATAACTTAGTTCAATGAACAACTCATCTGTTCAGTTAAAAACACACATTCATTTCTATCTTGACTAGATTAGGAGCAATGGTGGGCAACACAGGAATGATTTAGTTTTAAATAGGACTAGACATTCACACCTAAGTCTGTCTCTAAAAGTTACATCTACTGGATAGCTGGACTCAATAAAAGGGAAATCTTAAGAGAAAAGGGGGAATTCTTACATACCCCAAATATATATATTTGTATATATACCCCAAATATATATATTTGTATATATCTATATAAATATATAACAAATATAGTTATATATTTAAGAAATGACTTGTAGAGACATATACATCTTCAAAATGGACTTTTTTCCTTTTTATATAAACCAGCATGATCAAGTTAACATCCTACTTTTCAGTAGATCATGTAAAACTTTATTACTTTGATTTGGTCCTTTTATTACTTAGATTTAGTCCTTTCTTGCAGCTATTAATATTATGTATTGTCAAATGCTCTAAAACTCTATTTTTTAAATTCAACAGCTTGGTTTTAGATGAGCTTTAGATTTCATAAGTTTGTTTTTACGTGGGAGTAGAAATAAATAATTATTATCTCATTAAATAAAATATTTAAAATGTTAAAAAATATTAAAATGTTAAAAATACTTAATGAAATAAGACAAATTAAATAAAATATGAAAATATCAAAATTAGAAATAAAATATTATTTGTTTAAACAGAAGTAAATAAAAATGTAAACCTTGTACCACATGGTCTAGAGTGAATTTTGACAACAGAATAAAAGTGTTTGGCCTGGGGAATGGAAGACACTAAGGTGATGGATTCAGAAACAAACAGGTGGCCACTTTTCCAGATGCCTACATGTGGTGTAAGGGAACATGAAGCAAAAGGAGAAATATCAGGTTTCAGGTTAGAAGCCAGAAGCCCCAGGTAGAGGAGCCCAAGGCAAGACAGTAACTCTGGAGCCAAGGAGGCACTTAGAAAACTGCATGAAACCATACCCAATTTGGAATCACGGTTGAGGTTTGAATTCAACAAATCAAGCAGACCTGAGGTCAAATCCTGGCTCCAACAGTTAGATACTCCTGCGCAACTCACTGTCCTGTCTAAGCTTAGGTTTCTTCAAAATATAGATGGAGATGATCACAGTACCTACCTGCTAGTGTTGGTATGAAGAATAATGAGACAATCATCCATAGAATGCCTGGCTAGGAAACCATCTCACAATGGAACTAACCCAGCACCTGCAGCTGAGAAAAGTCACTCTGAGAAATGGTTAAGTTTGGAATCAGGCTAATATAACAGCCTGATTACAAGTAGCTATTTTGTGGAATATAAGACAGATTACGAACACATAAATATGGGGTCAGGCTGCCCATCATACATTTGGGAGTTGGGTCATTTTAAATGTTTGTTTTAAGAGGCTCACAATTTACCCCTAAAAATTCTTGAACTATTTCTCAGATCCTTAATTATGTGAGTCAAAATAAATTAATAGTTATATAAACCAAGTATGTAAACTTGTCTTTTCACAGTGACAGCTGCAAATACTTTTTAGGTCAGCTATTTTTAAAATATGAGTTCTTCCCATTAAAAACTCTTAAATATATTTTAATAGTCTGTCCTATCTCAAATTTGATAATACAATATGCATACTGAACTTTAGGTACAATACAGAACAGCTTTTGCACTACCAAAGCCAGAGTATAATTGTCTCTTCAATTGCCATTTGGTTATAAGACATACTTCCCCATCACTCAAGTGGTATAGCATAAAACAGTACTTCACCTATACTAAACAACTGAAAGGAGTTACAATTCATCAACTATTCACTGATTATATATCTGTCTTATATTATACGTGGAAAAAAATAAAGCAGAGACCCTGCTTGTCACATTTTCCACAAAATCCTCAAAGCCCAGGAAAGGCTTGAATAAATAACAAGTTATAATGAAGCATTAATATGAGTTACAGAAACAAAACTTCTTTCTAATTTGATGAAAGCTATGCATTCACAAACATATCCAAAACAAAAAGGAGTTACTTTGTAAATATTGAACTCTACTATTATAGTATGACTTCCCACCTACTATCTTAAAATATATAACAGAAAATCATGCCTCCAAATAGCAAACAGGGAGAAAAATACTAACCAGCAAACTCTGCTAATCGAGCTCACAGACGGTCATTTTGGGGGTGAGGGTCTTAACACCATGACCACTTAACCAGCTGAATCTAAATACTCCAGTAGCAGCAAGGCTCCTGCGTCATCTAGACAATTCCAAAGGAAGAGTTGTGTAGTTCACAGCCTTCAGAGCCCAGGTTTAGGGTCAGAACAAGGCTGGATTCAAATCCCAACTTGGCACACCGATTGTGTGACCAGAAGGCAAGCAATGCATGCCTCTCTCCTTTCAGTTTTGTCATCTTTAAAATGGAAAAAGCAGTATCTATTTACAAATTGCTTTAAACAGTATAAGGCATATAGTACAGGCTCAAAAATGATAGCTAGTATCACTATCATTATTACATGATATGTGTCTACCGCCATGTCAAATTTGTTTCTTTAACTTTGACTACCTTAAATATTTTGCGTGTGCATATAATCATATACAGATGCACACACACTTAATAATTATGAGGACTATCCTTTTATCACTGGTTCCCTTGTTCTTTGAGCTTTGCCCAGTTGCAGAGCTGTGGGGTAGGAAAGAGATGGATGGAGAAAGCCAGGGGTGGAGGAAGTCAGGGAAATATATTTCACATTAGTGACTATTCAAAAGCCAAATCTGTATAACCACAATGGACCATTTCCTATCTTGATTTTTATGTTGCTGCCTGGATAATGTAGGGCAGCTGCATTTTCTCCCCTCTTACAGTTTAATTCAGAGGTGAGAGGAAATGAAAAGGATTGTTTGTCAGGAAATGTTACTGTTTTTCAGCTGAGAACACGCACGGAACAACAGCTGTTTGTGTAGCAATATGCCTAGATAGTTCCACAAACTGCGGTCACAGGTTTAGATAAGGCTGCCACGAACTTGGAAGGCACCAAACTGTCAGAGAAGGTTCAAAAAAGTCCCCTAGGACTTACCATAGGTGTAGCATGTAGTCTCCAATTTCTGAACTAAGTTTAATAAAGGCTTCATATATCAGCATGTGATTCTTAGCATAGTCTAGACCACTGTAACTTCAGCATGGAAAAGATATGACATAGACACATAGAGAATGCAGTCATAACCACAAGGTTAATTTTCTCCAAGGATAGAACTTTTGAAGACTCTTACTAATGAAATTTTCTGTAGCTGATTTGACCACGAAGTATCATACCACAAACTAATTTCATAAAAACTAAAATTATCTGCTCTTTTAAAAGTTTTCTATTCAATATAACCTCTATTAGATCTTAAAACCAGTGGAAGTCTACAAGCACATTTGGTTTTCTATGTCATGAAACACACGTTGATTTTCTTTGAATATAAATGTATATTAATCTCCAGATATACTGGGCATGTTTAAGAAAATGTAATTCATTTATTTAAATATTAAATTTTAGAATTATTTGGAAATAATTTGAAATTATTTGGAATTATTCCAAATAAATTGGGAAATTATTAAGATGGATTTTGGTATAAACCAAATTCACTGCTATATCAGGAAGGTAAAGCAGAAATAAAATATTTGTAAATAAACACAGAGAGAATGCATTTTAAACACTAAAAACGCATTGGTTAATATTAACTATGCTCTTTAAGTAAATCATCAATAAAATATTTGGATAGCAATTTCTCCATTATTTTTATTTTATTTTTCTGCTAGGAAAACTGGACTACCAGGTAGAGAAACACTCCTTTATTCCTCTGATATAAAGCCAAATACAAATGTTTTAGTTATATTTTCATGGATGTAGGGGTGCAAGGGCAGTGTTGCATAAACATATTGCACAGTGGTGAAGTCTGGGCTTTTAATGTACCCATCACATGGATAATAAACATTGTACCCTATAAGTAATATTTCATCTCTCGCCTCCCTGCCACCCTCTCACAATTTGGAGTCTCCTATATTATCCAATTATCCACTGATGGACACTTAGCTTGATTCCATGGTTTTGCTATTGTGAATAGAGCTGTGATGAACATATGAGTGCAGGTGCCTTTTTGATGTAAAGGTTTCTTTTTCTTTGGGTTTATACCCAGTAATGGGATTGCTGAATCAAAGAGTAGTTGTATTTTTAGATCTTCAAGAGATCTCCATACTGTTTTCCATAGAGGCTGTACTAATTTACATTCCCACCAGCAGTGTATAAGCATTCCCTCTTCTCCATGCCAACATCTGTTGTCTTCTGACTTTTTAAGAATAGCCATTCTGAATTGTGTAGGATGGTATCTCATTGTAGTTTTAATTTGCATTGATCTGATGATTAGTCATGTTGAGCATTTTTTCACATGCTTGTTGACCATTTGCATGTGTTCTTTTGAAAAATGTCTGCTCCTGTCCTTTGCCCACTTTTTAATGGAGTTGTTTTTATCTGGTTGGATTGTTTGAGTTCTTTGTAGATTCTGAATATTAGTCTATTGTTGGATGCATAGTTTGTCAATGTTTTCTTCTATTCTGCAGGTTGTCTTTTTTTTCTGTGTAGAAGCTTTTTAGTTTAAGCTCCATTTGTCAATTTTTGTTTTTGTTGCTTTTTTTTCAGGTCCTTGTCATAAATTCTTTCTTAGGCCAATGTCCAGAAGAGTTGTTCCTAGGTTTTCTTCCAGCACTTTAATAGTTACAGGTCTTATACTCAAGTCTTTAATCCATCTTGAGTTAATTTTTACATGGTGAAAGATAGGGGTCCAGTTTCACTCTTCTGTATATGACAGTGCAGTTTTCCCAGCACCATTTATTGAAAAGGGTGTCCTTTCCCCACTGTATATTTTTGTCAGCTTTGTCAAAGATCAGTTGGTTGTATATATGTGGCTTTATTTCTGCATTCTCTATTCTGTTCCATTTATCTATGTGTCTATTTTTATACCAGTGCCCATGCTGTTTTGGTTACTAAAGTCTGTTAGTATAATTTGAAATCAGGTAAGGTGATGCTTCCAGCTTTATTCTTTTTGCTTAAGACTGCTTTGGCTAATTGAACTCTTTTTTGGTTCCCAAAATGTGAACATAAATATGAATATCTGTACCCACCTGCAGGTCTAACTCAGAACTAAGGTACAGAAAATCGAAAGCAAAACTGAATGCTTTAAGAATAAAAATTAAAACTAGGACTAAACACTGCAATAAATCAGAAGTAGTGCCCCGTGTACATACTTAACTATTTACAGATAAAAACAGGCATTACCACAACACTAACTATACTCATTTATATATAAAAAATACAATTTTCATACATCACAAAAAATCTTCCATTATAACACAGAAGTGATATTACCAGACGAGAATCAGTGAAGTATACTGCCTTTTCTAGTTATTATTGTACAATGCTGCAGGTATTAATTTAGAATTAAGTAATTATATTAATTTTATAATTCTTTTTTTCTAATTCTTTGAAAAATAACTTTGGTCATTTGATGAGAATTATGTTGAATATGTAGATTGCCTTATGCAGTATAGTTATTTTGATGACACAGATTCTCCCAATCCATGGGCATGGGCTATTTTTCCATTTTTGTTTCAACTATGATTTCTTTCATCAGTGTTTTGTAGTTCTCCTTTAGTTTTAGAATGCAAATTCTTAGCTGGTAAGGACTATATTAGAGGAACACTAATGTGATATAGCCAGAAGAATATTCAGAAGTATGTTCAGAAAATCATGTAGTTGTGGTTGAATCTAGCTGCAAATTGTGTAAAACTTTTTTTCTACATTAGTAATATTTTCTTTGGATAGATTACTATGGATGGAATTTATGTCTCAAAGGATTGGGGTTTTTAATACATGTCACCAAATTGCCCCCCAAAAGGGTTACATGTTTGCCCTTCCATTAGCAGAGTAGGGTAGGAGACTATTCTCTTGTCACCATTTTCAACACTGGGTTATATGTTTTTTAAAATTCATGTCAATTAACTAGATAGAGAGTGCCATCTTTCTACTCAGTTATAATTTGCTTTTGTGTGATTTCTTTAAAAAATAAAAACTTCTAGATGTTTCTTAATCATTTGTATCTCTCCTTTTACAAGCTGCCTATTAAATGTTTCGTGCCCATTATTCAATGGGTATGTTCTCATACCAACTACTTTGTAAAAACTCTTTATGCATTAAAAATTATAAGCAGATATGTCTGGACATATCACTAAATATTTTACCAACTTGTCCTTTTTCATTTAGTTTTCCATGTTGTTTAATTTTAAATTTTCATTTCATTAAATCTATTAACCTTTTCTCACGTTTTTTTATCCTGCACTTATGCTTCAGAAGCTCTTTCCACTCTGAGATAGAAAGTGCCATGTTTTCTAACTTTTTGAAACAGTTTTATTACTGAGGTATAATTGACATACAATAAACTACACATGTTTAAAGAATGCGATTTGATAAGTTTTGATAAATATACATACTTGTGAAACAATCACCACATCAAGATAATAAATATGTCTATCACCTGCAAGTTTCCTGTGTTCCTTTCAATCCTTCATTTCCAATTCTCTTTGCTCCCTCCCTCTTTCCCCTTCCTAGGCATCCACTAATATACTTCCTGTCATCATAGATTACTTTGCAGTGTTTGAGAAATTTATACAGATAAATTCATACAATATGTACCCTTACCTCGATTCCTCCAATCAGCATAATTATTTTGAGATTTATCCATATTGTAATGTATATCAATAGTTTATTGCTTATTCCTTGGTAGTAGTTCATAGTATAAATATATCACAATTATTTTATCCATTCATTTGTTGATGGACATTGGGGTTGTTCTAGTTTTGGCCTATTAGAAATAAAGCTGCTATGAACATTCACGTGTTAAGTCTTTATATGGATGTATGCTTTCTCTTCTCTTGGGAAATATCTAGTAATTGAATGGCTGGATCATGCATGTTAAGTTTCTTAAGACACTAAAAAACCTATATTCCAAAGTGGTAGTATCATTTTACTTTCCGAACAGTAGCATATGAGAGTTTCAGTTCCTCCATATCCTTACCATCACTTAGTGTGGTGAATCTTTCATGCAGCCATTGTAATAGATGAGTGGTGGTATCTACTGCTGCTTTAATTTAATTCCTTCATGGTTAATGGTGTTGAGGATCTCTTCATGGGATTATTTTCCATTTGTACGTCTTCTTTGATCCAATCTGTGTTCAAATCTTTTGCCCATTTTTGATTCTGTTGTTTTGAGGGTTCTATATATGTTCTGGTTACAAGTCCTTCATCAGATAGATACAGTATATGCTTTGCATATGACAGTATGGAGTTTCAGTAATGACAGTATGGAGTTTCAGTAAAGAGTCATCAGTTAGCTAAGCGCTATAGAAAGAGGAAGTAGATAAGAAGTCACTTATTCAGAGAAGCCTTTCATGACTGCTCAATAGAATTTGGCCACTTTCTGTTATTTGTAAAATTCATCACAATTTCTAATTATGTATATACTTGTCCATCTGCCCTTGAGAAACATGGTCTCAAAGTAGAACCCCAAGATTAGTAGCACCAGCATGAACTGGGAACACAGAAACCCAACTTCTCAGACTGCCCAATCCCAGACCTGCTGAATTTGAAACTCATTAGTACAATAATGACACTACACACCTTAGAGCACTTCTGTGGAGATTAAGTGAGATGACATATGTAAAGCACTTTTGTACACTTTAGCTTAGTATACAAGGAAAACACAACAATTTTGAGTTATAATTGGCATTATTACTTCTGGTCCTGGTTTGGTGGCATAAAGAAGTTGCACAAAAAATATATATAATCATAAGTTAATTGTAAACTATAATGAGATTAGGTTGTTTCCCATAGAAAGATGGCTACATGGCCAGCAAAAGGTTTGTCACAAACCATTAGCTTATAATTCAGTAAATTATAGGATCTGTTCCTTGGTTTTAGTTGGCTCAGAGTCTTGACTTGTGCTGTAGTTTGAATATTCCCTCCAAAATTCATGTTGAAATGTAATTGCCAGTATAACACTATTGGAAACTGGGGCATTTAAGGAGTGATTAGGTCATGAGGGCTCTGCCATCATGAGTGGATAAAGCATTATTGTGAAAATGGGCTAGTTATCATGGGAGACGGCTCCTGATAAAAGAATGAGTTCAAATCAATTTCCTCTTTTTGTCTTGAGTGCATGTTTGCCCTTCTACCATCAAATATAGCAGCACAAAAGTCCATACCAAATGCTGGCACCACGTTCTTGAACTTCCAGGCCTTCAGAATTGTGAGAAATAAATTTATCTTCTTTGTATATTACCCAGTCTCTGGTATTGTTATAGAAGCAGAAAACAAAGACAACTTGCCAGTGTGCCAAGAATGGATTGTTTTTTTTTGGATAGACTAATACTAACTGGGCTAATGATAGATGATGCAAAAATGAGTCACTGTATGAGCTGTCATAAGGGCTATAAGTACCACATGAGTTGGACCACTGGTTGGTGCAGTCAGAACTTCCTCTCTCTATAGATTGTCTCTGCACTGTGAAAGACTAAATATACAAATGGACAATGGCCAGGCTAGATATAAAAATTAAACTTTCACTCACAACCTGCAGCAAGCTTCCCAGGAACCAACCCCCTTACCTATAATGAACAGCCCAAATCAGCCTGCTACAAGTCAGACATGCGGGAAATCAAATTGCTATGTCTAGTGACAATCCCAGAAACTAAGCCACAACTCCTGTAACAATTGTCCTGAAATAGCCGGGATTTAATTTACAACTGACAGCTTCTCTAATCTTTGTCCCCTCTTTCAATTTAGGACCAACCAGAGAAAACCAAATTTGCATCTCTAACCAATCACATAGGATGCCCCTCTTCTAGTTAGCCTTGCTACAGCCAAACTACGTGAACAGTCTCCAACTGGGGCATATCTAAACTCTTCGTTTTTTCCACTTTAAGTTTTACCACTCCTTTGCCTGCCTTTGTGTCCTTGCCAAAACACAAGCAACAATGGCCAACTCCCTTGCTATAGCAACGTCAGAATAAATGGCCTCTGATTTTCTCATTTGTTTGGGCTTTATTTATTCCCACAACTACATGGGGAAGCCAGGCTGAGATGCCTACAGGGAGGCCTGCCATGGATACCTAGTTTAATTCCTTCCATGGTAATTGCCGAGGAATGCTGATACAGTCTCCACTGTGTTATTGCATTATTTTAACTGTGAGAGTTTGGGGACTCTGCTATTGACTCATTGCATTATCATCTACTCCACGATGGTGATGATGATGACTAAGAGAACTGTAACAATGATGAGGACAACAGACAAGGCTAATAACAGCTAACATTTACAAAACACTTGCTGTGTGCTAGGTTCTCTCAGAAGCACTTTTGTCACATAAATTAACTCATTGAAGACCCCCAGATTTCTCAAAGTACATCGGCCTCAGCTGGGGACTTGTTAGATATGCAAATTCTCTGACCCCTTCCCCACTGACCAAATCAAGACCTCTGGGGCTGGGGCACAGCTATCTGTTTTAAGTGGTCCTCCGGGTGATTCTGATTCAGCTTAAGTTTGAGACCCACTGGAATACCCCATGAATTAATTCTAATTCCTATAATTTAGTTTAGAACATTGAAGCATACCTAGGGCAGTTAAGTAACTTAACTGAAGATATGGAGTTTCCTGTTTTATTTTTAATCTAACTAGTCTATGTGGATACTATTCACTTTAGGAGATTTTAACTAATTAATGTGGAAGAACAAAAACAGATTATAAGAAAATATTCTGATATTAAAAATGTTTTACCCAGATCCCTGCAAATGGGAGAGTAAAAGCCAGCCTTAGAGATTGTATGAGTTCCTTCAAAACCACCAAGATTAACTATTTTTCCCTGCAGCCGTGTTTTCCTCAAGGATATGTAACAGTGAATTACTGAAGAACACAAATTGAAATCAGCCTCAACCAAATGAGATCATTTATGTGAAAACAAATTTAAAAACAAATTTTAGGGAGTTATACAAATTCAAGTTACTGTCATTATTGTTAGGACCAATAGCAGCATCTGTAAAATTATCCTCCTGGTATTCTCACTGCTCTGTGATTTAGGTTGTGTCTACTCAACCAAAATTTTGATCAGTGCAGTGGGAAAAAGAAATACGTCAAACCAGTTATTTGGTACTGTCTAGCCCAAAACAATGGGTGGATCCTTTTTCATCCAGTTATTTTGGCAAAACCAATCTGGGCTCTGTTGCTTTGTTTTGACTAAGTAAATACTCTCTATGCCTTTTTTCACATTTAAGTGTCCACAAATCTTCCCCTGCCACCGTTAATTGTTTCATGGAACTGCTCCTAGCTCAGACCTTAGCTCACTCTTCCAAGAGATTTGTCTCGTTTCTTTTTCTTTTACAAATGTGCTCCACAAACTCACTTTTCCTGGAGGCTCTTCTTGATCCACCAAAATAACAACTATGAGTGGACATGACAATGTTGGACACCCCTAGTTTTAAACATTTTCTAGACAATGAACCTTTTTAATTTAGAATAGGTTTCTGAAGGGCTCTACCACATAATAATAAAAATTGCTACATCAATAGCAACTTATACCATTTACTGAAGGCCTGCAATGTTCTAAGATCTTCCAGTCCTACTCTGCAAGGCTGAAGAATGAAATGATATATTCCTCTGAGAACAAATTATTTATTCAAGGGGGTCTGCCTATAAGCAGCCATTAGGCCTGTTTCATGAGGACAACAGATAAGGCTAATAACAGCTAACATTTACAAAACACTTGCTGTGTGCTAGGTTCTCTCAGAAGCACTTTCGTCACATAAATTAACTCATTGAAGACCCCCAGATTTCTCAAAGTACATCGGCCCCAGCTGGGGACTTGTTAGATATGCAAATTCTCTGACCCCTTCCCCACTGACCAAATCAAGACCTCTGGGGCTGGTCTAGGTAAGGCTTTTACATTTGAGTATCTGCAAATGATCCCAAATCAATGGGATCGCTCCAAAATACAGTAAAAGAAAAGTTTGATATAGCACACAAGGAAGACAGCCTATGAAGAGAAAGGAAAACTTTTCATGTTTGTATTCCACTGAGTTTAGACACAGTCACACATGCATTATCTCAGACACAGTTTTACATTCACTGTAATGCTCATTTCTTCCCCTGACTTATGGCACTCAAGTGAGGAAGAAAAGGGTTTTTTTTCTTTTCTTTTTTTTCTTTTTTTTTTTTTTGAGATGAGTCTCGTTCTGTCGCACAGTACGTTACATATTAGCCATCATCATCATCCCCTCAGATGGAAACTGAACTTAGAGAAGCTGCATCACTTCCCCCCAGGAACCACAGTTATCAAGTGGCAGAGGTATGAATGGAACCCAGGCCTCATGAAAGTGTTCCACCACATTAAAAACTATCAGGATCAAAATGCTTTACCTTTGTGGTTCTTAATTCTTATTCTCAACCACCAATCCAGGCTTCTGGTTTAGGGCTTCAGCTCTGGAGTCAGACATCCATCCCTCTTCCTGGCCATCTTGAGGCCCATTTGGGCCTCCTTCAGTGCCTCAGTCTTAACATCTGTGAAGTGGAGATAACATCTAGCTCACAGAATTCTAGTGAAGGTAAAATGGGATAATGCATGTGTAACTGTGTCTGAACTCAGTGGAATACAAACATGAAAAGTTTTCCTTTCTCTTCATAGGCTGTCTTCCTTGTGTGCTATATCAAACTTTTCTTTTACTGTATTTTGGAGCGATCCCATTGATTTGGGATCATTTGCAGATATTCAAATTTAAAAGCCTTACCTAGATCAGATCAATTTTAAAAACACAGTTTTACATTCACTGTAACGCTCATTTCTTCCCTTGGCTTATGGCACTCAAAATGAAGAAGAAAAGGGTTTTTTTCTTTTCTTTCTTTCTTTTTTTTTTTTTTGTTTTTGTTTTTGTTTTTGTTTTTGAGATGGAATCTCATTCTCTCGCCCAGGCTGGAGTGCAGTGGCACAATCTCGGCTTACTGCAACCTCCGCCTCCCAGGTTCAAGCAATTCTCCTGCCTCATCCTCCCAGGTAGCTGGGACTACAGGTGTGTGCCACCACGCCTAATTTTTGTATTTTTTTAGTAGAGATAGGGGTTTCACCATATTGGTCAGACTGGTCTTGAACTCCTGTCCTTGTGATCCGCCTGCCTCAGCCTCCCAAAGTGCTGAGATTACAGGTGTGAGGCGTTTTTTCTCTTATGTCACCCCACTTTATTTATCTTCCAGTGCTTTAGAGAGGAGCACTTTTCTCTAACCCAGCTGGTAGTGCTCCATACCTGTTGGCTGTCATATTCTCTAGAAGGCAGCAGTATACTTCCCAGAGCACTGGAGCTTCCTGATTGCACAGTTCTCTGATAATGGAGACAGGCTCCACCCTGACCCCTTCTGAGCCCTGCCCCCTCTCCCCCTGGCCATCCACCCTTCAGCATCTTGCTTTTGGGGTGGGGTCCCTTCAAGGTGGCCTAAGCCCAGGTACCTTCCACAGTGTCCGATGGACCAACTGAAAACTCATTCACCTTTGCCAGCCAAGCCATCTCCCTCTCTTTCTCTTCTCCCTTTGATCAAAGATTCAGGCAGAAGACCAGCCAGCCTGCTACATAAGCAGATGTATAACAGCCCAGGGCTCCATGTTAGGGGCTTCTCTAATAACTTTAAGAGATTCTCTTGGAGCCTGCACTTGTCTGTGGGAGAAGACACATTCACAGGAAGGGAGAAAGTAGTGGCTCACTATAAATACTGGATTCTCAACTCCTCTCTTGAATGAGTCCCTGGATCTTTTTGTTTCTGCTTACATAGACTTCTGGGGAGAAAGGTGGTCCCACGATGGTTGGGGTGGCAAAGCCAGCTCACATGCTTCTTTATGATCCCTAAAAAGATTGCTTAGCAGCTCTCTTTTTGTTATTATCTTTATAAAAGGGAATATTTCTTGTCTCTAGTAGCCATTTCCCAAGCTAATAGGAACTACTCTGTAGCATGTACGAAGCACAGCACATTATATATTAGCCATCATCATCATCCTCTCAGATGGAAATTGGACTTAGAGAAGCTGCATCACTTCCCCCCAGAAACCACAGTTACCAACTGGCAGAGGTGTGAATGGAACCCAGGCCTGGCTCCAAAGCCCTCGTCCTTCATCAGGTAGCTTTCCCTGAAGGCTAGGGGAGCCTGTTTGGTGGTCAGAGGGCCTTGTGTTTAGTTCACAGGCTGGTTTCCTAAAATTAGTAAAGGTTTATTAGATGGCAATGTCTGTGTTTTATTATCCAACATAAATTTTATTACTGCATTTAATCAAAACCTCCTACAGTGTCTGAAAAGTAGTACTACCCTTATTATTTTGCTAGTGGCCTTTTAGATTTATTTTGTAGTTGTGGTTCTTGTTGGTAGAATGAGGATTCATACGGTTTTCCACCCCTGAAATAGTCTTAAAAACAAAAGAGTTTTGAATTACTGATCTAGAATATGAATTTATGTTGTTGATAGCCAATATTACCAAATCTTTGGTTTTCTCTCTGGTAATGAAGGAAAAACTCCAGGTGGCACACACTTCATTAAACAGACTCAGTTCACTTTTGAAAGCCATATTCTTTTGAACTTTATAGTAGATTTCCAAACATTGATATTCACCAGTGTTTAGTTAAAGCGAGAACTAAAGCTTGTGCAGTGGAATTTAAACCAGCTTTAGTGACTTCCAGAATCATAAGAAAAATATTTCCCTTTAACTCAACTGAAAGAATACTTTCCAAATCTAGTTTTGTCATCATTCTTTAATGTTTTCTGTATAATGGATAAGTTTCTAGGCAGAATGCCAGAAAAAATATATAAATGCAAGCAGCTAGTCACAAATGAAAAACTTCCAAAAGATAATATAATGCAGTCATATCACATTTTTGGAAAAAATGGGATTACTTATGCTAGCAGTTTGGGCATCTAAGTCAGGATTGGAGAGGCTCAATTTCCTAGCATTGGATAAAACCCCAGAGAGGAAAAAAATGCCAATTCAGAATGATACATGCCAAACAAATCTTAATTAAAAATATTTTTCTTCAGAGATACATGGTTTTTCCTCTTTTCTTTGATCTAGATTTATTTTTCCTGAGCCCCACCTCACCCCTCCCACTTCAGTGGCCTGTTCATCAGTCTCCTGGGAGCAGTTCTGGGTTTCCTCCACTCCATTCTCAGCACAAGGCTGTGGTCTTTCTCCTTGAGGACTACAGAGATCATGGGGTTGAAATGAGCTATCAAGCCATGAAAAGACATGGAGGAAACTTAAAGGAGAGGTGGTTGGGAGGGGGCAGGGACTTGGGGCAAGGCGCACACGCAGGAGGAGACGAAACAGATACAGAGGTTGGAGAGGAAGACTTTGTGCCCTGCCACAAAGTCATACAGCTGGGGAAGGACAGCAGCTTTTCAAGGCCAAGTTTAATGCTTTCACTACTTCTCCTGGTTGATGTGGAGAGGAGGACCAGCTAGGTCTAAGGACTAGTGGAATATTTCATATACGATTATATGAAGACACTTATTTGATCAATTTCCCACTAGACCTTTAAATTCAGAGATTCTCTGTTGGCTGTGTTTATATTCAAGTAGCAGTTTGGCTTTCCCTAGTGTTAATGCAATATCAAACACCCTTCTAACAATGAATGAAGTTTTCCAATAGTTTTGTCACCCTGGAGTCATTTGAAAATCATGACAAATTAGTTAATATCCGCAAGTGATTTTAGATTGGGTTGGATTCCAGTCTAAAATTACCTGCATATTTTTCCATGAGGAGTTGTTAGCCTATGGAGCAAGTTATCTATGTTTCCTGGCAGCCCAAGGCATCAGCAAGTGGAAAGAAATCAGACCCCTTTGTTGATTGAACACACAAAATCAGCATTCATGTCTCCTTATACCTGTAGTACTAGGGGCTCTAGGCACTTTCATGAGTGTGTGAAACATATTTTCAGGGCAAGATAGAGTCATAACGTTTGTGGTCTGTGCAATGGCCGCCGCTTCAGAACTCATCTCCAAGGAGCTACATTGCTCAATTTACAGACAGGAAGCTGGAGCCCAATATTAGACTCCCATGCTCCAGAAGAGAAGAGCGAATACATTTGGAAATAAGAAATTTAAAACTGAATGGAAGAAAAGATTATCCATATATAAGAAAAATTATGATAATACATTTGTGGGAAACAGAAAATCCAAGAAATTTTTCTCAGCACATTTGAAAATTTTGATAAGATATGATGGAATTTATTTTCACATAATGTCAATAAACTCCATTATTCAAGGATGGAATAATAATTACATTTGTTGTGGTAAATCCAGACAATGGAATATTATGCATTGATAAAAAGAAATGAATTGTCAAGCCATGAAAAGACATGGAGGAAACATGAATGAAAGTGAAAGAAGCCAGTTCTGAAGACCACGTACTCCATGATTCCCACCATATGATATTGTGGAAAAGGCACAACTATGGAGAGAGTAAAAACATCCAGTGGTTGTCAGGGATTAGGAGAAAGGAAGGGATGAATAGGTGGAGCACAGAGGATTTAATGGCAGTGAAACTATCTTGTATGCTATTACAATGATGGATACGCGTCATTATACATTTGTCTAAACCCATAGAATGTACAACATCAAGAGTGAACCCCACGGACTTCGGAGGATAATGATGTGTCAGTGTAGGTTCATGGCTTGTAACAAATGGATGACTCTGGTACAGGCAGTTGATAGTGAGGGAGCCTGTGCATACATGGGGGCAGGGCATATATGAGAGGCCTCTGACACATTCCTCTCAATTTTGCTATGAATGTTAAACTGCTTGCAAAGATAAAGTCTATATTTTTAAATCTAAAAATCACAAAAAATAATGATAAAAATATTTTTGAAATTTAAAAAATTACACTTGTAAAAACTGATACTGAAATGTTGTTAATAGTCAGAATTTAAAAATGATCATTTTCCCTCCCCTGTTCCAAATAGCATGTGACTGGGTTCCAGTGTTTGTATTTCATGCTAAACAAAGTTTGTATTTGGTGCTGGTTTGGAAGTTCTGCTTATACATTCTAATTTGTGGTTCTAGTTTTTGAAAATAAAAACTTCAGAAAAGGAATAACATGGTTTCTACTGTACCTTAGGGAAAGGGCGGGTAAGACAGAAGCAGCCAAACTTCTGGAAAACAGAAGTTTGATTCTAGACATGTATATACGTGGTTTCTATTACAAAAACTCCTCTAAACATTCTGGATTATTATGACTGCACCATTGGGTTCCAAACAGACCATCTAAGTTATTGTTGTTTTAATGTGGTTCATCCTAACTCCCATATTATTTCTTCTTGCAAAAATCCCACTGACCTGAGGATGAAACTTAGGCATTAATGCTCTTCAGGAGTGGGCAAAGGGATTGCAGAGGAGGACAACTGAATTGTGTGCTGGCCTCACTGATGCTACACTAAGACAAAATCAATGCCTTGCTTTATGCTTTATATAACATGTTCACATATATCAGAATTCTACCATCGACTATATATGCCATTTCTACTTTCATTTTTCAGATGAGAAACACTCAAATGTGATTTGCACAAAATGGCTTGGCTAGTAAATACTGCGGCTGGAAAACAGAAATTCAAAATTAATCTTGTTATCTCCTTTTAATGGCAAAGGAAATGCAGACATGGATGCTTTGTAAAGCTCAACTCTGCAAATTAAAGAGACTAAGAGAACCACGATCTGAATCTTCTTTCTTCCATGCTCATACTTTTGCCAACACACCACCCTGAAAGGTCCGTGCATTTGTGGGGCAGGAATCCAGGAGAATATGTTCAGCTAGAACTTTCCTGGGAACCCAGTCACTTTCTCAGTAGGTAAGAGACTCTCCTGTGACTTGGTGCTGTGAGACCACCGCAGACAACGCATAGCTGACCAATTCAAATAAAATTTCAACCTAGAAATTGCCTTTATGTGAGTCGAATCCTTGCCTTTATCAAGTAGAACCTCAGATTATTTCTCAAGACAGTCCCAGGAAAATGTTTGCATTCCTGGGGACCCATCTGTAAAATACCCCAAGGTTTAGAGGGAAGATTTCCTTTAAAAGTAATCACCATGGGGATCACCCAGAGAGACATGTGGGCATTTTAGCAGGTAACTAAATGTCTGTATCTGGTCTTTGAAACGATCCACAAAAGAGCTTACAATTATTTGAGTTACATGTTACCTTCTGCTTTAAGGAGTAGCAGTTTACCCTAGCAAGGTAAGGCTTTTCAGTCTAGTTTCATTGCCCGAGAAGCCTTCCTAGTCTGTCCTTGTAAAAAACTTCCAGAACCTGCAATAATAATTATTGCCAAGCTTTTAAAAATTGCATGCTTTTCACATATGGAAGCAATAACTGTCAACTTCCATCATAATTTAAATGCCGAAACTTCATTTTGACCACATGTGGTTCTTCCTTGCTGGGTGAATGACTGTCTGTTTTTGTTTGTGGCTCTTTACTCATTTGCTGGGATAGAGCTAGAAGTTACTTCAGCTTGTCTCAGATGCCTCTTTCTGATTTAGAAGCAAAGTCAACTTCACAATAATAATTGATTGTAGGCCAGGCACAGTGGCTTATGTCTGTAATCCCAGTACTTTGGGAAGCCCAGGCAGGAGGATTACTTGAGGCCAGGACTTGGAGACCAAACTGGGCAACATAGCAAGATCCTGTTTGTACAAAAAATTTTTTCAAATTAGCTGGGCCTGGTGACACGAACCTGTAGTCCCAGCTACTCAATGGTGGGGGAGCTGAGGTGGGAGGATTGAGCCCAGGAGGTCAAGGCTGCAGTGAGCCATAATTGTATGACTGGACTCCAGCCTGAGTGACAAAGAAAGACGCTGTCTCATACACAAAAGAATGTAAACCAATGGGAAGTTGAGACAGTGACAGTGACGGATAATCATATTTGACTATCTCGGCCAATTCTCATTGTGAAGAGTGATTCCAATTTCAAAATTCAAATTTGCCTTCAAAATGTTTCTACATCTTATTTTTGTGGCTACTGTTACTCAAATGAAATGCATTCCTAGATAACATAGGGAATCAAAGAAAGGATTATTTTTCCTATAATCGCTAACATAAAGCAACTGAATTTTTGTTATATTTCACCAAGGACATTTACCCACAGTATGCCTGCCATCATATAATACTAACAATCTCTTAAAACTTACTCTTCTAATCAAAATAACAAAAATTCTATTTCCAGAATTAATGTTTCCAAAAGAATTACAGTTGTCCTATTTTCTTTCAAGACACTGCTATACAAATAAGAAAAAGAAAAGAGATGTTTTACAAATAAATATCACACAAAAACTTCCATGAAACTAAATTTTTCAGATATTCATGTAAAACTTAAAGAAACATTCATCTAACTACAAAACAACTATTTTCTGCACATTAATGATAAACAATGTATTATCACATGTATATTTACATAACAGATTAAGATTCATAGCATTTGTTTATAATAAGTTGGATGAGAGTTCAGTTAATAATAGCAGATTTCACATTCATTCATTATTTCACTTACCCCATATTTGTGTCCCAGCTCAAATCTTACATCAAATTATAATCACCAATGTTGGGGGAGGGGCCTGGTGGGGAGGTGATTGGGTCATGGGGGCAGATTTCCCCCTTGCTGTTCTCATGATAGTGGGTGAGTTCTCACGAGATCTGGTTGTTTAAAAGCGTGTAGCACCTCCCCCTTCTCTTTCTTTTCCTCCTGCTCCAGCTATGTAGGATGTGCCTGCTTCCCCTTTGCCTTCCACCGTGATTATAAGTTTCCTGAGGCCTCCCTAACCATACTTCCTGTACAGCCTGTGGAACCATGAACCAATTAAATCTCTTCTCTTTATAAATTACCCAGTCTCAGGTAGTTCTTTATAGCAATGCAAGAATGGACTAATACAAATATCCTTTGAATTACACAAACATTAGGTGCTTACCTACATGAAACACTGCTGGACCGCTGTGGGATGCACAGTTGAACAAGGAACTTATCCTTTAAGATCTTACCAGGTAACAAGGGAGACAAAAGGCAGAATCTGGCTTATCCTGATGATGGCTATAATCCCATATCTTACCAAAGAGCAACATGGATTACTTCTGGGTGGGAACAATAGGAAACAACATTTGAGTTAGGAGTAGAAAGACACTCCCAAAAGAATGCAACTGTGAACTAAGGTGCATGACTGCTGTGGGGAGATATCTGAGTAGGTGGCTTTTTGCAGTCCTTTAAGAACAATAATAATAAATACCCATTTGTTTAGGGTCTATCATATGCCAAGTGCCCATATATGATCTAATTTCATATTCATAATATTATCTGTACAAGAATTATCTCCTTTTTATAGATGAAGAAACAAAGGTTCTGAAAAATCAAGTGACTTCTCTAAGATCACCCAGATAGGAAATGGAGAAGTCAGTGGCTGAACTCAGATGTTTTTGATGTTGAAACCAATGCTCTTCCCACTACGTGACAATGAAATGAAGCAACTCTCCCAAGGACTCAGAACGTACACATGCCTGATCGCTACATCTTCCTGGGCCCCTTATGTCACCATTCTTTCTTCCCCCAAAATGCCATTAGGATGTGTTGACAGCTAAGTTTTTATTTTAAAGGAGCCAGTGTGTCTTTTGACAAATCAATTCCAGGAGGAGAGTTTTGGAAATATGCTGTGGTAATATAATGGGATCTAAAAATTTCCAAGAGAGAGAATGAAGTTGTCAGAGCAGGCCCAGGGGCCTTCTGGTAAAACACATTTTCCTCATTGCTCACGTCTAAACTTTCTGTCTTCTCTCTCTGCTACTCAGGGGACTGCCTGAGTCAAACATTGGTGGTTTTAAGCATCACGTATATTTCTATCTGTCCCATTTGCTTTTCAACACTCGGTTTTATGCTCTGACAATTTA
>NW_012107319.1:748107-753664 GCF_000951045.1 Mandrillus leucophaeus
TGAATATCATTCTGTTGTACTAAAAGCTACTTTATGTGAAATAGTACTGAGAAATTATTTAGCTCTACCTTGTCAATATTTAAACTCATCCTTTATATTCTTTGTAGCATATCACAAATTTACATACCACAATCTAAACACACAAGAAACATAGCTTTCTTTACTATAAGAAAGCCCTCTTGTTCCTACTTTCAATGATAGCAGAAGAAAAACACAGAGGTGAAAATTAAAAGTAGTTCAGTATGGTATAAAACAGTATGTACTGGCCTAAGTTAATTTGGAATGAAAATTAATTCCACTCAAAATTCCACCTCCCAATGAGAGCTGTACCACTCCTCTCAGAGTCATGCCTGAATGCAGAGGGAGGCATTCCTATACTCAGGATAGTGACAGATGGAGTTTCAGGCAAAAAACAACATTCAGGTTTTTGCTAGTCTCCAGTGGATGAGCCTCTCTCCTCTGTGAGGGTCTGGTCCCTCCTGGTCTCTTGGGTGTCATGATGCCACTCGCTGTAGCACTCAGCAGTCCCTGCCAGAGCCTCTTGCAGGAGGCCCCTGCACTCAGCAGTCTCCCCATCTCAACTCCAGGTCTATCCAGTTAATAGTCTACCACAACTTCTGCATCACCCCTGGGTCCCAGGAACACTCAGCTGCCTTTGCTGCACCAAACTGAAGAATGATGCGCTCTGTCGGGCAGCCTTCTGGTCCGCCTATTTAGTCACATTCCTCAGACATTCCCGGCAGCCCTATGCTCAGCACCATGTTGAATTCATGGCTTCCCTATGTGGCTTGGGAGTCTCCTGTGAAACAACTGAGAAGCCATGCCTAAGACCCACACCAGGAATCCCCCAACTTTTCTGGGTGTTCCTACTGGCCCTTTCCCACCCCCTCACCAGGACTCAACTCTCACAAGGAAATCAAGTCATTCCTGTCTGATCTCCTTGCTCTGGTCTTCTATTATCCTTCTTGCATGCAATGGGTCTTACCAAAAGTCATTTCATCCAGCCTTCAAACAATACAGTTTACAGAAGTGTTCTCCAGTTAGGCTGTACATTAGAATCACCAAGGAAGTATTTTTAAAAAAAGCAATATTACCTGAACTCCATCTCAGACCAGATAATTGAATCAGAGTCTGTAGAAGTACCTAAGCATTAGTATTTTTTAAGGCTCCCCAAGTAATTCTGATACACAACCAGGGTCAGAATCCACTCATTTCAATTAAATTCTGATTTGAGTCAGGCTGACTCTTGATGGGTAAAGGGAAACTTTTGGGATTTAGAAAATGTCTTTCTGATGATAAGACATTATATTGCTAAAGACTCAAGAATGTCAGCTCTGAGAATCAAAACCAAAATCACCTTCTCTGCTCTGGAGTAGGAGTATCTATCATTTTTCAGAAATAACAAAACCCATTGATTCTATGTACAGGTAGCTGAGAGGTATTATAAGTTAAAGAAATTTAAAAACATACCAATTTAATATTTTTAAAATATTAGCATTTCATATTCTATTATTTTTGTGCATTCATTTATGCACTCACTATGGCTCACATGACTACATACAGGAGTAGGCAGGACCAGCATATATAGAGGAGGAATACGCAGTCACATGATTGTTGTGATTGGAGCAGCAAGAGAGGGCCCTCTTCGTACATTCATTTATTGAACAAATATGTCGTTTCTGAGTGCTTACATGGGGCCATGTGCTTTAGCATGTAGGAAGGGCACAATGGAGAAACCTGCTTTCTTCCCTTAAGAAGCTAAGAGTCCAGAGAGGCAGGTGATCACATTGAAGTAGAGATCTAAGGGTGCATAGCTGTGGCTGGGTGAGTTGAGAAAGGATTTTCAGTTAAATGAAAATTCCAGGATATGTGGGGACCAACTCAGGGCACACCTCTGAATTGCCCTTTCCTCTTTTTCATTTTGCTTTCTCCAATACCCCAACTTTTGTTCCCCGGGAACACTTCCCAGATAAGCTACTGCACAGGAGCCCTTGTCTCAGGGGAAACACAGGCTAAGCTCCACCTGTTCATCATCTGAAATTTTTCCTATAGAAGTAAGATTTCTGGTAGAATGAGAATAAGGAGGGAGGGGTTCTTCTGTAGCATGGGAAGATGGCTGGGAAGAATTCTAGGACAACAAAAGAGGCCAGGGGGAGAGGACAACTTGCTGGGAGACCAGAAAGAGCCAATAACAGAAGTCAGCAAAGAATCCTAGTCCAAAAGGTGAGGGGAGGAAGAGGAAGCAAATTTGTCGCCTTTTCTATTCAGGCTGGGGCCAGCCTCTCTCAGAACACTGGGATCAGATAACAGGACAATTGTCCTCCTTCCTGAAGACAGGAAGTGGGATCTTTCCCAATCCTATATAAGTGGACTTTCTTGTTTTAGCCAGAATGTACCATAAGAATCCTCACATCATTTATCTTTGAAATTGAAAAAGCAAAGGGGATAGGTGTTTCCACTTAATTTGCAGCAGATGGACCAAGATAGGGGTAAAAATTCAGTGTGAAAGTTTAGACAGGTTAAGCTGAGTGATGAAGATGCTAAACATGTCTTTGTCACTTAGGACAAGACATTGACTTTCCTTTTAGAGAGTGCTCCTGAAGGGGAAAAATGCCCTTAAAGTGGAGAAAAGAGCAAAGAATAGCTTCTGAAGAAGAGAAATTTAAAATACCCTCTTTTTAATCATTGGCTAGGGAACTAGGAAAATGAACCTTGAAAATAATCCACTGCCCTGATAAAATAAATTTAGTGAGACGGGAAATTTATGGTTGGACAACTTAATACTGAACAACCCAAATGAAGTAAAACGGATTGAGGTAAGAAATGAAACCATATTTCTTTTAATTGTATGTTTTTAATAAAGAAAGCTTGGCTAATCCATAAAGACCCGCCTCCTGAAAAAAAAAAAAGTTAACCACAAACTGAGATGTTGAGTCATCATAAATCAAAATAACTCTTAAAAAGCAAACTCAGAGTGCAAAGCCATAATTATCTGAAGTTACATTCTTGTCAGAAAATGGTTTTTGACCAAAAAAATGAAAGATGTTAAGAGCTATCACCAAAGTGGCAATAGAGATATTTCTACATGTTTAAATTCATTCAAATCACCAATCAGAAATAAAATAATTTAAAATTGCAGGACACTGATTTTTTAATTTTTATTCTTAGAAATGTAAGGAGAAGCAGCACAGCAGTGAATTAGAAATGGTATAAAATGAACATGCCTGTCTTTTGAATTAACCCATCAAAATTATTTTTATTTCTTCTTTTGCATTATTGCTTATACTTGTATTTAGGTTGCATTTCCTTCTGTTTTGTCATTTTAATGAAAGAGCATTTTGTTGTTAAAAGAAAGCAAACAACCTAGAAATCTCCTCAAGTTGCCACTACTGGGAGTTTTATCATAAAGAATCTGGGCATCTTGTGGACTCCAAGGGCAGGAGGACAGCAGCCTGATGGGGGCCTGGGACATCATTAGGAAACAAGCAGGATTCTCTCTCCATCTCTCTTGGGGGATGATGCAAACTCTGTTGGGATCCTCTCTGCATTCTGTTTTCCTTTTCTTTCTGTAGCAGACAGAGCAGTGCATTTCCCTTACTAATTAGCCACCAACTCCCAAAAATCTGCTCAAAATGGCAGCTTCTACCCCAAAAGTGGCCCCAAGTCAAAATTATCAGAAGGAATATAATTGACCAGCTAGGATTCAGTATGCACTTGCGGTCCACTCCAAACTGGGGGGCAGGAGCAGGTGTACTCAAGGTCACATGGCCAGCCACTAATTTAGCAGAGGCAAGACTGCACAAGATGATGGCATGGGCGGGTGAAAAGGGTGATGTGAAGGAGCAACAGAGAGGATGATGGAGAATTGGTGACCTCTCAGGCACTTGTACTACAGGGAGGTTATAGGTTTTGGCCTCCAGGAGAATGTTAGCAGGGGGAGAAGCAGGGAGGACAGGGCAGTGATTGTATCTTTTTCAATAGGTCCTTTTTTTCATCCCTCAAAAGGGTATTAAATATTGCTGCTCACAAAACAGACTTCAGGCAGTGTTTACTAAATGAATAAACAAAAGGTAAACTAAAATACATTTTGGGGAAAATATACTCAAAAAACAACACTGCTAACTTTTTAGTTAAGTTTGTTTTCTAGACCTTCCACAGGGGTCCTTGAGTGTTAGTAGCTCTCTCCTGGATGATTTAGAGATCTATTAATAGAAGAAGAAGACATAAGCATTGCCCAGTGTGCACGAGAATGGTATTCTGAGACTCCCCACCAGTTGGGTCTACTTTCTACAAGTTAGTATCTAGGGCCTTGGACTAGAGAGGAACAGCACAGAGCCAAGTTACAGTGTTAGTGTGAAATGCCCACACCCTAGGACTCAGCCCATTCCTGCAGCAATCCAGCTACCGGAGGTCCCCGTTTCTGTCAATGATAAATACAGATGCTTGCATAATATAATATTAGCTTATTACTGAATGCTTAAAACTTGGAAACATAATTTGCTGTAGTCAAGCTTTAAATGGCTACGGTGCAGGAGTCTGTCTCTCTAACGTTTAGCAAATATTTGCTTTGTGCCTACTCTGTGCCCAGCCTTCTGCCATGCATTAGAGAGAGAGCCATGACAACATAAGCATCAAGTTTACAACCTAGCAAGGACTCTAGGCTCTAAACAAATAATAAGCTGCCCACTTTGATGCAAAGAACCCATGCTCTGTATGACTTGAGCAGCGCTGCTAAACTCTCTTTGGGTTCTTGGTTGTATTCCTTGAAGGCCACTGCCAAAGAAAGTGACGCACTTAACAAATATTTTTGTAGTATAGTGAACAATGCTGAGAGGGGTACAGAAAAGGGGGTCCCCATTGTGAAAAAAGTATGGAGAAGGGGAATTTCTGTTGTTTCCTTTCTCTTGTCTCTCCCAACTTCTGCTAAGGGCAGCCCCTGTCACGTGTAAGTGCACACCAGCACATGAAGCTAAAACTGTGAAAATCCATCTTTCTGGACAGAAAACCAGTAAATGGGAACCTGGGAGCTGGAGAGTATTGTTGAAATCTCAGAGAGGAGAGACTTTGGAGAGGGGAATCCGAAATCTGCATGTCAACCAACCCAAGCCCTGGCATCAGCCCAAGCTGCACATGTGTATAACGCACCCAAAGAAGCAGAGGAAAGGCCTCAAGAACTGAACTGTACAACATATTCCATGCTCACATCCCAAACCAATCCCGGGCGGCCAGAGGCAGGCCTCTTTGAAGTCTGTACTGACATTGGAAGAAGAAGGTGAAATAGACCTTGCAGCCTAATGGGGCTGAGTGCTTGATAAAACAAAAATAAGACAGACAAAAACCATCATTCTCCAGATGATTTTAATAAGACATAAGAGTCTCACAACATGATATGTTAAATGTCAGGGCTGGGACTAGGGTGAGGTAAATGAAGCACTCACTTTGGACACAAAATTTAAAAGATAGGGGGACCAAAAAACTCAGTAATCAATATCAAAGATATTTTAATGGCCAGGTGCAGTTGTGCACACCTGTAGTCCCAGCTACTCAGGAGGCTGAG
>NW_012107319.1:753714-757522 GCF_000951045.1 Mandrillus leucophaeus
GACTGCACAAGATGATGGCATGGGCGGGTGAAAAGGGTGATGTGAAGGAGCAACAGAGAGGATGATGGAGAATTGGTGACCTCTCAGGCACTTGTACTACAGGGAGGTTATAGGTTTTGGCCTCCAGGAGAATGTTAGCAGGGGGAGAAGCAGGGAGGACAGGGCAGTGATTGTATCTTTTTCAATAGGTCCTTTTTTTCATCCCTCAAAAGGGTATTAAATATTGCTGCTCACAAAACAGACTTCAAGCAGTGTTTACTAAATGAATAAACAAAAGGTAAACTAAAATACATTTTGGGGAAAATATACTCAAAAAACAACACTGCTAACTTTTTAGTTAAGTTTGTTTTCTAGACCTTCCACAGGGGTCCTTGAGTGTTAGTAGCTCTCTCCTGGATGATTTAGAGATCTATTAATAGAAGAAGAAGACATAAGCATTGCCCAGTGTGCACGAGAATGGTATTCTGAGACACCCCACCAGTTGGGTCTACTTTCTACAAGTTAGTATCTAGGGCCTTGGACTAGAGAGGAACAGCACAGAGCCAAGTTACAGTGTTAGTGTGAAATGCCCACACCCTAGGACTCAGCCCATTCCTGCAGCAATCCAGCTACCGGAGGTCCCCGTTTCTGTCAATGATAAATACAGATGCTTGCATAATATAATATTAGCTTATTACTGAATGCTTAAAACTTGGAAACATAATTTGCTGTAGTCAAGCTTTAAATGGCTACGGTGCAGGAGTCTGTCTCTCTAACGTTTAGCAAATATTTGCTTTGTGCCTACTCTGTGCCCAGCCTTCTGCCATGCATTAGAGAGAGAGCCATGACAACATAAGCATCAAGTTTACAACCTAGCAAGGACTCTAGGCTCTAAACAAATAATAAGCTGCCCACTTTGATGCAAAGAACCCATGCTCTGTATGACTTGAGCAGCGCTGCTAAACTCTCTTTGGGTTCTTGGTTGTATTCCTTGAAGGCCACTGCCAAAGAAAGTGACGCACTTAACAAATATTTTTGTAGTATAGTGAACAATGCTGAGAGGGGTACAGAAAAGGGGGTCCCCATTGTGAAAAAAGTATGGAGAAGGGGAATTTCTGTTGTTTCCTTTCTCTTGTCTCTCCCAACTTCTGCTAAGGGCAGCCCCTGTCACGTGTAAGTGCACACCAGCACATGAAGCTAAAACTGTGAAAATCCATCTTTCTGGACAGAAAACCAGTAAATGGGAACCTGGGAGCTGGAGAGTATTGTTGAAATCTCAGAGAGGAGAGACTTTGGAGAGGGGAATCCGAAATCTGCATGTCAACCAACCCAAGCCCTGGCATCAGCCCAAGCTGCACATGTGTATAACGCACCCAAAGAAGCAGAGGAAAGGCCTCAAGAACTGAACTGTACAACATATTCCATGCTCACATCCCAAACCAATCCCGGGCGGCCAGAGGCAGGCCTCTTTGAAGTCTGTACTGACATTGGAAGAAGAAGGTGAAATAGACCTTGCAGCCTAATGGGGCTGAGTGCTTGATAAAACAAAAATAAGACAGACAAAAACCATCATTCTCCAGATGATTTTAATAAGACATAAGAGTCTCACAACATGATATGTTAAATGTCAGGGCTGGGACTAGGGTGAGGTAAATGAAGCACTCACTTTGGACACAAAATTTAAAAGATAGGGGGACCAAAAAACTCAGTAATCAATATCAAAGATATTTTAATGGCCAGGTGCAGTTGTGCACACCTGTAGTCCCAGCTACTCAGGAGGCTGAGACAGAAAGATCACCGGAGCTCAGGAGTTCAAGACAACCTGGGAAAAATAGTGAGACCTTATCTCAAAAAAGAAAACATATTTTACTGCATCAGTTTTTAAAAGCAAAATTGATGCAAAAATCCATGATGAACAAAATATCACAATTTTAAATAAGGGCAGGATCACTATTAATTATTTTTCCTTTTTCCCCAGGCTCCATTATGGCTCAGCACAGCACTGTTACTAATCCTGAAGGTCAGAACATAAAGGAGGCCCATGGTGTAGTCCACATAGTCAGTCTTCCAAGGCCCAGAGCAAGGGGGAGAAGAATGGACAGTAAATCTAGAGTGACAAAGGAAGGTTCCCAGAACACCCAGAAAGGCTCAAGGTTTGCAGGAACCAAGTATCAAAAAATCAAACAGTTGTATGTCTGAAAATGAGGATCGGTTGGAACACTTAAACTAGCTGGTTCAGGCAGCAAAAGACCAGAGCTCCCAGGGAATCTGAATTCAGAGAATGCAACTAAGGAAAAAAATAAATAAATAAATAAATGCAGTTGAAGAAGGGGAGATCAAATGAAAATTTGTATAGTAAATCATGAGACACTGTCACAAGCAAATTGCAACAATCTCCTTCCTTCCTTCATTAAGTATACTAGCAGACAACTATTCAACTCTGACCTGCCTCCTAGTATAATGGAGAATTTATTTTAGGAAGAACTCAAGAGTCTTAAAGAAAACAACTGAAGGCCGGGTGCGGTGGTTCACACCTGTAATCCCAGCAATTTGGGAGGCCAAGGAGGGCAAATCACCTGAGGTCAAGAGTTTGAGATCAGCCTGGGCCAACATGGCAAAACCCGATCTCTACTAAAAATACAAAAATTAGCTGGGCGTGGTGGCACAAGCCTGTAGTCTCTGCTACTCAGGAGGCTGAGGTAGGAGAATTGCTTGAACGGGGAAATGGAGGTAGCAGTGAGCCGAAATCGACCACTGCACTCCAGCCTGCGCCACAAAGCAGGACTCCATTTCAAAGAGAAAAAAAAGAAGTAGAAAAGATCTTCAGATCGTGACTCTAGTGGCTTTAAAACATGCCTACAAATTATTTGGAATTTATCCCATCATGAAGTGGAGTCCAATTTTGCTCCCTATGAACTTGGGCTGGCTTTAGTAGCTCACTTCTACTGACTACAGCCTATATAGAAAGTGATGTTGCATGATTTCTGAAGCTAGATAAGAAGAGGTCATTCCCACAGCTTATGTCTATCTTGAGACACATGCTTTTGGAGCTACCATGTAAAAAGTCTACCTATTCTGCAGCTGCCACACTGGAGAGACCACAGAGAGACAGAGATAAGCCTGAAGAACCCCACCACTTCCAGCTTCCAGCTATTTGAGTCTTCCTGGCCCAGGAGCCAGAAGCTTCCAGATGACCTAGTCCCAGACATTCCTACAGCAACCACATAAGGGACCCTGAATGGGAACCACCTTAGCTTAGTTCATTCAACCCTTCGCATCATGCGAGATAATAACAATGAGTGTTGTCTTATGACACTAAGCCTGGAGTGGTTTATTATGAACCAATTAGGTAATCATAAAAACTTGGCTCTTCATCCAGTCATCCAACAGTTGCTTCCAAATGGTTGTTTAGCCCTAATATCGAAATGTGAATAACCAGTTAGAAATTACCTAAGAATGCCGATAGAATAAAAGACAAAGATTAAAACCATCAGGAATAAAAAGAGGAAAATCAAAACAAACACCCTACAGGGAACAGAAGAGAACTTAAACATAAAGCTGAGAAAAATCATCAAAAAGTAGAACAAAAAAAATTAAAACGTGAGAAATACAAGAGAAAATAATTTTTAAATTTAAATATCACACTCTACCCCACGGATATGTAAAATTATTATGTGTCAATTAAAAACAAAATACAAAACATAATCAAAAACAAAATATAAAACATAATCTAAATGTTTTTAAAGGATTTTTGAAGTCTCATGTTTTAACTAATATATACATCCATAATTGCTACATATACTGTTGGAATAAAATCAGATCAAGATTT
>NW_012107319.1:757572-790233 GCF_000951045.1 Mandrillus leucophaeus
GAGACCACAGAGAGACAGAGATAAGCCTGAAGAACCCCACCACTTCCAGCTTCCAGCTATTTGAGTCTTCCTGGCCCAGGAGCCAGAAGCTTCCAAATGACCTAGTCCCAGACGTTCCTACAGCAACCACATAAGGGACCCTGAATGGGAACCACCTTAGCTTAGTTCATTCAACCCTTGGCATCATGCGAGATAATAACAATGAGTGTTGTCTTATGACACTAAGCCTGGAGTGGTTCATTATGAACCAATTAGGTAATCATAAAAACTTGCCTCTTCATCCAGTCATCCAACAGTTGCTTCCAAATGGCTGTTTAGCCCTAATATCGAAATGTGAATAACCAGTTAGAAATTACCTAAGAATGCCGATAGAATAAAAGACAAAGACCAAAACCATCAGGAATAAAAAAAGGAAAAACAAAACAAACGCCCTACAGGGAACAGAAGAAAACTTAAACATAAAGCTGAGAAAAATCATCAAAAAGTAGAACAAAAAAAATTAAAACGTGAGAAATACAAGAAAAAATAATTTTTAAATTTAAATATCACACTCTACCCCACGGATATGTAAAATTATTATGTGTCAATTAAAAACAAAATATAAAACATAATCAAAAACAAAATATAAAACATAATCTAAATGTTTTTAAAGGATTTTTGAAAGCAGGGAATCTGTCCAAGAGGTGTGACATCTGATAATAGAGAATGAACTATTACTACACACAAGAACATGGATGAATTTCACAAACATAAAACTGAGTAAAAGAAACCAGATATTAAAAAGAACAAACTGTGTGATCTCATTTATATAAAGTCAAAAACAGGTAAAATGAATCTGTGGGGCTAAAAGTCAGGTGGCGGTTATCTTTGAAAGGGAAATGACCAGAAAGGGCAAACAGTGTGTTGGTAATAGAAACTGTCTCTTGATATAGTTGTTATACAAGTGTCATTGTCCCATGCATATTCAACCTATACTTTAATAAATTGTGCTTTTTTGAATATATGCTGTATTACAATTAAAAATGCATCTTAAAAATTAAAGGAGAAAATCAATCCATGAATTTATATTGCTAGGTAAAACTAATGACAAAAAGAGTATCCATTTTAGAAATAAAATCATATAGCTGCTGAAATTAGGAAAACAAAAAAAAGACGCAGGAGCTGACATGACTAGACTCCCATTGGCCACAGATGGGGCAATTTAAGTTGAGCATTAATAATAATAAAAATAATAAATACAATGGCTGGGCATGGAGGCTCATACCTGTAATCCCAGCACTTTGGAAGGCCAAAGTGGGAGGATTGTTTGAGTCCAGGAGTTTGAGAACACCCTGGGCAACACAGCAAGATCCTGACTCAAAAAGTGGTGTGGTATGGTGGTGCATGCCTGCAGCCCCGCCTACTGCGAGGAGGATTGCTTGATCCTGGGATCAAGTCTGCAGTGAGCTGTGATCGCACCACTGCACTCAGCCTGGGTGATGGAGTGAGACTCTCACAAATAAATAAATAAGATGAGAAATATGATGGATTAAAACATATCCAGCAAGTTCAAGTCTATGAAAAAAAGTAATCCTTATTGGTCACCACTGGACAGTGATAAAAAGTTCAACTTATTATTTTAAGAAAATAATTGGGCCTTTATTCTGCCATTCCTATACAAATTAAACCCCAGAGGGACTTAAGAGTTGACTCGGGGGTTCTCGTTGTAGATTATACCGGCTAATTAACTAAGAAGGAATGATAGGATTAGAATATCACCACTTTGCAATCTCTAATGAAGTATAGGTAAATGGTTACTAATATCACAAAAAGAGACAGGTGTTACAAAGCTTAAGCTAGAAGTACTGACACCTGCTGTGGAATAGTGCTGCCAAGGGGATTGAATCCAAATCTGATCAGACTTCTAAATGTAACTGCCAATTTCTAGAAACACAGTGGACAGAGAAGCTCATTAATCAACACCACACCATGGGGGTGCAATCAACAAGATTCAGACTCTGGGAAACACTAGAGCACAAATAACCAGTTTTTCAGTGAGGAAATTACAAGGGAAAAAAAGGGAGAGATGGGGTGGGGGGTAAGCCTATAGATTAAAAAGAGACATAAGAGATATATCGACCAATTGTAACACATAAACCTTATTTGAATCTTGCCTCCAAAAAAACATGTAAATTTTAAATGGATGAATGGATGAATTTTAAAAGTCACAGAAATGTAAATATTGCTGGATATTTTATGTTACTAAGGAAATATCGCTCATTGTTAAGGTATGATAATGGTATTGTGATTTTTAAGAGTCCTGTCTTTCAGAAACAAGTTTTATAGATAAAATTTCTCCAGGTGCTTGAGAAGGATGGAGGAAGCAGGTGGCGATATGAATGATGCAGGATAAACCATGAGTTGAGGGTTGCTGGCGCCAGGTGATGGATTCAAAGACGTTCTTATACTATTCTGTATTCTTGTTGGCAATTCCCTATAACAATATAAAGACCTTTTCTCATCTTGTATGTTGTAATTATAAAAGAATAACTAATGACTCTCCTAAACATGTATGCCCTCAACTGAGGCTCTGCCATCAAACTGAAGCTCCCAAAAAAGTAGAAGAGTAGGATGTAGAAGCTGAAGAGGAAATGGATTCTGACCTTGCTGGAGCTGGGGTTTTCAATATTTCCTGAGATTCTTCATTTTGCCTAAGCTAGTTCTAATTAAATTTCTGTCATACATTTGTAAGCAATGTAATGTATTCAAGCACAATGCCAGTTTCTAAGGACATAATCGAGACCAAGAACAGAATAATGAGTTCTGTGAAGGCAGTGAGTATAGGATGCCAGGCAGCTCATGGAAGAGGCACCCAAAAGGCTTTCCAGAAGAGATGCTATTTTGTAGGAGCTGAAGTACTATAAGGGGCTAGACCAAGATGTCTCAATCTCAGCACTATTGACATTTTGGGCCTGATCATTCCTTGTTGGGGGCGGGGAACAGAGGGGCAGTGATTGTCCTGTGAACTGCGAGATATTTAGCAACATCCTTGGCCTCTACTCACTGTATGCCAGGGGTACCCACTCTCCTCTGCCCCCCATAGAGACAAAAAGATATTACTTCTACCCAATGTCTTCACCTTAACAACAGAGGGGTGAGTTGCATGAAATGTGGCCAACATAAAGTAATGACTGCCTTATGGAATAACAACACGATTTTCTCATAAAAGGTATCCTTTGTGGCCAGATGTTGACAACTTGCAGGCAGCTTAAATTCCTTAGGCAGTTTCTTGGCACACGCCTGGGAAAATTTGTTGACACATTCTTGTCTCGATAGGATGAATCTCTTAGCCACCAGTTCCTGCTGTGAAGCACTTCTCTCTGAAGAAGCTTTTAGATCTTTGCTGAAAATAATTAAAATTTCTCCATGGAGGAGCCCTGCTGCCCAGTTACAAAAATAACATCAAAAGTTCAGTCTCCACAATTCTGAAAAAATCATGGCAGCTTCGATGATTTTGGTACAGGAGACAATGAAAAAATGTTATGAAATGCATCTCTATTTGTTTTTCAGAAATGAAACCTAGAGGTTGGTTACATCTTATCAGTACTTTTACACATTCTGCAGTATCCTGTGCATTTTTTTTTCCGGGCCCTCTAAAGATGATATATATGATAAATTTACTTCTTTGTAAAAAAGATACATACCTGATACCAGGTCTCATGAACTGAAACAATCACTCCTCATTTCATCTAATTACTTAAAAAGGACTAACTCAAGGTAACCATTCCTCTTACAAAGTCTGTTCTCTGTATTCTTAAATCTTCCTTTAGCGCTATAGTTTCACTGAACCATCTGTAAATTAGAGAAAGCAATATCTACCTCACAAGGTTATAATGGAAATTAAAGAGTAACACATCATACTTTACTGCTTTGAAAAATTATTTCTCCCCATGTCTGAGCATCTCCAGAATGGAAGTGTATCTTACAATCTACAGCATCTTCAATTGCCATTGGTAAGAGTGTAGCCACATGTAGCTATCATCACCTGTCCATGCACAAACCCGTTAACACTGGTAGCATGACTGGAACTCAACTTCCAGTAGAGGTGAAAGAAATACACAAGACACCACACAATGTGCGAAAGTACTTATAAAATCTAAGTGGGCTCTGATTGTGATTTTTGAAAAACAAATGAAGATTAATTCCATAACATTTTTCACCACATCCTGTACCAAAATCATCAAAGCTGCAGTGATTGCTTCGGGATTGTGGAGACTGATCTGTTGATGTTATTTTTGTAATTGGGCAGCAGGGCTCTGCCATGGAGAAATTTTAATTATCTTCAGCAACGACAGAAAACAATAACAAAGTTCTCAGAACCATTTGAGAAAGGAGTTTGGGTCCTGGTTATTCTCTGGAAACCTTCTGCTGACACCTCAAGAATGCATCATGGCACGCCAAGCCTTGCAGAAGAGGTATCAGTGGCATGGGAGAAAATAGGCATCTTTTAAGAAATGCTGTTACCCACAGAAGACAACATTGGTAGTGAATCAAGAACCTCAATAATTCTGAGTCAGAGTGATTCAGTGAAGATAGACTGAACGCAAAAAAGTTTAGAAATACCTCAATTTCTTTGTACCTACCTTTTTATACATGCACAAGAGTGATATATGATGAAAGAATCAATGTCTAGCTAAGCCCAATACAGCTCTTTCAATATATATACAATGAAACTCTATGTGAGATTAAAGCATTTAGCAATATTTTAGTTGTACCTTTTTCCTAAGGGATATATAAAATGATGATGTGTGTCACTTTTGATATGGTTTTAGGTTTCAGGGAATGCAAGATAGAGAAGGACAAGTGCAGTGGCTCACACCTAGTCCATTCTCAACAAGATGTAGATGTTCTTGCTGTTGTTGTTGGGACTTTTTAGTTGCCAAATCTGCTTGAATCAAATCAAGCAACATTTGAAGATAATCTGAAATTTTAATATGTAAAAAAAAAAAAATCCCCCAAACCAAGTTTGAGACAGATGATGCTACATTACAATTTAAATATAAATGTCCTCTCTAAACTATTGATTTCTGAATTTGAATTCTGTCTGAATTTGAATCTTTAAATGATGATTACAAAGTGTAATTTGATTTATATCTTCCCTTCTCCTCTTTCCCTAGATCTCTTGTCTACAAGAGTGATAAAATTCAACATCCTAAAGAGGCAGAAAGAGAAAGAAAAATAGAAATTAAAACAACTCTAACCCACTGGTATACACACCCATAATTCAATTCTCTATGTTTTTAAGCTTCTAGTAGTTTTGATTAAATCTTGCTGGAATTTAAATTGTATCAGAAGAAAAGTTTAGCATTAAAATATAGAATTCCACCAAACATGTCCCCAAGTCAGGAGAGATACTCAAAGAATATAAATTAAAGAAGAAAGAAAAAAACCTATAATCTCCAAATATTCTAGAAAACTCACATTTATTAATATTTCAAATTGCATGAAAATGCACGTTATAGTCATATGGATAAATAGAGCTGTAGGAATATGTGTAGAAGTTTTGTCTTATACAACAGTATAATGTGGTGTATTTTCCCTTCCCAATGGTTAAAAAAAAAAAAAACTTCCATTCAACAGATGTTTGGTTAAAGCATGGCAATTTTTCTATTTTATCAATGTTACATTTTCTATCTATAATATATTGAATAATTTTTCTCAAAACTTTCATAGAATTCAGTAAGAATTTAAACTGACTATAATTCACTTCTAAAATAAAATTTCATCGTCTAAAAGTTACCATAAAACACATCAGATCATTCCACACTAAAATTACTCTGTGGAAGAATTTTTCTGATAATATTTTCTGAAAACAATTTCAAATATATGATAATTATATACTTATCCAGTAACCTGAACAAGAATGCTTCAATATGGCTGACACAGGATAACGATTTCCTGGAACTTTGGGCCAGTCACTGGGCCCCATAGGCTCTGTTTTGTCTCCTATAGTTTGGGGATTGGAACAGATTTCCAAGGACCCTTCAAAATGAACCACGACTAAAACACATCTGTGTTGTTCAGATGATTACCCGCCAGAGGGCACCAAAGCACCTCACAATACCTTTCTTCAGCTCAGTTCCTGGAATCAGATCGTGGAAGTAGGTGGGGGTTGGTTGGTTTGGGTTTTTTTCTGTTTGTCTTGTAATTCGTTATTACATTAATAAAGTCACATTTTAAACCTGAAAATATGAGGTAATCGGGCATCTGTTATTGATTATTCTAAAGGAGACATTTCTGAGCACATCCACAAATTTATCTTTATGAGTAATGTACCCATCTTTTAGTCATGCTTAAGATTGATATATTAATGGAGGATGGAAGATAAAGACTTCCAGTCTTAATCAAGTAGCCTATTAAATTAAACTCAGTGGTTTTGGCAGAGAGATCCTTTGCAAGATTGATGTTCTATTATGTGAGTCTGAAAAGCAGGACAAAGGAGAGTTGCTGGAGTCTCTGAAGTCCTATCCATGTCCTAGATCAAAGGAAATGAAACATATTCCTTAATCTAATTTGTGATCCTCCTTCTGCAAAGAGTCATTGCAAACTGTGGAATAATAAACTAGCAAGATATGATGTGCTCAAAACATCACTGAATAATTGTGTTTGCGCTGCAAATAATCAGATAAATGAACATTTCTATTGACCTAAAAAGAATGAGAGAGAGAGGTTTTGAAGCAATGATTCTTTTTCACAGGATTTTAAATCATTCTCCTGGAATTGGAAGTCCTTGAAGATACAATGGTGATGATAAAGCAGAAGGCTTAGACTACTAAAAGTGACAGGGGAGTGAAGGGAGGGTTGTGTCATATCTACCACATAATAGGTTGAGCACATAAAGAGAGTAAAGCCAGTTGCATTGTGCCATGGCATCTGTTCGACTTCACACTGGTGTGATATGGACCACTTTGAAGGTTACAATAGCGGAATTCAAAATTGCAAAGTCAGGGAGAACAGATGCTAGACTCAGGGATGTGCATGATACTGAGATTATTGCAAACCCGATGAAAGATATGAACAGGCCCTTTTATTAAATATGAAAAGAGTCCAAGCCATAATAAACACTGTGAACCTGAGGACTCAGAGTGATGATGTGGTGGCAAGAGTTCACAGAAATAGAAACCAAAATGGAAGGGGATGGAACAATGCAATAGCAACAGGTAAAAACATTTTAGCAAAAAGTTGCCAGCATGAATTTAAAAAGGCATTGAAAAGATTTAAAACCAAAATTGTATAGGTTGACAACACCAAATACACACAGTATCTTTCCAGGGAATCATCCCTAAAATAAGTGGAAATATATTTGAATAACAGAAATATGATTCTATAAGTCTCAGGTAGAAAGGATGTTGGAATTATTATCAGCAACAATCCCCACCTTTTTTGTTACTTATTTATATTTTTAGATCTAAGAATATTGGATTTAAATATTAAACAAATACGCTGAGCATGGTGGCCCATGCTGTAATCCCAGCACTTTGGGAGGCCGAGGTGGGCGGATCACCTGCGGTCAGGAGTTCAAGACCAGTCTGGCCAAAATGGGGAAACCCCGTCTCTACTAAAAATACAAAATTAAGCCAGGCGTAGAGACGCGTACCTGTAATCCCTGCTACTTGGGAGGCTGAGGCAGGAGAATCACTCGAACCTGGGAGGTGGAGGTTGCAGTGAGCTGAGGTTGTGCCACTGCACTCCAGCCTGGGTGACAGAGCAAGACTCTGTCTCAATCAATCAATCAATCAATCAATCAATCAATATTAACCAAATAAAGGGCATAAGACAGCAAGTCAGAGACTTTCGGGTTTTATGATTTGCTTGTTCTGTGGTTGGGAGAGGTAGTTCAGGTTTGTTGACTCTCAGTTCCCTACAGTGTAAAACAAGAGGATGAGACTAAACTACATCCTCAAAAGCAGAGCCAGTGGGATGTCTGTCTCCTGAGATTTTTCCATGTCATGCTCTGTCTCATAAAAGAATAACCATGGTATTCAGTGATCATGATTTTGTTTGCAGGTTGCACAATTATTTGCTTAATTTTATTTTTAATATTACAAACATTATTTGAAAACAAGCCTGAAGTTGGAAATAACCTACATGCTCCGTGACAAAGGATTCTTTTTCATCCTTATAGTCCATTCAATGGACTATCAGGTACCTGTTTGAAATGATGTAGAAGATTATCCAGTGGCTAAAGGAAAACACTTGGTTACTACAGGAAGAAGAAGAAGCTGCAAATCAGAATAACTACAATTTTGTTTTTAAAAATAATGACACCAAAATGGTAGTAAAAGGAATCTCTGATTGGTAGAATTATTTTAGATTAAGAACCAAAGATCCAAGCATAAAAAAATCAAAAAGTCAAAGCAGTTATCTCTGTGGGGTTATGAGTGACGCGTGTGTGTGTGTGTGTGTGTGTGTGTGTGTGTGTGTGTGTTCTTTTCTACAACATAAATAACACAAAGGCAACCAATATCTCTTTAAGTCACATTTCTACTGAAGCCTGTGTAAGGAAGCACAGCTCAAAGTGTCCACGGTTCATCCACAAGGATATCAAGCATTGTTTTCAAACAGAAGTAACCTTTTCCTTTGGCTCACTGGCTGTTTGGCCTTCCATCAGGAACAGTCACCTTCCTGGTCACTAAGAGGATATGAATCAGGTCTCCAGGTTAACTGAACACAATGAGCGCTTGCCCCTGGAAACCCTTGCCCAATCCACCCCCGACCTGTCCGCCACCTCCTACTACCACAGGGGCACCCTAAAATTGCCAGATGACAAACTATTGACAAGTAGCAAGTTCAGGCAAGCTAGAGAGATACTAGCAGTATAGCAAGTGAAAAAGATTATATAAAGTATGTTCTCATTTATTATATTTTAAATGTATAATAGAGTCTGAAGGAAACTCACCAAAACGTTAACCATGGTTATCTCTATGTGGTGGGACTATGAGTGCCTTAAGTTTTCCTATTTTTGCTTAGCTCTATTTTCTAAATTTTCTACAATAAGTATGTGTTATTTTTAAATTTTAAATAAAATAAGTAATTTTGCCAATTTGATCAAGCCAATAATTTGGGATCCCTGATTTAAAATAGACTGGTAGGTAAAGGACTGAGTGGTTTAAAATATTGAGACTTTTACTAAATTTGTTCAAATACATTTTACCAAATTTATTCAAGTTAACAGTGGCCCCATGATTAAGAAAATGCTGATTTTGGCTCTCCCTCTGGCATCTCCTTCTGGGCCTTTCCTTGAAAGATATGCTCCCCCGCCAATCCACCCACCATGAAGACACCTCTCTCTACTTTCCACATGGGCACAACCTCTCTTGTTCCTGAATTCCTGCCAGCATTTATACACAGTCTGCATGGATCAGCTCTCCCTACTCCTACCACCTCCACCACCTAGGCCCCTCTATTAAGAACCTCAGCAACCTTCTCTTGTTGCTGTGCAAGTCCCTAGCTGTTTGTGTGTTTCATCCCAGACCTCGGGCTGGTGCGTATTTGAAAACTTTATAATTCTTCCACTTGGCAGCAAACCCTACAGCCCCCCTCCAACATTGCCCCTTACGTTTCCAGGGCTTATGACAATGATGCCTTTCTCCCACATTCTTTGCAACATCTCTGCCCTGAATCTTCATCAGGGTCAGGCACTACCAAAAGCCAGAAGAGACAATCGGTGACTCAGTAACTTCTTTGGGGCATTCTTCCCCAAAACATGAATGTCTGACATCTGTTATGCACAGCCTTCAAAACAAGTGTCCTACATATGTGCCCAAGAAATGGAGAGACAAATTGTCCTCTCTAAACTCATAAATGAATGCATGCTTTTGGGGAGCAAAGTTCACTTCCTTAGCCTTCTGGGAACCAGGCTTAGGCCTCCTTCTCCTAAGTGTCCCAGACAGCAGAAGCAGCAGGTCATATACACGTAATAGGTATCAAGTGTATGGAGCTTCTTATTTGCAAAGTGATTACACACTAATCGTCTATTTTAATCTGCACAGCCCTGTGAGGTATGCTTTCACACCTTCATTTTTCTGATCTGGAAACTGAGGCTTACAGAGGTCAAGTCACTCATCAGAGGCCACACCACTAGGAAATGATAGAATGAGACTTGAATCCAGGTCTTTGGACTCAATTAGGTGTTTCCGTTGAGCCACAGATCATGGTGGGCGCCGTTTTGAGGTCAGTCATGCTGTGGCATTACCAGTTGATTGTGTGTCTAAGAAGATTTGCCTCACCCAGAGATAAGTGAAGTTCCTAGGAGGGGCCATCAGGACTGAGAGGTAGGTATTGGGTAATATTTGTCCATTTAAACTCACCTTGGACATTGGGAGTGAGGAGATCTTATACTGAATAGGTCTGTCCTGTGTGTTTCAGGAAGCTTAGCATCACTGCTCTCTGCCTAATAAAATCTGACTGGACAATCCAAAATACCCCGCCATACATTCCCAAACAACCCCCAAGGGGACTGTGCCTTCCTTGGATGAGAACTACTTCAGGAATCTGAGAACCACTTCAGGAATCTGAGAACCTCTGATTTAAGAGCAAGAATGCCTATATTGCTAATAGGTGACAAGTCAGAACAACAATTAGATCAATGAGCAGGTAATTACTGGGACAGACAGACCTGGACAAACTCAGAGTTTGCACTGGACAGCAAACTTGACGGCTGACATAATCAGCAAGCGTTCAATAGGTTGGAAAGCTGCCAAGATAAGTGCATTATGAGCATGAGTGTTGTGTGATTTCATTAGAATGGAAAAAACAAATATCTACATCTTTGACGGAGTGTGTGCCTCTCCCAGTTGTCCCTTGAGTTGCTGATGATGAGTTCTTTAGTGCCCCAGCCCCTCATTAATGTTAAATTCTTTGTAATTGGCCGAGGGAACCATCGAGACAGTACTAATGGATCCTGGCAGAAGCAGCAGTGTCAGGTGCTGTAAATGAGAAAACCTAGGCAGCAACCTTTCAGAAAAGAGGCAGGCAAGAATTAAAACCCTCAATGATTCCTCTACCTCCATGGAAACAAATAGTTTCTTTGACTAGCACACAATGCTTTTTCACAGATATCATCTTCAAGGGCCATTTTCTCCTGGCTGCTGTTAACAGATGAATAAGGTTTCCCGTTTGTCTAGAAGAGAGGATTGTGTGCTAGACCCTTTGGGGAGACCCTCTCCCATAAATCCAACTTATCTCCATCCATAGCAAACCATCTGAATGGCACAGGCAGCTGGTGAAAGGGGCTTTGTGCTCTGCTGCTTTTCCCATCACAAGCCTTGCCTGGTTCTCAGACAGCTGAGCTTGATGCCCTTCATTTTCTCTTGCCTGGCTTTAGGGCAACCATTTGCTTCTCTCTCAGTAAAGACTACAAAGAGCAGCTATGATTTTTTTCTACCCGACTTGCTAGATGTTATCTCTCTCTGTAAAGAGCCCAGAAAAAAAAAAAAAAGATTCAGAAATGTAAGCAGCCTATTTTCTCATGCAGAGGACACAGTCTCTTTTACGATAGCTATTATTGGGCACATTTTAAGGCTTATACAAGAGGGATTATATGAGTTTCAAGAAAGTATTTTGATTCCATTTTTGTTTCTGAGTCACCGGTGAGTTGAATACTCTGTAAACTCTGTGAGCATGTGTAAAATCCTTTCCCCAAGACACTACGCTGGGATGCCCATGTTATCTCTGCAGAACTTCGCTTCATACGTAACAAGTCCAGGAAACATACTTCCTAGGGTTCCTAAAATGGATTAAGGTAACCCCTTTAATCTCAGGAATCCTAAACCACCAGGAATCAAATCTATAAGAAAAAAAAAAAAAAAAACAATTACAGCTCACCACAAACCTCTCCCCCACATTTTCAAATCTCTATTAATCTTAAATAGCTATCTACACTTGACCAAAATGACTCACAGCAATAAATCATCTTATCCTCTGTATTGTTGAATATTCCCCCACACACATAAAAACTTGCATAATGGATTATTTCCTAAACTGAGGACTAGGATTCTTCTACTCTCCTAATGGCTAGACAGGAAGAGAAGCAGACCTGTGTACCTTTCAACTCCTTCTTGATTCTAAGTTCAGAACTAACTTACATGCTGCTAAGAATAGTTTAATATAAATAATTTTCTGGTATAATCCTACCCTTACCATTTAACTTCTTGGTTCTTGAATCTTTCTCTTTTTTTTTAGGGGTTTTTCTATTTTATTGCTTAGGATGTCTTAATGTAAGCTGCCTCCCTTTCCCTTTGGCTGTAGGTAGGACATAAATTCAGTGTTTATAATTTTCTAAAATATTCCTATCTCAATTCTATTCCCAATAGTCTAATGCACTAAAGTTACCAGGCCTCCCAAAGTTATAAAATTGTGGGTTCCAATGTGGTAATAAAATGCTCCCACCATTCTTATATGTCAGTGCCTCACAGATGGGGAGGGTGGTGAGTGGGTGTGACATTGAACAGTTTCATTGATCTGATGGGTTTAACTCTGAATCTTTACACCAGCTATAACAACCACTTCTTTCCAAGCCTGTTTTCCTTTCACTAAAGCCCTTTATAGATTAAGAAGCCACCTCAGTATATGGAAGGATTTTTTGGGACTGCAAGAAGAATTATAATCCCTAAAAAAGAATAAAAAGACAACCTTTCTTCCTGGCTTTTATGGAAAACCCAAATGTCACAATTAGAAATGCAGCCTTTGACTTAGAGATTTGTCTTACTTTAAAATTCAAGGAAAAGGTTAATGCAAATGTGTCTCTAACCTTATAGCATTTACCCTTGTATGTTATGGAGTTTATTTGATTCCTTTTCTGCTATTAGATTTGATAGAGGGAAAGAGATAAAAAGGATGCAGACACCGAAGCCACAGCAGGAGGGAACATGTAAAAAAGAACTAAAAGGTAAGACAGTCTCGCTCAACATACAAAACCTTGATTACAACACAGCCTCACCAAGCCTGAGCCTGAGCAGTGTTCTTCCTCCCATAACAACCCTCTCTGCAAGTCAGAGATCACTGGTCTTATACTAGGACTGACTTTTAGCTTTGACAGCCAAGTACTACAGCAGGAAAATCTGACGAGTGTCTGGTTGGGATCATGTCAATTCTCAGAAACTGAGAATCAGGAGTAAGAATGGGCTACTCCCATTCTAAAATAAATATGTTTCTAGAATGCAGAAAAATCCCAATGTACAACTAAGTAGTGCCAGAAAAGCAACTAGCTGGGAGGAGGATGTCATGTAAAGTCATATTTCTCTCTTCTTTTGCAAGCAATATATCTTGTGGAGCTCTGCCCCCTCTGTCAGGTTACAAACAAAGGGAGCATTCTCTACTCTTGAGGCCTTGTGGTAGGAGCAATTAGGTTGATGGGATTTGGTCTGAACCGCAGGCCAACACCTCTCAAAAGGATAAATTCAAGTTTCTTCCAGATGAGTGTTTCCACAGTTCCGCAAGTGGAAAACTGTTTCACAGCAAGAAAAAGAGCACAACACTTTTAGCAACTATTGCAGCAATAGCTTGTAAGATGGTTTCATTCCCATTGGGCCAGTTTGCGTGCTTAGCAGAACTGTTCAACCATGTAAGTGTAACTGTACTTCTAAGATTTTAGGGTGTCCTTTGTACTATTAAAAACACATCCATCTAAACCTTATCTGAATTTACTTAACAAAAAATATAATCTTTCCGTTGGATCTTGATTAGAATGGTAAATATTTTAAGACTATGTAAGATCTCTGTGACCTTACAAATAAATAAAAGTTTTAATGGCTCATCAGAAACATATTAATTTAGTAGCTTTTCCATTTTAGTTAAAATCAACTTTAAAATATTTAGAATTGATTTAAAATGCCATTATTCACTGATTACTGTTCATATGTAATATATGGGAAATCACTTTCAAATGCTGGTTGTTGTTTCACAATAGACTCTCCCACCTGGCTGGTAAAATCTCAATACTGTTTGCTTGCATGTTCACGCCTTCCCTATGTGATCCAAGTCTAAACTGATTGGTCCAAACCAACTACAGTCGGTTCATTTCCTTTGCCAGTGATTAGTTTGGGAGTGGGCAATTGGTTTAGATCTGGCCAATAAGCTATGAAGGACGGTCTTCTGAGGACTACGAGAAAACATTTCCTCCCTCTCAAGAGAAACAAGAGAAAACACTCACATTCTTCTACAGTATAATTTTGTGTCTACAAAGGACGCTTTGACACAATAAGGGGAGATAACCAATCCCTCTCAGAACCTGAGAATGGCACAGCAGCAGAAAGTAGGAAGCTAAATGACCAAGCCAATGAATTCATCTTCTCTGGAACATTAACCTCTGAATTACTTGTTATGTATGTTAGTAAATATCCTCATTTTTTAAGCTCATTCATCTAAAGTTTTCTATTACTTGGAACTGAGACAATTTTTTGTTTTTTTGTCTTTCTTTGTCACCCAGGCTGGAGTGCAGTGGAGGAATCCCAGCTCACTGCAGCCTCGAACTCCTGAGCACAAGAGATCCTCCCGCTTCAGCCTCACGAGTAGCTGGGACTACAGGCACACACCTCTGTGCCCAGCTATTTTTAAATTTTTTGTAGAGATGGAGTTTCCTTATGTTGCCCAGGTTGGTCTTGAACTCCTGGACTAAAGCAATCTGCCCACCTTGGCCTCCCAAAGTGCTGGGGCAAGAGGAATGAGCCACTGCACCTGGAAGAAACAATTCTTAAAGGTATATCATAAACACCCAAAAACATTTGCACACAATCGCTTCAATTAAACTACCATGAAAAAAAAACTTCTTTAAACCTTTTCTAATTTGTGCAAATCTCAGCACTCTAACCAGAAATTGTTCAACAGTCTCTCCTTTGACACAACTAAGCAGGTAGGTATTTGCAGAATATTTGTAATTTTGTATTTCATAAATAATTCTAAACATTAAAATAAGTTATTCTAGGACAACCTTACCGTTTTAAATTATTCCCTATTTGTTGAGCTATAATTTTTATGTACTAGACAAATATAAAATTTTAAATCTCTGCACCTATACACATCAAAAGTGTGTTCTTCAGAGATGTGGACAAATCAAAAAGAATTGAAATCACACTTCTTTCATATGATAATCTTAGGTGGATGATTACACAACTTCATGCATTGCAGTGGGAAAAACTCAATGTGAAATGTCTCGATTTATCTGCAGTAAGAAGAAAATCTTGGTTAAGAGCACAACAGTGGCTACGCAGGGCAGTGACCACTTTGTTATTTGATTAAAATTCCAGTTGGTCATGGTTGGAACCACGTTCTTACTCCACAATCTCTTCTCCTCACCCCCCTTAAAATTCACTTACATTCCTTTGGTTTCAGAGTTATCTGCCATCAGCTGCCGGGGAAAGTTTGTTTCTATTTCTTGGGAACGAAGCTTCAAGGTCACTTCCTATCATTAATCCTCTGTGAGCAAGTGTCACTTGGGACATTTCCTGTTCCTGTTCTCAGTGGTGCTGAGGAAGAGAAATTTTCGATGGTCTCTAGTTTTTAATCTTCCACAGCAGTCTTCAAATATATACTGGATGCTGGCATACCATTCATTTTATTTAACTGTGACTATTTCAGTAGAAAAATGCCCACATAATTTCTCCATTAAAAATGTAATATGCTTACTGCTGAGACTCTATCTGTTAGAATGGGCAGCACGGTATTTTCTGCCATTTTTGGAAACAAGCTAGGTGGAGTGAAATCAATGCAAATAAATACTAAGTATGAATCCAGAGTATCTAGTATTAGCTGAATATTGAGAACCAATTGTTTTGGTCATCTTTCCTAACTACAGCCAAAAGACAAAATTCAATTGAAAACACTTAAGTAAAAATGTTATTTTAATCATTGATGGCTTTTTAAAGAAGGAAATAATAGTAAAAAGAGGGAGGACTTGCCCTAGAAGATAATGAAGGCAAACTATAAAGTTATAATAGTTCAAGCAGTCTGATAATAGGGCAAGAATAGCCATAAGTCAATTCAAAACAAAATGAATACCAGACAAATGCAGGACCCATCAAAAACCATCCTACATATCACACAGCAAAAGAAATCTAAGATGTGAGAAGGTGTTAAATGTAAAATTGTGTCCATGAAAGAATGAAAATATGGATAAAAAGTGTCTAATGTTGAGACCCAGAGTCTTTTCTGAACATAAAGGTAGAAAAAAATAAAGAAAAAAACCTGATGTATGTGACTGCGTAAGAATGTAAATCTTCCCATCTTAAAAGAATCTTGAACAAGATAAGAAAGGAAACAATTGTGAAAACTTTTTTATAAGATATGATAAAAGGAGTTAATGTGTTCAAGAGAGAGAGATATTTTAAATCAATTAGAATTAATTCAATGTCTCCATCATAGAAATATGGGTAAAGGATGTAAATAGGCAATTCACCAAAGAAGAATCACATAAATGGCCATAAATATGAAAAAATTGCTCAACCTCGATGAGATTCAAACAGACACTAATTAAAACAGCCACAGTAGCCACAGTAAATATGTATACAAAACCAACTGGTATTCAGAGTGAATGTACAGCTATTAAAGGTAATCACATCCAGCTACTAAAACTTCTTTCCTTTGAATTAGAAGCAAGGGAAATGCTCATGATACATTTTAATTAGAAAAGTATCATACAAAACAGTTTATGTTGAATGGTTGTAATTATTCAAAAATATATGCTTATGTGTAAACACAAGCTAGAAAAAGACTTGAAGCCATATAGGCGTTATCTCTAGGTGGTGAGATATTAGGCTACTTAAAATTTCTTGTTATGCTTTTCTGTATTTGTCTTTTCCTTTATTAATCAAAAAACAGAAATGGTCAGTGGCCCATGTGGAGTCTGATCTCCAGCTCCTTGCCTACATCACGTTCCCAGCAGTGGCCGCTTGAGGACACTAGGCTCCTGGTTGGCCTGATTCAGACCCGGATCCAGAAAAACCTGTCTCTGTTCCCAGCCTTCCTCACAGAGTTCAACTTCCACTGGCTTCATGTCCCTCCCCGAGCACACACCGTGAGAATTAATCAGAGACTCTCTGTAAAATGTGAGATTTGTCAAATATATGAAAAACTAAGCAGTAAAATTTGACAAACCAGCTAAATATAGGTGGTGTTAACATGCAGTTTAAAATAACTGCGGTCCCTCTGATGAGGGCACCACACGTGATTAACACAGAACTCTACCCTATGGCTGGTGTGATTCCTGAATTTTTCAAATGCTTTTACTTGGACCTTTTCAAAATAAACCGTACGATTGGGCTTTATGTGCTTATATGGCAAAGCTGTTCCCTATGATACCATCACAAGGCGAAAGCATAAAATCTAGTTAAGAGTTCTTGCCAAAACATGAATCAGTTGTAGCATAATATTCTGAACTCTGGTCTTCTTTTTTTCCATTCTCTAATATTTCTTCACATCACAGCCCAAACAATTGCTCATAATTAAACTGAGTGCAGGAACAGGCCCTGGCAGGAAATGTACTTGGCAAGGATCCAATGGCTCTTCATTGTCTTCCACACAGAACAATTACATCAGTTCCTTCCATTCCCAGAGAAAGAATGGATTTTGCAGAGCAACAGATGAAAATAAAAGGAAGGAGGCAGCTTATTTACATATTTCTAATCAGGTTAATATATAATCTTTTTATAGAAAAAGGAAATGCCTTGAAGAACTGAATGATCATCTTAAATACCTGCTTTCACTTCCTCTAGGATCCACACCACACGCTGACCACAACTTCTGTTCACCAGTTACTCATGTCTGCTGAAAACCCTCCAAGTTCAAAGGGAAATTCAGCTAATAAGTGTGATATATTCCAGAGTCTGGAAGCTTCAAGAGAAGTTAAATGCCATCAAGTTGCTGTTTGAAAAGTGAGAAATGTATCATCACTCAGTTCTTCAGCATCTGCTATTTATTCAGTAGATTCACTGAAAATCCTAATGCAGAAAGAGGATTTAGGGCCTAAATGTGTACACTGAGATAGGGTAAGATAAGAGACATCTTATGAGTTGTTTGGCTTCAGCTCATCTGAATGGCAAGGAATCACAACCCAACCTGCTGCATTCTGATGACCAATGCTTTATCAGCTTAAGGGCCAGCCAGGATCGTCAGGTGCCCAGCCCCACCTCAGGGGCAACCAAGCGGAAGACACGTCAGCCTTCAGCCCAGGTTCCCCCCACTCACCCAGACCATCCCAGGCCTTTCCTCTTCTGCTTATTCACCAGCTCCTGGGTAGCCTGGAACTTCTCAGGGTTCCCCAGGAAAGGGCAGTTTGAGCAGAGGGACCCATCCTCATAAACCCAAGAAGTGCCAGAGACATGCAGAATCTGCATTTCAGCCTCTCAGTGACATCAGATGAAAGAACACTCTATCCACAGGAGCGTCTGAGCCATTTAGGAGAAATGGGTACCGTTTTGGATGCCAAGAAGACCTTAGACTTTCCATTCATATGTTATTTGAATTCCTTGACCTCTCATCCATTTCTCCTAAAGGCCTCAGCTCCCTGGGCCATCAGAGAAGTGAAGATGATCAGACAAGCAGAAAGGAGTTTCCAGAATCCATACCCAAGTCCCTGCTCCACGGAACTGGGGTGAGTCCCTGACCGGGTTGGATCCAAGAAACAGGGAGGCCAGAGGTGCTTAGGAAGGTGAAGGGGGACAAGGCAACAAGTATTCTGCCCCAGAAAATGAGGGGACAGCTCCAAGATGTTTATTCCCCCAGAGAATAAATCCTTGGGGTGTGTCCTACACCAGAACACTAATTCCACGGGGCCACACATATGCCAACTCCTGGAGAGGAAGGAGCCGGCCTCTAATCAAATGTTTACAAATGGATTCCTGTACAAATCCATAAATCTTAGAGACAGTCAAAGCAGACACCTTGACCCTGCAACTGGACACAGAGCACAGATTTCATGCTCTCTTTAGCTGAGAACAGTGTTCCTTGAAATAGAGGAGACAGGAGCAAAATTAGAGAAAATCTGGATAATTTGATCTGAGAAAGCATTTACACAGGACAAGGCAGAGATTGGCCAACCTCCCAGGCCAGCTGACAGGCATGGGCTTCTCTCCCTCCTCACTCAGGCTTGTCCATGTGTCAGCGCATCAAGAGTATTCAAAAAGTATTGGCAGGGAGAACTCTGTAAAAATGCCCCAATAAAGAAGCAAGAATATGATTTCTACACTAATAATGAACGCAGCACCATATAAGGCAGGAATCTCTTGTTTACAAGTGACAGACGCTCAACTCATAAGGGAGTGTGTAACTAAAGCCAAAAAGGGAATTTATCAGCTTACGTAAGGCCAGAGAGGGGAAAAAAAGCTTCAGGCACATCTAGATTCAGAGGCTTCAATAATGTCATCTGGGCTTTGTCTGTCTCTCCATCTCTTGGCTTTTCTCCCTCCTTTACGTTGGCTTAATCCTGCAGACCAGTTCTCCCATGATAGGGAAGGTGGCTATTGTAATGGTATTGGTCATTCTTTTGTTCTGTAGCATCTGGAACTCCTCTCTATGTTTAGGGAATTTCCTGCCTCATAAGTCTTGGTGGGGCGTGTGCCCTCCCAGTATAAAAGCTGAAAATGTCAGATGTTTGATTTCCCATACGCCTTTGCAGCTGGGGATCTGGCATATAACCCAGACTACCCCAATCAGACATGGTCTTCCTAAATTTGGAGCTAGAAAGCAAAATTTAAAAAAAGAAACTTTGAGGCCTTCTCCCTGTTGAACTCACATTTTTGGGGCAACAGCAGCAGCTGCTACACTAATGTGATGTCCAGCATCCTAGGCTCAGTGTCAGCTCTGTGGGCTGGAGAGCTTAGGGCTCAGCCATGATAGCAATGGTGTCCTCACTGGACCAGGCCTGAGGTATAATTTAGAGCCATATTCCAGTTGGTGAATATAGTGCCTGATTCTCTGGCCACCCCAGGGATATCATCTGCTACTTGGTAATAAGCTATTTTAAAAATTAATTTTTATTAAAAAATGTTTAGACCAGGTGCAGTGGCTCATGCCTGTAATCCCAGCACTTTGGGAGGCCAAGGCGGGTGGATCACGAAGTCAGGAGTTCAAGATCAGCCTGGCCAATATGATGAAACCCCATCTCTACTAAAAATACAAAAATTAGCCGGGCGTGGTGGCACATGCCTGTAGTCCCAGCTACTCGGGAGACTGAGACAGAAGAATTGCTTGAATCCGGGAGGCAGAGGTTGCAGTGAGCCGAGATCGGGCCACATGCCACTACACTCCAGCCCGGGCGACAGAGCAAGAAGCTGTTTCAAAAAAAAAAAAAAAAAAGTTTAATAGACATATAAAATTGTACCTATTTATCTTGTATAACATGATTTGAAATATGTATACATAATGGAATGACTAAATCAAGACAATTAACATATATGCATTACCTCATGTACTTTTTTTTGTACTGAAAACACTTCAAATCTACTGTATTAGCAATTTGCAAGAATACAATACATTGTTATTAACCAGTCAGGGCATTTTAAAATAGGTCTCTTGAACTTATTCCTTCTATGTAACTGAAATTGTGTATCCTTTGACCAACATCTCCTCCTCAACAGGCTTCTAACAAATTTCTTTTCTGCTTAAACCATCCAGAGTGGATTTCTACAGCTTCCAAATAAGAACCTGACTACAAATAGCTGCCCCAGATTCACACCTTCCCAACTCAGCCACCCTACTTCAAAAGGAATGTGTCTTTTCCAGTGTGTACATCAATCCAGGAAATGATTTTTATTGATCTCTTAAGGGTCACATACTCACTTCTACCCCAAACATGTTACTAGAGGAAGGATACTTTATTTTTGGCACAACTTGTATGAAATATCAATTTCTATGGCTAAGGATGATGGAGCTCTTGGAAGACCAACTTACAAAGACCTTATGGAATGGATGAAGTGACATTTCCCCAAGAAAATAGGCGTCCATGATAAGCATTTTCCTCTTACACAGAATTTTCGTTTTACCAGCCTTTTGACAGCCACAAATGCCAAGCTGCAAATAATTGAAGACGTCTTGTTTGCTAATTCTACCTCCCCAGTAGAACAAAATAGGATACTTTAAAGTGAAAGAACCAAGAAATACGATAAGTAAAAGGGATCTTGTGTGTAAGATTTCTCAAACTAAGATATATTACATTGGGAGGCCCAGGCAGGCAGATCACAAGGTCAAGAGGTTGAAATCATCCTGGCCAACATGGTGAAACCCCACCTCTACTAAAACTACAAAATTAGCTGGGCATGGTGGCGCACACCTGTAGTTCCAGCTACTCGGGAAGCTGAGGCAGAAGAATCGCTTGAACCTGGGAGGCAGAGTTTGCAGTGAGCCAAGATCGCGTCACTGCACTCCAGCCTTGCAACAGTGAGACTCCATCTCAAAAACAACAATAACAAAATATTATATTTTCATGTCTCTAAACCCTGGAATGTTTATAAAAAAGACATTCAGTAACATCTAGGCATTATTAGGAAATCACTGCTTCTAAACAAAATCCCTGCCTCCCTCCCTTCTAATTACTCATTTCTGGTCACCTAGAACTTGGTAAGATTCTTTAGACTCTCATGAACAGATGATTCTCCAGGTGGACGTTTGCCAGGAAACTTTGCTGAGGGAAATAAACAGTTTCAGCCCTCATCTAGTGTCACTGTCCCAGAGAACAGGAATCCCACCACATGCCTGAGTAGAGCCTTACATGATGCCAGAACTCTTGGGACATATGGACTCAGTCAGAGGCAGAAAGCCAGTTTGAAAGAAAAGTGGGAGAAAGCCAGAGCCAAAGGGGAGAAACAGAAAGAATGTTAGAGACTGAGAAGGGAAACGTATGAAATTGCATCAAGGTCAGCAAAACCCTAGTATAAATAGTAACAGCTGTATGCTGAGTCCCCGCAGGAGTCTGTCCTGGATATTTTCCACTTGACCCTCCAGATCCATCCTCCTCACTTCTCCACCCAGCTCTCTAACTGAGGAGGCTGATCTGTATGGACTGATTCAATCAGCTCCTTGTCCACTCGCTTCCAGTTGAGTTCAGCCAGTGGTAGGCACCCGTAGAAGAAGGATAGGAGGAAAGTGAGTCTCAGATTATTTTCCCTTCCTCCTTCCTGGCCAGATGACAGCTCTTACCAGGCAGTCTTCTCTGGAGAGGCACAGCCTCCAGGTTCTGGTCACCTCCCCTTCTTCTTGCCCTATCAGGATGAGAGTGGTGGGCACTCTCTGCTGTTCTAGTCCAGTGCACGGTGCCGTTCTTTTATGGTTTCCCTAAATCCTGCCCACACTTTGTAACAAGTCCCTTTACACAGTGGTTTTCACACTCCTTAGTCACATCATTTGCTCATGCCATCAGGTTCCTGCCAGGACTGTGACTGATGCAAAATCAAATCAAAATATGCCCTGAAAGACTTCACTATTGACCACATGTGGCTTGGGGTGACTTGGGATGGGTGCAGGGGAGAGCACATGGGGAAATCAAAGGCAGGAAGAAAGCAAGTTGAATGAGAATGAGGGTAGCAGACATGTTGCATTCAGTTCAGACATGTTCTTATGTGGCCTCCAGGTGGAGATGTCACATATGTTCATGGCTGGAGGGTTCACTTTTAGAGATGGAAGTTTACTGATTCACATGTTGGAAGTAAATAAAACTAATGGATTTGGTTGTTAAGGAAACGATAGGGTAAGAAGAGCTGCGGGCAGCTGACATATTCTCCAAAACATAGATGTTTAATGGGTAAAAGGAAGACTCGCTTCTGACAAGGAGTACTCAAGAAGTGGGATAAAACAAGTAGAGTGATGTCACCCAAGCCACAGGAGTAGAGGGTTTTAAGAGGAAAAAACTAGCTAGCTAACACTGTGAATCCAATAAGAGGTCTCTTAAGACAAGGATTAAAACTTCTCCACTGGCTGCAACATTTGAGAAGACAAGTATAACCTTTGGCATAACAGTTTCCAAGGAGTGGGACTGTGGACAGTAGCTTACTGTGAATCCCACAGTGAAGAGAAAAGGGAGGAAGAGGAGGCAGGATGAAAAGACATGCTTTGGGGAAGCTTGGCTGAGAAAAGAAGCATGAGTAAGAAATACCAGTAACCAGAGTGGTAACAAGGTAAAGAGAGCTTTTTTTTTTTTTTTTTTTAATGAAATATGAGAATCTTTATAGAATAAATCAGTAGAGACGGAGAGGAGAGTTTCAACCTGCACGAGAACAAAGAGAGGCAGGCTCTAGCAAGTTGAACTTGGATTCAAGAAACTTCATCCTTCATCTATAAGGGGGAAAAGTAAGGCTAAGTAGGTATCTAGACAAATCTTTTAGAGATAGGGGACAAGTCAAGACATTTTATACTTCATGGCTTCAATTTTCTCTATAAGTTAAGAGCTATGAAAATTTGATGTGAAGGGTTGAAACAGGACAGGGGTCTTGAGATTTTGAATAGTTACAGAAGATTAAAAGGAGGATTCAAAGCAAGATGGTGGAACAGAAGTCTCCCCCAAGCGACCCACACACACAAGGACACCAATTTAACAACTGTCTATAGAAAAAAAGCACCTTCATAAGAACCAAAAATCAGGTGAGCACTCACAGTACTTGGTTTTAACTTCATATCACTAAAAGAGGCACATAAGAGGTAGAAAAAACAGTCTTTTTTTTTTTTTTTTTGAGACGGAATCTCACTGTGTCGCCCAGCTTGCGGTGCAATGGCACGATCTCAGCTCACTGCAAGCTCCGCCTGCCAGGTTCAAACAATTCTCCTGCCTCAGCCTTCCAAGTAGCTGGGACTACAGGCGTGTGCTACCACGCCTGGAGAATTTTTTTTGTATTTTTAGTAGAGACGGGGTTTCACCATGCTGGCCAGGCAGGTCTCAAACTCCTGACCTCGTGATCTGCCTGCCTCAGCCTCCCAAAGTGCTGGGATTACAGGTGTGAGCCACCACGCCTGGCCCAAAAAAACAGTCTTAAATCACAGATGTCATCCTTCCCCAATCCCCTATTCCCCACTCCCCGCTCCCCCATTTGCCCCCTTCCTCCAGCAGCGATGGTGTGGGTAGAGAGAAGGGCATTTCAGAGCTCTAGGAGAGGGAAAGTGAAGCAATCGTGACACATTGAACTCAGCGCTGTCCTGTTACAACAGAAAAGAAAACCAAACCACTCACCTGTAGAGACAGCATTTAAACTAGCCCTAGCCAGAGGGGAATCACCAATTCCACCGGGAGCTTGAGTTCTTGCAAGCCTCTCCACAGCAGGCTAAAGCACTCTGAGGGTCTAAATAAACTTGAAAGGCAGTCCAGGCTGCAACTCCTAGACAAGTCCTAGGGCTGAACTGGGCCCAGAGACAGTGGATTGAGGAGGCACACAACTACTAAGACAACAGCTGCGGCAGCTAAGAGCGTACTAGAATCACCCTTCTCCTAATCCCAGGCTGCACAGTTTGCAGCTCCAAAAGAGACACATTCCTTCCGCTGAAGGAAAGGAGAAGGAAGAGTGGGGAGGACTCTGTCTTGCATCCTGGATACCAGCTCAGCCACAGCAGGATAGGGCACTGGTCAGAGTCATGAGGTCCCCGTTCCAGGCCCCAGCTCCTGAACAACATTCCTAGACACACACTGGGGCAGAAGGGAACCTGCTTCCTTAAAGAGAAGGACACAGTCCTGGCAGCATTTCATCACCTGCTAACTGAAGAGCCCTTGGGCCCCGAATAACCAGCAGCGATGCCCAGGTGCTACGTGGAGGGCCATTAAGTGAGACTCTGAGACTACTGGCTTCAGGTGAGACTCAGCACATTCCCAGCTGTGACGGCTACAAGGCAAGACTCCTTCTGCTTGAGAAAAGCAGAAGGAAAAGAAAAGCGGACTTTGACTTGCACGTTAGGTACTAGCTTGGCCACAGTGGGGTAGAGCACCAAGCAGTCTCTTGGGGTCCCCGATTCCAGGACTCAGCTCTTGGATGACATTTCTGGACCTGCCCTGGGCTACAGCAGAGCCCATTCCCCTGAGGATGAGTCCCAGGCCAGACAGCATCCACCACAAGCTGATTGAGGAGCCCTTGCTTGGGCTTTAAGGGTACTTTGGAGGAAGTCTGGCAGTACTCCCCATGGGCCTATGGAGGCAGTGGCCACAGGTGAAGCTCTATGCCTTTTGAAAGAGGAAGGAAGAATGGGAAGAACTATGTCTTGTGATTTCAGTGCCAGCTCAGCTGCGGTACAATAGAACACCAGGTAGATTTCCAAGGTTTTGACTGTAGTCTCTGGCTCCTGGACAGCACCTCTGGACCTCCCTGGGGTCTGGAGGAACTTTCTGCCCTTAAGGGAAGGACATGGGCCTAGCTGGTATTGCCACTTGCTGATTGTAGAGCCCTAGGCCTTGAGCAAACATATGCAGTAGCCGGAGAGTGGTTAGAGGAGGCCTTGGGCAAGACCTGGTGCTGTGCTGGCTTCAGGTCTGACCCAGCACAGTCATAGTGGTGGTGGCCACAGGGGTGCTTGTGTCACTCCACCCCCAGTTTCAGGTGGCTCAGAACAGAGAAGGAGACTGTGTTTGGGAGAAAGTAAGAAAACAGAATAAGAGTTTCTGGGTAATCCAGAGAATTCTCTTGGATCTTGACCAAGACCATCAAGGCAGTACCTCCACAAGTCTGCAAGAACCACAGCGATACTGGGCTTGGGAGGCCACCTAAAGCAGATACAGCTTAGATCACAACACCTAAATCTTTTCAAAAATCTGGACAGCCTTCCCTAGAAGGGCAGGTACAAACAAGCCCAGACGGCAAAGACTACAATAAATACCTAACTCTTCAATGCCCAGACACAGATGAACATCTACAAATATCAAGACCATTCAGGAAAACATGACCTCACCAAATGCAATAAGGCACCAGGGACCAATTCTGGAGAAAGAGAGATATGTGACCTTTCAGACGGAGAATCCAAAATAGCTGTTTTGAGGAAACTCAAATAAATTTAAGATAACACAGAGAAGGAATTCAGAATTCTATCAGATAAATTTAACAGCAGAAAAAAAGGAGAGGCATCTGAAAATAGCCTGAGACTGATCCGAAATGGGGAGAATGCAAGACCTAGATTTTTATCACTAACGACCCAGGGCAGGAATGCTTGGTGTCCACTAGTAGGAAGATATAATTAGATACAAATAAGATATAAATGAATATAGAGAAGTAGGATAAAGCAATACTGCATACTCTCTTCTACCTGCTCCTCATCCTACTTTCCTGCTTAGAAACATATGTACATAAACATCAAAACTATAACTTTAAAGGGGTCATGGGTAGAGAAAAGAGTACTCTGGTATCCCCAAGTACCAGACATGGTCATGGGGAAGGACATGGGATTTAGTATTTAATATTGTATCATTTTATAACCACATAGGCAAAGTATGAGAGTGCCTATTTCCTCACTACCTCTTCAACACAATAGTTTATTAAAATTCTTTATCTTTGAAAATCTGATAGGTTTAAAAATGGCATCTCAATATAATTTTATCTTAATGTGATAATTTTTCTTATTATGAGGGAGGTTGAGCATCTGTTCATATATTTAGGAGTCATTTGTCTTTCCTATTTTGAGATCTGTCTGTTCATTACTGATACAGTTTGAGTGTTTGTCTCCTCCAAATCTCATGGTGAAATGTGATCCCCAGTGTTGGAGGTAGGACCTAGTAGAAGATGTTTGGGTCATAGGGTAGATCCCTCATGAATGGCTTGATGCCATCCCCTTGATGATGAATTAGTGCAATCCCCTCTAGTTTACACGAGAGCTGATTGTTTAAAAAGACCCTAGCACCTCCTCCCCTCTCTCTTGCTGCCTCTCTTGCCATGTGACACAGCAGATCCCCTTTCTTTCCACATGACTATAAGCTTCCTTAGGCCTCACTAGAAACTGAGCACATGCTGGCACCATGCTTCTTATACAACCTGCAGAACTGTGAGCCAAATAAACCTCTTTTCTTTGTAAATTACTCAGTCTCAGGTATTCTTTTATAGCAATGCAAAATGGACTAATATAATTACCTTTGCCCATTTTTCTAATGGGCAGGTGGTCTTTTTCATATTGCTTTTGTAAACCCTTTAAATATAAACTTGATCCTCATTATTCAAGAATAATGAGGATCTCTTTTTTTTTTTTTTTTTTTTTTTTTTTTGCAAATCTACTCAATAAAATTATCTGTAATCTTCAAATCAATACTCACAGGGTCATCATGGTCACTCACAGACAGGCACAGAGCAGCAAAACATTTGTTAGCTGAGGTCAAACAAGGTGACTCTCTGCCTCCCTGTTCTGGCTCTCATACTGTAAACAAGTGTCTTTTCATGGTCTATTTAGTGCCATATTTTCCACATTTTCCACTTTTTCATGCTTTTTTACTGGTGATTTTGCTGTTGAAAATGGCCCCTAAATGTAGAGGTGCAGAGCTCTCCAGTGTTCCTAAGGGTGAGCAGGCTGTGGTGTGCCTATGGAGAAAATCCAGGTGTTAGATAAGCTTTTTTAAAGCATGAGTTATAGCACTGCTGGCCATGAGTTCAATGTTAATGAACATTATATACTAAAGAATATATAACAACAATATGTATTCAAGAAGGTGTCTTTAAACAGAAACACATACAGAACAAGGTTATATATTGATTAGTTGAGGAAAATGTTGTGACCAAAGGCTCTCACAGGAAACTAACCCTTTATTTCCCACAGGAGCAATAGTTCAGTAGTCGCTAATTCAGCTTTCTCAGTGACTTTATAGAACATAACTATCGTTAATGATGCCAATCTACTGTATTTAGGAAATTAACTCTTTGTTAATACCATGAAATTATTTTGTCCAGCTTGTCATTTGCCATTTAATTTTGCTTATTTAGGGGGCAAGAATTTTTAATTTTTATGTGGTCGAGTTGACGAATTTATATTTACTATATGCCTCTGGCTGTTGTGATTTAGTTAGGGAAAAAAATGAATGAGTGGAATAGACACCTAAATTCAGATATTATCTGCCACCTGGTTTGTGGACCGCTGCCCAAGCAGAAACAAGCTATCTCTCCATTCACTCAAATAAAACCCACCTGGTAGAGAGGAAAAGAGAGATTATATGACTGTTACTTCAAAGGAGCACAATTAGACCCTCTGGGGTACTATTTCACTTTATCCTTGAAATATTTATTTAATGATGGCATAAGCCCATGGCCTCAGTCACAAATAAAAGCATGAAAGCTTTCACTATTCCTTTTACAAAACACGCAGCAAGCGTATTGTTATATTTTGGGTGTCACATTAAACTTCACCGAACATAAGCTACAAAAGTTGCTTTTAACAATTATACAAAACTTTCCCTTTAATCAAGTTTGACTGGGAGCATCCCTAAAAGAACCTTCTAGCAAAATACGGAATGTTTTGTCAATTATCAGCTAAGATCGTCCACAGTTGTATTTTAATGAAGCTGAAAGTGACAAACTGACTCCAAATTGGAAGTAACACTTCCAGCACCTCAACACTTGTCAAATCTCAAGTGAAGGCTGATTTTCAGACTCTGATAGCAACACTCTTGCACAATGCCACCATGCAAAAGCCTCTCCTTGCCCACAATCCTCCTCACCAGTAATTTGACTTCACCAACAGATATTAATCTGTGACCTACATGCAAATTATTCCTGATGACATGGATACTAAACTGTAAAAAGGAACTAACAAAAGCATCCTATTTGACAAGTGTTCAATTTTACCACCACTAGGGCAGTAAACAGATCACGCCTGTCAGGACTGGTGAGCTTTATTATGTGTAATCTACACAATAGTACCATTGAATTTTCAGTGTCTGGTGATTAATCCCACGTTTGTCAGTTCTGGTGCCCTAGAAATGTGTTTGGAATGCTCAAGGCCTCCCTTCTAGTTCACCATTGGTCATTACAAAACACTTGTCTTTCATGTAAAGCAAAAGCAGTGTACTCTCTATATTCTCATAATTCTATTAGAAAAATGAAGTGGATTTGTTGTTCTTTAAAGAGGAAAGTATTATGAAGAAACGAGTATCACTGGAGGTGAAGTTAGGAGATAGGTTCTCTGTTCTTCCCACCTCTTTCTTTCTTTGTCTGCTATGAACTAAATTGTGTCCTCCTTAACCCACTCCAAAAATTCATAGTTGAAGCCCTAACCTTCAAAGGGACTGTGTTTGGAGATAGGGCTTTTAGGAAGTAATTGTGGCTAAATGATGTCATAAGGGAGAGGCAGTAATCTGATAGGATTGGTGGTTTTGTAAGAAGAGGAAGAGAAGAAGATCCTTTCCTCTCCCTCACCCTCTAGGCTCAGGACCCAAGAAAGGGCTTGTGAGGTCACTGCAATAAAACAGCTGGAAGCCAGGAAGAGAGCCCTCACCAGAAACAAACCATGCTGGTGTCACCCTGATGTCAAATGTCCAGCCTCCATAATTCTAAGAAAATTAATCTCCATTGCTTAAGCCACCCACCCTATGGTATTTTGTTATGGCAGCCCAAACCAAGACACTGCCTCTCCTTAGCCCAGAGGCTCTGGTGCTTCTGCCATATTGGTTGTGAACAGTCTACTGTGCAGCCACACATTTCCTCACATAGTCCCCCAATCCATACCTCAATAGTACCCACAGTCCTAACCTTCGCTAATAACTTCCTCCTCCTCCCAATTAGTCAAAATTTCTCCTTTCTAACCACTGTTCCCTTGAAACATTGTCAATACAGGATGCTATAACAGACTGCCATAGACTAGGTGACTTCAACAATAAGAATTTACTTTCTCACAGTTCTGGAGGCTGGAAGTCTGAGATTAGGGTGCAGCATGGTTGGGTTCTGATAGGGGCCCTCTTCTAGATTCCAGACAGCTGCCTTCTCCTTGGATCCTCATGTGGCAGACAGAGAACTAGCTAACTTTCTGGCCCCGTCTTACAAGGGCATTAATCACATTTATGAGGGCTCCACCCTCATGACCTAATTACCTCCCCAAAGCCTCACTGCTAAGCACTATCATATTAGAATTAAGGTTTCAACATATGAATTTGGGGAGGCACAAATATTCATTCCATCTCAAGAATTGTTTTCTTAGGTGACTGGATGATCTGATAAACTATTCCACACTACAGTGAGGATATCTGGCAATAATTTCATGTGTCACATTCATTTCTTCTCCTTCTCCTAACTGGTAGGTACCTGAAGACAGAGTAGGTCTCCTGAAACTTTCCCGGATTATTCTCACCGATTTTGATAAGGAAAGAAAAGGCCTGAAAACACAGCTTATTCTGGAGATGGGCAGAGGAAGTGGGGAGAAGCACCACCCAGAGGGTTAACATCAAAGGCAAACTACTTCCTTCACAGTCTGGTTCAATGCATTGGAAATTGACCCAGGTCTTTGGCTTTCTATTCAACAGTCCTTGCAACATATACTCTTGCCTCCTTCAGTGACTTTATTAAAATAAGGTTTTAAAAAAAACAAAATGTGATAATTTCAGGCACTAAAGAAGGTCTCCAGAAGAGATATTTGAGGGTGAGGGGTTCATTTTGATCCCCCTTTCCTCCATAGTTTGATGCTTTCATCCATTTATCAATATTTAAGTGTGTATTAATCTTAGTTCACAAATTCAAAGATGTGAGAAATATAATTTTTTCCCTTAAACTAGGTACAATTCTTAGACCCCTTCACACTAATCTGTGGGGCTTCCATCCCTCCAAAGCCCCTTCACAGCATACAGTCACACCAGAATCCAAGAGGCTAGGTAGTGCATGGAAATTGGGGGAAAGACATTTAATGATCGGTGTCTCCCTAGTGCCCCTGCATCCTCATTAGCCAAGCCCAGAGTGTTTCCTTGAACAGGCATTTCTTTGCTTCTGCACCTTTTCTTTGCTCCTGGTCTTTCAGTAGCAATGAAGTATCTTGGAAAAGTTTTGGTGGGAGGAGGTGTCATATGCTAAGAATTACAGGTCTTTTGCTTTGCTTCGTTTTGTTTGGGCAGCTTAGGTACTGCACCAGTACCTAAGGTACAACTACCACTCTCACACCCTCCCTGGAAGGTCTTTCCAGCTGCATAGGTCTTGACCATGCAATAGGGCATGGGTTTTCCTTCTCCCCTTTCATCTACTTCAAATACGTACACGTCTTTGACCTTTTATTTTGATCTGTGGGAAAAAAAAAATCTATCCCCTTCTAATTGTCCTTAAAATGCTTTGCATGAACTTGTCAAAGCTGAGGCTTAGGAAAAGCCAGGAAGAGAAATTCTTACTGACAGCTTCTGCTTCTGGTCCATAACAAAAACTTTTTCTAAGCCAAAAGATCACCAAAGGGTTTGGTTACACTTGGGGAACCAGGAAAGGAAAAGTACAAGGAGAAAGAGTAATATTTTCTTAAGTATTCCGGCCCACAAACAACAGATTCCACATAGACATATCTGATAACATTACAGGGCAATTTTTTTTTCTGAATATTTTTAGGCAGCTGGTAAGAGCACCAACCTGGGGAGAAGACTCAACCCCACTTCTGCTAATAACGCTTATACGCCACTTTCCTCTGTGGACTAAGTTCTGTACAGTTGTTCATTCAACAATCTTTTATAAGCACTATTCTCTGCAGGCAGTGGGGGAGGGTGTGGTATAGGTCCTGAAACTTTAAGGATATACGTTGACCTCCGGGAGTACATAATCAGCACATAAGCCAAAGGTCACAATTGCAAGGATAGAGACACTTCCAAGATTCTCTGGAGCACTGAGGAAGGAAACTTAACATGGCCTGGAGAGGAGCAGTCTCAACTGAGTCCTGCAGAAGTAGATGAAAATCAGGCCAAGGGTGCTGGAAAGGAAGCACTAGAAAGGGTAGCACTGCCAACAGGAGTGACGTATGAGACTCGTGGAGAGGTTAGTAGGGACCAAATCTGAGTGTGGCTTTCATGGCGTATTGTCTTTTAGTAGCAATGAAGTATCTTGGAAAAATTTTGGTGGAAGGAGGTGTCATATGCTAAGAATTACAGGTCTTTGCTTTGCTTCGCTTCATTTTGTTTGGGCAGCTTAAACAACATCAACTCATCTCACAGTTCTGTAAGTCAGAAGTCTGAAACAGGTCTCACTAGTTTAAACTCAAGGTGTAGGCAGAACTGCATTCCCTTCCGAAGCTTGAGGGGAGAATCCCTTTTCTTGCCTGTTCCAGCTTCTAGAGCATGGTCACAGTCCTTAGCTCATGGCCCCTTCCACCTTCAAAGTTAGCAAAGGCAATTCGAGTCCTTCTCACATTGTATCACTCCGACCCTTTTATTTAATAATGTCTTCCTCCTCCACCTTTTCTGACATTTTTTTAAAAATTGAGATAAAATCCACATAACGTAAAATTAACTGTTTAAAGTGTATAATTCAGTGTCATATAGTACACCCAGTGTTGTGCAACCACCATCTATATCAAGTTCCAAAACATTGTTATCACCCCAAAAGAAAGCCTGTACCCATTAAGTAGCCACTCCCCCCACTCCTCCCAGCTCCTGACAACCCTCAATCTGCTTTCTATCTCTGTGAATTTACCTATTCTGAATATTTCTTATAACAGGAATTACACTATATGTGACCTTTTGTGTCTGGCTTCTTCCACTTAGCATAATGCTTTTGAAGTTCTTCCATGTTGTAGCAC
>NW_012107319.1:790283-813058 GCF_000951045.1 Mandrillus leucophaeus
TTTGAGATGGAGTTTCGCTCTTGTCGCCTAGGCTGGAGTGCAGTGGTGCAATCTCGGCTCACTGCAACCTCCGCCTCCCGGGTTCAAACAATTCTCCTACCTCAGCTTCCCTGTTATACAAAACAGTTCCCTGTTTTACATAACATTCCATAAGTCAATCCCATAGCTGGGATTATAGGCGCCCACCACCACGCCCAGCTAATTTATGTATTTTTGGTAGAGACAGAGTTTCACCATGTTGGCCTGGCTGGTCTCAAACTCCTGACCTCAGGTGATCCACCTGCTTTGGCCTCCCAAATTGCTGGGATTACAGGCGTGAGCCACTGCACCCGGCCTCATTCCCTTTTATGGCTGAATAATATCCCATTGTAGGGCTATGAAACATTATGTTTATCCATTCATTTGTTGATGAACATTTGGGTTGTTTCCACCTTTTGGCTAATGTGAATAGTGCTGCTATACATAGTGTTTGGGTGCCTCCTTTCAGTTTCTTTTATATACAAGTGTTTGATGTCTGTTTTCAGACTTTTTTACTATACCTAGGAGTGGAGTTGCTGGGTCATGTAGTAATTCTATTTAAGAAACCACCAAACTGTTTCCCACAGCAGCTTCACCATTTTACATTCCTACCAACAAGGGATGAGAGTTCCAATTTCTTTGCATTCTTAATAAAACTTGTTTTTTTTAAAGTTATATTATATCTAGTTTAAGGGGTGTGAAGTGATCTCTTGCTATGGCTTTGATTTGCATTTCCCTAATGATTAATGATCCTGAGCATCTTTTTATGATTTTCTTTTTAAATAACTGAATTTGGAGGTTGTATGTAAGATGGATTTTAAAGGAAGTAAAAAGAACGTAGAAAAGCCAGTTTTCCAGATTAAATCCGATGACCTCATGAACAAACAGTGGGAGCAGGGAAAGGGAAAAAAGATGAATTGGGGATATATTTAGAAATTAAAACTGTAAGAATCTGGAGCCAGCTGAATGTGATGGTTTGAAAGAAAGGGAGAAGTGAAAGCCCTTTCATTACCCTCATTCCTAAAATGAAAGGGTTGGGCCAGATGGCCTAGAATGCTTCCCAGCACTAACATTCCCTCTTAAAAGTGAATTCACCTTGCAAATGTCAAAAGGGTTTATCAAGTGAAATTTACTCAAGGCTCCTTAAAACTGATATTGCATGTGTTAACTGCTTCTAAGGATAAGCTCCTCTGATTTCAGGGACAGCTGAGACAGGACAAAATTTAAATGAAAACAACTCGATCTCATTATTTACAAATTAATTGTTAATTAAGTTAATTAATTTAAACCATGTTAGCCTCTAAATATTCATCACCCTGTTTTGCATAACATTCCATAAGTCAAGCACCAGGGATTTATCATGCTATTTGGGAATATGGATTCCAATGAGAATTATTTTTTAAAGTCTGTGCAAGAGGAGGACAGGACAAGATGGCCAAATAGAACCCTTCAGCAATTGTCTCCCTGAAAGAACATCTAATTGAACAACTATCCATGTAAGAAAGCACCTTCATATACAGCAAAAAAAATCAGGTGAGCAATCATAGTACCTGATTTTAATATAATATCAAGGATAGAGGCATTGAATAGTGTAGGAAAGACAGTCTTGCATTGCCTCCACCACCCCTCTCCCAGCCCTCCTCAGTGCTATACATGTGGACGGAGAATTTGTGTGCTTGGGAGAAAGAGACCTAAGTGAGTGTGGAACTTTGCACTGGAACTTCCTGTATCCCTGTCACAGTGTTGTGAAACACAACCCAAAACAGATTTCTACTGGTACCCATGGAGGGAGCATTTAGATAAACCCTGGACCAGAGGGAAATTATCCCCAGCAGGAGTCCTGGCTGGCTCCACCTTTAGCTGACTCACGTGACCTGTGGTTCAGAATAAATTTGAGTGGCAGTCAGGCCATAAAAACTACAGTCCTTGGGCAAACCTTAGTGTTGAGCTGGTCTCACAAGCAGTGGACTTGGGGTACACATGACCCAGTACAATACCAGCTGTGGAGGCCAAGGGAGGGCCTGCATCATCCCTCCCCCAGCTCCAGGCAGTTCAGCTCCAAGAGAGACTACCTCCACTTGGGGAAAGGAGAGGGAAGAGTACAGAGGACTTGTCTTGCAACTTAGGTACCAGCTCAGCCACAGTAAAATAAAGCAGCAAGCAGATTCTCAAAGCCCCTGATTGCAAGCCTTAATTCCTGGATTGTATTTCTAAACCCACCCTGGGCCAGAAGGAAATATACTGCCCTGAAGGGAAGGATCTAGTCCTAGCAGGATTTACCACCTGCTGACTAAAGAGCCCTTGAGTCTTGAATAAACATCAGTGGTAGTCAGGCAGTAGTTGCCATGGGCCTTGGGTGAGGCCCAGTACTGCAATGGCTTCAGGTGTGACCCAGCACAGTGCCAGCTGTGGTGGACATGGGAGTGCTTACACCCCCTCTGCTAATTCCAGGCAGCACAGCATGGTCAGACTCCTGCGGATTGGAGGAATGAGAAAGAAAAAAGCAAGAGGCTTTTCAGGGTAACCTAGGAATTTGCCCTTATTTTACCCAAGCCAACCAATTATCTCCAATGCTGTGCCTCTAGGAGTTGGCAAGAGTGACAGTGCTTCTGGATTTGGGGAACTCCCCATCCCCTCTGCCCCCAGTGCTGATACAGCTGCAGCTGCAGTGACTATGGGTTTAAGTCACAACACTCAATCTTCTTTGAATATGTCCTTCTCAAAAAGGATGAGTACAAACAAGTCCAGACTGCAAAGACAGAAATAAATAACTCTTCAGTGCCCAGATATTAACAAATGTCCACAAGCATGAAGAACATTCAGGAAAATTTGACATCGGAAAACAAACTAAATAAGGTACTAGTGACCAATCTTGGAGCAATAGAGGTATGTGACCTTTCAGACAGAATTCAAAACAGTTGCCTTGAGGAAGCTCAGTGAATTTCAAGATAAGACAGTGAAGGAATTCAGAATTCTATCAGAAAAAAATTTACCAAGAGAAATACAAACAACAAGAAATCCTGGAGCTGAAAAATTCAATTGAAAAACTGAAAAATGTGTCAGAGTCTCCCAACAGCAGAATTGATCAAGCAGAAAAAATAACTAATGAGCCTGAAGACAGGCTACATAAAAATACACAAAGGAGACTGGGCATGATGGCTCATACCTATAATCCCAGCACTTTGGGAGGCTGAGTCAGTGGATCACCTGAGGTCAGGAGTTTGAGATCAGACTGACCAATATGGTGAAACCCCATGTCTACAAAAAATACAAAAATTAGCTGGGTGTGGTGGTGCACACCTGTAGTCCCAGCTACTTGGGAGGCTGAGACAGGAGAATTACTTGAACCTGGGAGGTGGAGGTTGCAGTGGGCCGAGATCACGCCACTGCACTCCAGCCTGGACAACAGAGCAAGACTTCATCTCAAAAAACAAAACAAAACAAACGAAACAAAAAAAAAATACACAAAGAAGAAAAAGACTAAAAGAAAAAAAAAGCACACCTACAACATCAAGAAAATAGACTTCAAATGACAGATCTAAGAGTTACTGGCCTTAAAGAGGATGTAGAAAGAGATACTGGGGTAGGAAGTTTATTCAAAAAAATAACAACACCGAACCCTCTAGACCTAGAGAAAGATGTGAACATCTAGGTGCAGAAAGGTTATATAACACCAAGTGGATTCAACTCAAATAAGACTGCCTCAAGGCATATAATAACCAAACTCTCAAAGGTCAAGGATAAAAGATCCTAAAAGCAACAAGGGAAAATAAGTAAATAACATATAAAGGAGCTTTGATACATCTCACAGCAGTCTTTTCAGTGGAACCTTACAAGGCAAGAGAGGTAACATATTCAACATCTGAAGGAAAAATCTTCCAACTTACAATATTATATCAGCAAAATTATCCTGCAAACATAAAGGAGAAATAGACTTCCCCAGACAAAGAAAAGTTGAGGGATTTCATCAACATTAGACCTGTCTTATAAGAAATGCTAAAGGGAGTTCCTCAATCTTAAAGAAAAGGATATTAATAAACAACAATAAATCATCTGTAGGTATAAAACTCACTGGTAATAGTAAATACACAAATACAGAATACTCTTAATACTATAATTAGCGTGTAAACCACTCACATACTTACTTGAAAGACTAGAAGACAAAACCATCAAAGAATAACCAGACTTTTTCAGAGACAGACAATATAAAAAGATACAAATAGAGACAACAAAAAGTCAAGAGGTAGGAGACGAAGTCAGAGTGTAGAGTTTTTTTAGTTTTCTCTGCTGTGTGTTTGTGTATTTGTTTTGCAATTACCAACGCTGTCATCAGTTTAAAATATTGGTTATAAGATGTTATTTGCAAGGCTGATGATAACCACAAAATGTAAACGTATAACAGAGACACATACACAAAAATGCAAGAAATTAAAACATACTACCAGAGAAAATCACTTTTACACAAATAACAAAATGGCAGTAGTAAGTCCTTACCTATCAATAATAACATTAACTGTAACTGGACTAAATTCCATAATCAAATACGTAGAGTGGCTGAATGGACACACACACACACACACACACACACACACACACACACACGACCCTACTATATGCTGCCTATGAGAAATTTGATCTATAAAGATACAAATAGCCTGATAATAAAGAAATGGAAAAATTATCCAATGCAAACGGAAACTAAAAATGAGCAGGAGTACCTATACTTGTACTATCAGATAAAATAGATTTCATGAAAAAACTGTAAAAAAAAGAAAACAGAGGAAGACAAACAAGGTCATTATATAATGATAAAGGGGTCAATTCAGCAAGAAGATATCACACTTGTAAATATATATGCACCCAATACTGAAGCATACAGATATATAAGGCAAATATTAGAGGTATATAGAGAGATATGCCCCAATACAATAATTGTTGGGAACTTCAACAACCTACTTTTAACATTGGACGAATCATCCAGACAAAAAGCAACAAAGAAACATCAGACTTAATCTGCACTGTGGACCAAATGGATCTAATAGACATTTACAGAGTATTTGATCCAGTACCTGCCAAATACACATTCTTCTCCTCTGCTTATGGAACATTCTCAAGGATAGACCATATGGTAGGTCACAAAACAAGTCCCAAAAAATTCAGAAAAACTGAAATCATATCAAGTAACTTTTCCAACCACCATGGAATAAAACTAGAAATCAGTAACAAAGGAACTTTGGAAACTATACAAACACATGGAAATTAAACATTACACTCCTGAATGGCCATTGGGTCAATGAAGAAATTAAAAAGGAAATTTTAAAATGTTGCGAAACATACAAAAACGTACGAGATACAGCAAAAGCAGAACCAAGAGGGAAGTGTATAAAAATGGACATTTCCATCAAAAAAGCAGAAAAGCTTCAAAGAAATAACAATGCATCATAAAGTACTAGAAAAGCAAGAGCAAATCAAATTCAAAATTAATAGAAGAAATAATAAAGGTCAGAGTAGACATAAATGTAATTGAGACTAAGAAAACACGAAGTATCAATAAAACGAAAAGTTTTTTAAAAAGCTTTTTAAATGAACAAAATTGACAAACCTTTAGCCAGACTAAGAAAAAAAGAGAGAAACCCAAATAAATAAAATCAGAGATAAAAAGTGAGATATTACAGCCGATACTACAGAAATTCAAAGGATTATTAGAGACCATTATGAGCAACCATATGACAATAAGTTGGAAAACCTAGAACAATTGGATACATTTATAGACACATACAACCTACCAACATGGAACCATGAAGAAATGCAAAACCTCAATAGACCAATAATAAGTAACAAGATAGAAACTGTAATTTAAAAGTCTCCCAACAAAGAAAAGCTCAGGACCTGATGGTTTTACTGCTGAATTCTACCAGACACTTAAAGAAGAACTAATACTAATCATACTCAAAACTATTCCCCAAAATCATGAAGGGAATACTTCCAAATTTGTTCTGTAAGGCCAGTATTACCCTCATATCAAAACCAGACAAAGACACAACAAAAGAAGAAAACTACAGGCCAATAACTCTGATGAGCATAGACACAACAAAATACTAGCAAACAAAATTCAACAACACATTAAAAGGATCTTGCATCATGATCAAGTGGGATTCATCCCATGGTTGCCAGGATAATTCAACATACACAAATCAATCAATGTGATATATCATAAAAACAGAACAAAGGACAAAACCCATATGATCATTTTAACTGATGACAAAAAAGCATTTGATAAAATTTAACATTCATGATAAAAACCCTCAGAAATGGGTAAAGAAGGAACATACTTCAACAGTATAAAAGCCATATATGACAAACTCATAGCTAGTATCATATTGAAGGGGGAAAAAACTGAAAGCCTTTCCTCTAAGATCCGGAACAAGACAAGGATGCCCATTTTCACTACTGTTTTTTCAACATGTGCTAGAAGTCCTAGCAAGAGCAATCAGACAAGAGAACGAAATAAATGGCATCCAAATTGGAAAGGAGGAAGTCAACTTATCCTTATTTGCAGATGATATGATCTTATATTTGGAAAACCCTAAAGATGACACCAAAACACTATTAGAACTATAAACAAATTCAGTAAATTTGCAGGATACAAAATAAACACACAAAACTCAGTAGCACTTCTAACAGCAGTGAATAATCTGAAAAAGAAACCAAGAAAGTAGTCTCATTTATAATAGCTACAAATAAAATTAAATGCCTAGGAATAATCTTACCCAATGAGGTGAGAGATCTCTACAATGAAAGCTATAAAACATTGATAAAAGAAATTGAAGATGACACACCAAAAATGGAAATACATTCCCATGTTCATAGAGAGGAAAGATCAATGTTGTTAAAAATGTTCATACTATCCAAAGAAATCTACAGATTCAAGGCAATCTCTGTCAAAATACAAATAACATTCTTCACAGAAAAAGAAAGAAGTCCTAATATTTATATGACACTACAAAAGACCCAAGACAACTAAAGCAATCCTTAGCAAAAAGAAGAAAACCGGAGGAATCACATTATCTGACTTCACATTATACCACAGAGCTATAGTAACCAAAACAACATGATATGGGCATAAAAACAGACAGACCAATGGAACAGAAGAGAGAACACAGAAATAAATGCACAGATTTATAGTCAATTCATTTTCGACAAAAATGCCAAGAATATAATTGGGGAAAGGACAGTCTCTGCAATAAATGGTACTGGAAAAACTGGATATCCATATGCAGAAGAATGAAACTTGACCTCATCTCTTTCAATGTACAAAAATCAAATCAAAATAGATTAAAGACTTAAATCTAAGATCTTGAACTATGAAACAACACAAAGAAAAAATTGGGGAAACTCTCCAGAATATTGGTCTGGGCAAAGATTTTTGGAGTAAGACCTCAAAAGCACAGGCAACCAAAGCAAAAAGGGATAAATGGAGTCACACCAAGCTCAAAATCTTCTGCGCAGCAAAGAAAACAATCAACAAAGTGGAAGATGGTGAATTGGCGGCATTGTCAGCATGCGTCTCCCACTTGGAAAGACACAATAGTGTATAGAGATTCATGCTGTGAACATGTTACCAAGAAGCAACACAGAAACTTAACAGGAAAACTGAAAGAAACCACAGGCCCTTAGAAATAAGTGGCAGGCTGCAGCCTACATCATGAGGCAGGTAGAAAACTGCTAGTCTCCAGAGTGTGAAAGAGGGATAAACTGTCTCCAGGATTCACACTCCTACTGGCGGACCTGGCAATACAGGCCACAGGAGAAGGCCTGAACCCTACCCAGTAATGGAACTGACTTAGGGAGCGGTGGGAAATATAAAAGTAGAAATGGCGAGAAGAGCCTCACATGCCTTCCCCATCTCCAACCCATATGAACCGAAGCCATTCTTGATCCTACCTCACCGGGAACCTCACAGAAGTCGGCCGGCTAACTCATGTGGTGGCTGCAGGTTGAGAGAAGCTCCCAAGTGAAATTTGTAATATAATCTTGAGTGGGTACAAACTCCCTTGGCCAGAATCAGGGATGTGAGTGGGAAGTGTGCTGCAGCCACAATGCAGGAGCTGGGTGCCCTCGCCTCATAGGCGGATTGGGAGGGGCGTGGCCTGAAAGCTATGGTAGCTATCTCCACTGGGAAAGCTTATGGTCGGCCTGTGGCAGTTTTGAGTTCTGCGCACAGACTGCCTGGAACTTAGCTAGCTGCTGCTAGTGGAACCCTGCGGCTGTGAGGCCTGCCTTGCCAAGTGTGTGGGAGCTGAGTGTGGCTGACTTCTACCTGCCACTCCCGGTGTAAACTTCTGTGCAACAGAGACAGCTGTGCTACTTCCTGGAACATTACCCCGGAGGTCAGAGAACTGGCCACAGACCTCCACTGGGGTTTCTGCTTGTCTTACACATGCAGAACCAGAGCACGGACTTGCCTGACCCAGCACCTACCTGGCTTTGCCCCTCTATTTGCTTTTGCAGCTCAACACAAAGGACAGAAATTTTGGGAGCTCTGTGGGGTAGCCCATTGCCCGAAACACCAAAGTACCTCTCCTGGGTAACATAAGGCAAGCACAAATCCCACCACTACCACCTCAGCTGGTGTTCTCTTGCAAGCATCACCTCCTGTTTGCAGGCCAACTGACACAATCCATTGCAGCATCTCCACGTAGCATAATGAAGTGCCCAGGAAGGAGAAAACTTGTACATGACCTCAGCTATCACCATTGCCTATAACACCCGGGCTAACTAGGAAGTTCTGAGTGTCCATTTGACCAGTTCATTATGACTACAACTGGTATTTGAGAAAGCCAACACACTAAGGTTATTTTTAATCAAGGAATTGCACAGAGTCTATGTCACCCCCCTACCACCCCCACCAGTGCTGGTGGTCGTACCTGCTACTGAGAGACTTGAGGATAGGTCACATCACTACATCCCTTGCAGACATTCCCCAGTACTAGTCTTGAGTGTGGCAACTCCACTGGGTGGCTAGACCCAGAGGAGCAGCAGCATTCACAGTAGTCTGGTTCTCAGGGACTCCTACTCCTAGGGTAAGGGGCAGTGCACCACATTAAGGGAACACCCCATGGGACAAAAGAATCCAGGTGGCAGGCCTTGAGTCCCCAAACTTTTCTGCTTGTAGAAAGTCTCTTTCAGCAGAGGCACAGGTGGGGTGCTGGGCTAAGGAGGTTGAGGAGAAGCCTGTGACTCTCCAATGGTCAGGCAGCCCTGGTGCTCATGAAGTGTCTTGAAGAAGGGGAATTCTTTTCCCCTTATCTACCACTGCAGACACAGGAGCTCGGCATGGCTGCACCTATAGACAGCCTTTCTGGAAAACTTCAGGATAATGGCATCCCCACAGGTGAAGTGCCCTCCAGGTTCAGGTTTGCACAGGGGTAGAGCCACAATCCTCTCTACTTGGAACACCAACATACCTGCAGATGAAAACAGGTGCCTGTCTGATTGGAATAGCTGGAACACTGGGTTAGGAGTGAGTCTCAGAGCTGGATCACTTCCCTGCTGGCCCAGTAGGGGAGTTGAAGTGGGTCCCACCCTTCCCCCGTTGAGACCTCAGTGTGTTTTACTGAGAGCTCCCGCAGCCACCTCTGTCAAGGCTGGGACCTCTGCCCACCACTGGGCATTGCATTTATCTATCTGCTTTAGCCACAACCAGTTTCTACCCAGGGGCACCTTATGTACTGGCCTGAAACCTGAATTATTCAACTCAGTAAATAAAATACTGGGGACAAATTAAATAGATAAATTTCATGGGGAATGAGATAAACTTCAGGAAACCTCTATCATTCCAACTCCATAGGAGACAGTGCACTTGCTCACGCACCAAGCACATTGCTACTAAAATCAACATCTGAGAAAGCCATAATACAAAGATTCACACAAAAAAAACAAGGAACTCATACAAACTATTCACTCTGAAAGCACCAAAAGCCAAATTAGGCTACAATAAACTATAAACATTAAAAGTCATATCCTAAAGGGAAAAAGTAAATTTAAAAAATAAACACAGTCAAATCACATATAAACTAAGAACAATTAGAAGAAGTCTACCCAAATGAGAAGGAACCAGAAAAATAATTCTGACAATATGACAAAACAAGGTTCTGTAACACACTCAAAAGATCATATTATTCTCCAGCACTGGATCCAAACCGAGATGAAACCTTTGAAATACCAGATAATAAATTCAAAAGATTGATGATGAAGCTACTCGAGGAGATACAAGTGAAAGGTGAAAAGCAACATAAACCAACATAAAAAAAGTATTCAAGAAATACGGGATTATGTAAAACGACCAAACCTAAGAATAATTGGCATTCCTGAGGGAGAAAAGAAAGCAAAACATTTGGAAAACTGGAAAACTTCCTTGGCCTTGCTAGAGAATTAGATATCCAAATAGAAGAAGCTCAAAGAACATCTGGGAGCTTCATTGCAAAAAGGACATCACCAAGGTATACAGCCATCAGGCTATATAAAGTTAATGTAGAAAAGAATTCCAAGAGCATTGAGACTAAAGCATCTGCTAACCTGTAAGATTAACAGCAGACTTCTCAGCAGAAACCTTACAAGCCAAAAGGGATTGAGGTCATATTTTCAACCTCCTTAAACAGAACAACTGTCGGCTAAGAATTTTTTAGGTCACAAAACTAAGTTTCATAAATCAAGGGGAAATAAAGTCTTTTTCAGACAAACAAATGCTGAGGGAATTGTCACTACCAGACAAGCCCTACAAGAAATGCTAACAAGAGTTCTAAATCCTGAAATAAAAGGTCAATATGTGCCAGAATAGAACCTCTTGAAGCCATAAAACCCACAGGGCCTATATAACAAAAACACAATGAAGAAAATAAAGTAACTAGGTAACAATCCACATGACGACTGGAGCAATACCTCACATCTCAATATTAATATTGAACATAAATGGCCCACTTAAAAGATACAGATTGGCAGAATGGATAAAAATCATAAACCAAATATCTATTGTTTTTAAGAGACTCACCTAACATGTAAGGATTCACATAAACTCAAGGTAAAGGGATGGAAAAAGATATCCCATGCAAATGGAAGCCAAAAGCAAGCAGTAGTAACTATTCTTATATCAGATAAAACAGACTTTAAAAAAAAACAATAAAAAAATAGACGAAGAAAGTCATTGTATATGACAGAAGGATCAATCCAAAAAGAAGATATTACAACCTTAAATGTATGCACACCTAACTCTGAACCTGCCAGATTCATAAAACAATTACTCCTAGACTTAAGAAATGAGATAAAAAGCAACACAATAACACTAGGGGACTTCAACACTCCACTGACAAGTCTAGACAGATCATCAAGTCAAAAAGCCAACAAAGCAATAATAGACTTAAACTATACTCAAGAACAAAGGAACCTAACAGATATTTACAATTCTACCCAAGACCTGCAGAATATACATTTTTCTCATCAGCATGTGTAACATTTCTCAAGATAAACCATATGATAGGCCAGAAAACAAGTTTAATAATTTTTTGAAACTCAAAATCACATCAGGTATATTTTCAGACCACAGTGAATAAAACTATAAATCGTCTTTAGAAGGAACCTTCAAAACTATACAAATACATGGAAATCAAACAATCTGCTCCCGACTGATTTGGGGCTTAACAATAAAATGAAGATTAAAATTCAAAAATTATTTGAAATAAGTGATAATAGCAACACAAATTATCAATAACCCTGGGATACAGCAAAAGCAGTGCTAAGAGGAAAGTTTACAGTGCTAAATGCCTACGTCAAAAAGCCTGAAAAATCACAAATTGACAACCTAACATCACACCTTAAGGAACTAGAGAAACAAGAACAAACGAAACCCAAAGCTAGCAGAAGAAAAGAAATAACAAAGATCAGAGAACTGAATGAAATTAAAACAAAAAAATACAAAAGATCAATGAAAGAAAAAATTGATTCTTTGAAAAGATAAACAAAATTGATAGAGCATTAGCTCGATTAACCAAGAAGAGAGAAGATTTAAATAAGCTCAATTAGAAATAGAAATGGAGACATTATAGCCAAAACCATAGAAATACAAGAGATCATTCATGACTAGTATGAACACCTCTGTAAACACAAACTAGAAAATCTAGGGGAAATGGATAAATTTCTGAAAACATAAAACTCTTCTAGATTAAATCAGGAAGAAACAGAAACCCTGAACAGACTAATAACAATCAGTGAGATTGAATCAATAATAAAAACAATTGTCGACAAGAATAAAGCCCAGGGCCACATGGATTCACAATAGAAATCATGCCTCTGCACTCCAATCTGGGCGATAGGGTGAGACCCCATCTCACACACACAAAAAAAGGAATGAATCTAACTCACAGAATGAAAGTAAATGATATGATCCCAACAAGCACCTACTTTTCACAATTAAAAGTGATAATTTTATTATGTGTGTTGATCCTAAATAAATGCAATTTGATAGTGCTATCGTGACATGTGATTATAAAAGTACTTTGTTTTTTGAAAGATTGATGAATCCTTTGGTTTTATTATCATTGTCATTAAAATAGCAAAATAATTGAAACACTTCGCCTTTCATAGCTAAAACACCTTTCATTTTCTTGAGTGCTTTTTCTCCCTTCTTTCATAATTGTTCATCATTTATTTTTCTTAGCTTAATCTTCTTTGAGGTACACATTCCATTCAACCGCTAAATGGAATTAACATCCTACCAAATCATTTCTGTCCTCTCAATCTTGTTCTTAACAAGATATAAAATGTACATTTTTCTAGAACTCAACCTGATCAGGAGATCATTTCTACTGAGGGCTCACAGGAAGGTCATGGTAAAGGCCAATTAAAGGTTGATCTATGAGGTTTGTGGGGAAAGGGATTCCAAGATATGACTTCTTCCCCCTGACTTTGTTTCTCCTAGTTCATATTCCTGGGACATTTTTTACTCTAAGGGGCCTCCTCATGTTGAGGTCTTCTCCAGTTCCTAAACCAATGATAAAGGAGTAAGCAAACATTGTAGTTTCAGATTCTCCCCTTCTTTCCACTTATTAATTCCTCTTTGCAAGATATTAGGGAATTGTCAAATGTTCCTCTCTATCTCTAGCAACACTTTTTTCTTAAAGTCTATTTCATTTCATCTTTGTATAGATACTTGAGATCTCTCATGATAGTTCAGCTTTTATGTTTGCATGGTGTGTGTTTGTGTGTGTATTTATCTGTAGTATAATAAAAAATAAATACTTCGTCTTTGATCCTCTATTCTTGGCACAAATCTCCTAAAACCTTTGGAATTTAATGGCTTTATATCTGGATGAAATGACTCATGGTAGTGGGCAGCAGTGGGCTGCCTAGATACTTCAGGATAGGGGCTGGTCACCGGATAAACTAATCATGTAATTAGAGGGTTGTGACTTGCGGCCCCACCTCCTGACCTCCAGTGTTGGGATTCACTCAGGATGGTGGCAGAAATATTAAAGGGAAATACTAGGGAAAGTTATAGGGAATAGGCACAAACCTTTTTGGAAGGCCGAAAGATTACATAGCTTGTAATTAATTGAATAGGTGGAAGGCGGCCGGTTCTTACCTAAGAGCATTGTGTCATAGGGTAAATACTAGGGATAATAGAGGCTTCCCCAGTTAAGTCCGTTTACCCTACCACCATTAACTAACCTCTGAGCCAGATAGCCCTCTCAGCAGTGGGGAGGTCGACCAGGGATATTGACCCCTAATGGTATTTACTTTAGACTGCGATACCTGAACTTCAATCATTCATAAAACTACTCTGTTAACCATGTTAATTATCCACAAGTGTGTTGACTCAGAGCTTCTGTTGTTAATTCAATACTAAATAAATGCCTGAAGTGCGAGCTACTCAAGGCCAGCCACAGTGACAAACCTCTCTTGGTGTGCAGGTGGTCAGACACTCAGCAGGACTGGCAAAGCAGAATATCTGTGTGTCAGTGTACGTTTTATTCATCCATCATTTGAGTCAGGGTCTGCGGGCAGACCCCTGCAGCTAATGCCCTCTTGTGAGGAGCAATACCTCACTCCAGTGAAGGCAGAGGGACTAGCGACTGAATTCAATCAGCAATGGCCAATGATTTCATCAATCATGACTATGAATGAAACCTCCAAAAACAAACAAACAAACAAACAAGCAAACAAAACCAAAAAAACCCTAGATGATGAAGTTCAGAGAGCTTCCAAGTTTGAATACATCTGCATGCTGGAAGGGTGATGCACCCTGACTCCATAAGGGCAGTGGCTCCTGTGCAGGGACTCTTCCAGACCCTGCCCTATGTACCACTGTATCTGGCTTTTCATTTGTCTCCTTTATAATAAACTGGTGACCAGACCCTATCCGGACGTATCTAGGCAGCCCACTACTGCCCACTACCGTGAGTCACCTTATTCGGACACAAAGCCAGTAATAGTAAGTAGAGTGCTTTTCTGAGTCCTGAGGGCTGTTCTAGAAAATAATTGAACCTGAGAGAGGGTGGGAAGTCCCAAACTTGTTGTCAACTGGGCAAGAGTTCGAGTCACCTGAGAACCCCACTCGCAGCTGGCATCTAAACTGAAAGTGATCTTGTGGACTAAGTCCTTTAACTTGTGGGATCTGACACTAACTCCAGGTAGATAGTATCAGAATAGGATCGAATTTTGGGGCACCCAGTTGGTGTCAGAGAGTTAGAGAACTGATGTGGGGAAATGATACATATGCAGTGCTGGGGAAAACAAACAAACAAACTATACACCATCCTTTTATTTTCAACCTATTTTTAGATTGGAATCTAAAGTGTTTCTTATAGACAGAAAATAGTTGGATCTTCTTTTTTTGTCAGTCTGACAATCTCTACCTTTTGATTGGATTGTTTCATTCCTTCATATTTAATATTATTATTGATATAGTTGGACTTGAATCCCATTTTGCTTTTTAGTCTCATGTCTTTTTCATTTCTCTACTTTTTATTTATTCTGTTCTTTTTGTATTAAGTGGGTAATTTTTCTGGTGTATTATTTTAATTTCTTTAATGACTTTTAGATTATATTTTTGAGTCATTTTATTAGCATTCGCTAGAGGAATTACAATGTATACCTTAATTTATTAGATTCTACTTTAGATTATTACTATCCTCGTCTTTTCTTTCTCTGGATTTGAGTTACCATATGATGCCATTTTCTTACTCCAGTATAGTTTTTTTCTCTCCTTGTGTCAAATATATTGTCAAATATATTATGCCTCTATATGTTATAGGCCCAACAATATAATTTCATAGATCTTGTGAAATTATATTGCAACTTTTAAATCAGTTGGAAAAAAAAAAGAAGAAATATGTAATTTTTTTTTTATAGCTACCTATACAATTACATTTAACAGTCCTCCTTGAGTTTTTCATGTGAATTCAAATTACTCTCCAGTTTAATTTTCTTTCAGCCTCAAAAACTTCCTCATAGGTCTTGGAAGTATTTCTGCTATAAATAAATTTTCTCTGTTTCTGTTAATCTGGGGATATTTTTCATTTTTAAAAAGATAGTTTTGTGTTTTTGTTTTGTTTTGTTTTTGTTTTTGTTTTTCCTTCAGCACATTGAATATGTTACCCCGTTGTCTTCTGAAATTCACTGTTTCAGACAAAAAGTCAGCTGTTAATCTTACTAGAAGTCACTTGTATGTGATAAGTCATTTTTCTCTTGCTACTTTTAAGATTATCTCTTTCTCTTTGTTTCACTACAATGTGTTGGAATGTGAATCTCTTTGTGTTTATCCTTCTTGGGGTTCATTGAGCTTCTTATAGGGTAGTTTAATGTTTTTCATTAGATTTGGAAAGTTTCCAGCCATTACTTCTTTGAATACAGATGCTCCTAAACTTACAATTGGGTTTCATCCTGATAAACTTATTGTAAGTTGAAAATCTAGGTTGAAAATGCACTTAATACACCTAACCTACTGAACATCATAGCTTAGTGTCATCTACCTTAAACATGCTTGGAACATTTACAGTAGCCTACAGTTGTGCAAAATCATCTAACACAAAGCTTATATTATAATGAAGTTGTTATAAAGAATTTTAAAATTCAAAGTACAATTTCTACTGAATGTGTATTGCCTTCTCTACGTTGTAAAGTCAAAAAGTTGTTAAGGTAAACCATAGTATATTGGGGATTTTTTTTTTTTTTTTTTTTTTTTTTTTTTTTGCTTCTTCTCTCTCTTCTCCTTTTGGCACTCCCATTACACACATTTTGGTGCACTTAAGGCTGTTCCACATTTCTCTGAGACCATTCATTTTTCTTCATTATTTTCTATTCTTCAAATGGTGTGGTCTCTATTGAGCTGTCTTTAAGTCTGCTGATTCTTTCTTCTGCCAGAAAAAAGTACCCATTTGAATCCTTCTAGTGGATTCCCATAGAAGTAGCTCTTGGCATTTCTTTCAGGTAATTACTTTTTCAAAACCCACCAATTCCATTCTGCCTTCCAGAGATTATGCAAGCCTTACCCCTAATTACTCCCTCTTGGGGAATTTCTGGACCTTGCCTCTGCCAACTTTCATGGCAGATTGGTCAGTATTATCAGATATAGATTCTTGCTACAATCCTCTATTCTCTGCAAGGCAACTATCATCACTCTTGTTTTAAATAAATGAGTGTTGGGGTTTGGTGCTCCTGTAAGAGGAGTGATGCCGCAAATGAGAATTTTTTTTTTTTTTTGAGATGGAGTCTCCCTCTGTTGCCAGGTTGGAGTGCAATGGTGCAATCTCGGCTCACTGCAACCTCCGCCTCCTGGGTTCAATCAATTCTCCTGCCTCCTCCCGAGTAGCTGGGACTCCAGGTGCATGCCACCACACCCAGCTAATTTTTTGTATTTTAGTAGAGACAGGGTTTCACTGTGTGAAAATGTAAAGCCAGAATTGAGTAGTAATTTGTCCAGAAATTGAAAGACTAGAACGCTGGTCTCTGGAATTTTAACCAGAGCAGTTATTGCATATAAGAATCACCTGAGACTTATTTAAAAGATATGATGATTATCCAAACCTATAGTGAACATGCAACAAAGAGTTATTTACCTTATTAAAGAGGAAATCAGCTGGATAGCAATGGCAATTCAAGGGAGTAACGGAGAGACCAATACTCATAGTAAATGAAAGAAAGTGCTGGAATAAGAATGCCAAATTATTTACAAAGGGGGAAAATATCCTATAGAGTTATAAAACTTAACATCTGTAATTACCTTTTCTATAGCAATTATTTGGACGTCTGTCATCCAAAAATTATTTTAAATACACTAATCTCCTACAAGTTACCATCTAATTTCATAGAATCTGGGTCTGAATCAATAGTAAATAGAAAGTCAAACAAAGAAACAGTCCTAGAAAATTAGATAAACCTTGGATGGACCTGCTAGACAGTGCTTCCTTATGAAAAGACATATAGTCATCATTTCGTGTTATTTCCAAGTTTTGGATTTTTAAAAAATACGCATAAAGTGTTTAGCCCAGATCCTGCCACATAAAAAATACTTGACATATTATAGCATCTTTATTATTGCTATCTTTGTAATCCTGGCTCAGTCACAGCTAGTTGGGTGATCTTAGTCAGTGTACTCTCTTTGTTTTCCTTTTCTCATCTGTAAAATGGAGATAATAATGGTTTCTATCTTACACAGCTATTATGAAGATTAAGGATTTTATATACACAAAGCACTTAGTATCTGGCACAGAATAATCACAAAATAAGTAAAAGTGAATGCTGTCGTTCTTCACAGCATTTGGTGTCTCACTACAGTTGACATTTTTACAATATAAGGAAATGAAGCGTTGGGAGGGAACCATTGCTGCCATGGCAAGAGGGTGTGTACAGCTAGTCAATGAATGCCCGAAGAACTTTTGCAGCTTGTACTCAAACTGAAGAGCAAGCTATTTATAGCTGGGCTGCGAAACTAGCTCAGGGTTGCCTCAAATATTTTTAAAATGGACATATTCCAGGGTTCTGAAAGCAAAGATAAATTTTGTACTCTTGTTTGTCTGCTTTTTGCCTTCATCCTGACACAGTAATAACATGCAACACACTTTCACAGATTACTGCAAGAACTGCCTGAGGTTTTCAACCAAATCCAGGCCTATCGTGTCCATGACATATTTCCCTGGGGATGAAAATGTTAACTATTTTCTACTAAGAGCAGCTTCCTCAACATGTTTGACTGCCTTATTTGATGTGGAAATAGAAAGCAAACGTCATTGCCAACCAACCTCTCCATATAATCATAGCACAAATAGCCAACAAGATATTGCTATTTTCATAATCCCATTTTCTCCTGCATACAAGGAGTGTCTGAAATGTGTGTAGAGAAAACTAATAACTATCTTTCCAGCAATGTTCTCTTGGTATTGGTATATTGGGAAACACATTTTAGATCAATGGCCAGCTTACGCTGGTATTAATAAGACATCCTTTTGAGCTTTGTAGAAATCTCTTTTCAATGACTCATTATATGAAGGACATGGAAGATAATTATAAAGACTCAAAACTCAGAGACAGCCCAGTAATTTTTTTCAAAACACAATTAATATTGGTGAAAATAGGTTTGATGACAATTCTGGTAGAGACAAATTACTGGGCAGCGATCTGGGGTCGTGACCCTGTCTTCTCAGGCTGTGTCTCCTAAGTTGAGAACACAGCTTCTACGAAACCAGAGAACTTAGCACACTGTCACAGAAGGTGTGCGTTTTCTTTATTAGGTATATTTCAAGAATGAGATGGGCTATAATGTGTCACCTGTATAAACAGGTGATTAGTGTTGAAAGGCTTTCATGACCTTTCTCAGAAGTGAATCATCCTTCCCTATTTATTTATTCAGCTATTCATTTATTTATTTCTCCTTTAATGATAGAAGTAATAAATGCATTACCAATTGCAAATAATGCACATGTCATTTTAAAAAGCACAAAGGAATAGACAAAAATTCTCCATAATTTGTAGGTAGCAGTAATCCTACCTACACATTTTGTTTTGTGTACTTGTAGTGTCTTTTCATGATTTACAGATAGGGATAAGATAGAGGAAGTAGGGGGAGAGAGAGAGATCATACATATGGTTTGTAACTTGCCTGGCAGATAAGGGCTTGTTTGAGTTACTTAAGTGTGCATAAGAAATTACCTCAAAATTTAGTGGCCTTAAAAACAACAACATTGATTTCGCTCACAGATCTGCAATCTGAGCAGGGCTTGATGGGGGCAGCTTATGTTTGTTCCACTTCATGACCGGTGAGGTGGCTCAAGAGCTGGGCCTGCGTTATCTGAGGGCTCTCTCACTTGCCTGCCTGATACCTAGGCTGGCAGACCCAACAGCTGGGGCTGGAACAAATGTGCTGCCTCAGGCATCCTTTGCTCTCTGTGTAGCCTCTTCTCATGGTGTATCCAGTGTGGAAGCTTCAGAAGATCCAGACTTCTTATATGTGAACTTAAGGTTCCCGAGGCTTGTGGCTGGCAAAGAGCAGGGATGGGGAGGCAGAGAGGAAACTGTGTCACCTTTCATGACAGCCTTAGAAGTACACAGAACCACTAGCCAGTCCATTTTTACAGGGGGTGGCGGAGGACTAGAACCTATCCACCTTGTTGGAGGGAGTGTCAAAGAGGTTCTGAACATTTTTTAAAACTACCAGCAACTGAATAGTTGAATAAATAAATAGGGAAGGGCAAATCACTCTGAGAAAGGTCATAAAAATCTATTAATACTGATCACCTGTTTCCACAGTGTCACATTATAGACCTATCTCATTCTTGAAATACACCCAGTAAAGAAAATGCATACTTTCTGTGTGTTCAATGAATGTTTATTGGCTGAATGAGTTTAGCAAGTCATGAAAATTTTCCTACATCCATGAATATTTTACAGCATATATTTAAAGGATTGCATTGGGGATATATAATTATTTATTTAACCAATCTCTAGTTACTCATTATTCGATATTTAGATTATTAATTTTGCTGTGTAGATAATTCTGAGATTAACATCCTAGAACAGAAGTCTCTGTTTTCTTTCAATCAATTTGGACATAAAATTTCTGGAAGAAAGGGCTAATATATTTTTAAGGTTTTTGGATAGCTACTGCAAAAATGCCCTAGATTTTTAATGTCCTTGTTCCCTACTGCAAAAGCATCTGCCCATTACCCTGGTAAGCTAATATATAAACACAGGGTGGCATATCAATATAAGTCTGGAAGCAAATACATAATAAATTGTTACTGATGTTATATTACATGCTAAAGTAATATTACTGATGTTTTCAGATTTTATAGGCATCCTGTTCATTTAGAGGAAAAAATGGAAGTGGAAATAGAATTCATTCAAGAAAAGAAAGCCATGAAATCCTATTTTCTTACTAGCGTTGGGCTACCAAGTTGACTCAATATTTCCAGGCAGGGTGACAACTAAAAGAGAAAATAACAAGTAATAACAGAATTGAAAAGTATTTAAGGTAAGAGCAAACTGGTTGCTCACCAGAAGCATGGCTATTTTTGCTCCTAATTCTAGTGAGAAACTTCTTTGAGAAAGAATACTGTAAAAGTAATGCAGGGGATCCTTACTGGTTCTTACTTAGCCACTTGTGTCTTACCTGTAAAACGGGGGTGATAGCAAGACATTGATAAAAACTACATGCATTAGTACATGTCAGGTGACTGGAACAATTCCTAGCACATAAATATTCTCTACATGCTAGCTGTTGCATCAAGAACTGACAGTAGAGCAGCAGTTAAGAGACCAGGTCTGTAGTTAGACCACCTGGGTTCAAATCCTAGATCCACCACGTACTAGCTGGTCATTGGTGTTTGTGAAATATTAGCTATGGTGATTATTAAAAGTCCTATAGTAAACCTATTAACAGGTTACCCCAGGGCCACCTTGTAACAGATTCCTGATGTAAACTAGACACCACACCAAGTTTCATTTCAGTAAAATCAATTATGCAGAAGATACAACTGTGTGGCTCAGTTACAGAGCTCTCTGTAACTTTAAGTATAAAGGGGTAAAAAGTTGTAAGAACTGCCCATACATTATTTTTTCAGTCCAGCATTAAACTGAAACCCATACCTAATTTGCTTATGACCATAATACTACTATTTTTAGCTGATAAAAGTACAGATTTAACCACTGAAGGACTTCTATCATAGAACCCAAAACAAGGCTACCAAGTTTCAAAAGAGAGATTCTGGTTCTGTTTCTCAGTATACTGTTGGGATGAGATTTAAATGTTTAATTATTGTTTTCTGAAACACCAGTTCACAGTAGTGAATTCACCATGTCACTTTTTCTCAAGTAATGTTAATTTTAATAGCTTCAACATTCTCCTTAATGGAAAAAAAGAAAGAGATAGAAAAGGCACTATGAACCTTGTACATATCTGAAAATATTAAACATACAATACATATAAATATAATATAAATAACATGTAGAATTCTGCAGCATTTTGAATACACATAATTAAATACTAGAATATATTAAAAGATAGACTCTACAACAAAGAAGTCCCTGCCCTCATATGTCCAATAGGAGCAATTCAGTCTACACAGTTTCAGCTCTTCATCTAGGAAGCCAAAAACGTGTTCATATTCACTTGTTTTCTTGAATCATGATTCAAAGCTGATATCCAATGCAAAGGCTACTGAAAATGTGGCTGAAAAATAACTTAGAAGCACAGAACCATGTAAAACAAAATGATATTTGTTGGGATAGTGTTTCATATCAGTTGTGCATCTCGATCTAGCATTATTTAACTCCTTTCCCTATTAACTGCTTTGCTATGGCCATTTTAAAAAATTTGCTTAATAATTTCTCTTAAAATGGAATGATTAACAAATATATAGGATTTTATTGTCTCTTAATCTGTTTCTATCCTTTGAGATGAATTCCTTTCTATTGATCTATTTCTGAATTTCTTTAAAATTATGGCCTATGCTTAATATGCGGTGTAAATGTTTTTCTTGTTGGAACTGGAAATTGTGCTTCCCAGTCCCAGCTTTCCTCTAGTTCTGCTTTTAATTAAAGTTCAATTTTACCCTGTTGTTGGCCATATTATGAGAGGCATTATATGAAATCCAATTTGCATATACTGAAACATTAGAAGCACACCAGAGGCACTTTTTAGTTATTTAAATTCTGAAATGATTCCCTTATCCCACATCTGGTGAAATCATGTAATGTTCACTTTTCCTATCCTTTGAAATTCCCCTGTGAGCTGTTAGCATTAGATGAAATCATCCTCAAAGGCTCTGAAAAGAACTTAACTAAACATTTATACCTCTCACATCATGCATCCTTGTTTTATTCACATATAAAAAACACAAATTCACCTTAACAATTTAGTTTTACTTATTTCTAAAAGCACAATGGCATTATATTCATACTTAGGAAAATAAGCAAAATTGATTATTTCTTTGGAATTCTTTCTCCCACACACGCATACACACACCTCTACACACACATTCTAGACCTTGTATATACTCTCCTTTGGTTATGACCCCTGTGGTTTTATATAGCAGAAACCCAACACAACTAATTTAAACAAGAAAAAATTATTTAAAAATTCATATTACCCAAAAGTGCAAGTGTACATTTTTCAGACATTGATGTACCCAGGGGCTTCAGCAGCAAGCAACATCATCAGGCCTTAATCTCAATCTCTCTCTCTCTCTTACCCCTCCCCCTCCTGCCCC
>NW_012107319.1:813148-837589 GCF_000951045.1 Mandrillus leucophaeus
AGCCTGCCATCTCAGTGACCACAGTGAAAATTATCATTTCTTCTTGCAGAGTTCCAACAATAGTCTCAGACTGTGCTGCTTTGAATTGATCTGATTTGGATCAGGTGCTCATTCCTGAACCAAACACTGTGGCCAGAGGGTGAAAACTACTCATTGAACAGTCCCGGTCCTGTGTATCCCCCAGATCCAGGACTAGAGTCAGCCCCACCCAAAACATTTGCACAGAAAGTGAAGACAGAGAGTGGTTCCCAGTAAAAAAAAAAAAAAACAAAAAAAAACAAACAAAAAAAAACAAAAAGAAAACTATTGCCAGAAAATGGTGGACTATTTTGGGAAGGTACATAAAATAAGTGTCCAAGACACTTCCTGGATAGTTTGAGAAATCCAGTATCCCTCCAATCCAGATCTGATACTTGGCCTTCTCACTTAACTACTGTGCTTAAACAAACCAAACAGTCAGTGAATCAGGTCACTGAAAAACATCTGAAAACGTGTAGTGTGTTCAAATATACAGACTTCAAGTATTTCTCTTCTCAAACAGTTGTGTTATCCCCCTATACACATAGCCCCTGACAACCAGTGCAGTAGCTTGTTATAGTCAACAGAATGATAAGAAACTCACCACCAGTAAAAAAGAGGGGTAAATAATTCAAGTTAAAATAACATTTATATCATCTGTATTCCAAAAACTCATTCAAATGATAGTAAAAATAATTCTTTACACAAAAATCCCATGGCACAAAGTATCATAGAAGAGATGACAGTAAAAATATTTTGGAAGCTGAAAACAGATGGAAAAGACCTGTGAAAAAACCAAGTCAGCATGGAATCTGAGTCCCAGAAACAAGCCAGATGAAAGCAGAAGGGCCCAAGAGTCAGGGCATCAAGTAGAGTTCAGGTGAGTCTGAAAACAGAAGAACTAGATAGAAGGAGAGTTGATAGATATCCAGACCTGCTTCCTGATCCAGAGTAGCCTGGGACTGGCATCACAGCACTCAGGTATAGTCTCTGGGGAGGTTGGATGAGGGAGACTCTGTGCATGGCACAGAATGCATGCTTGAGTGTAAGGACACAATTCTGAAAACACAATTCTGAAAAGCGGTGTTAGAGCATATACCTGAAAAGTGAGTCCCAAGCCCTCCTTCCCTCTCAGGAGTCTGAGAATTCTAAATTTGAGTATGGCTTTCCGAGTGATTACAAAAGTGTAGATCTCCTGGTAGAAGGATAGAACATACTTTATGTAAAAGTTGTGACTTGATTTATCATTTTTGTGTTTTTGTTTATCATTCTTGGCTTTCTGCAAGAACACCAACTTTGTAAGTGATTCCATGTGCTGTCATTGGCATCACCTTCCACAGCTTCAGAAGGTAGGACTGAAGAGGGTCCCCTGGAGCCGTGTGCTCATGCCAGGACCTCTTAGCCTTGCACCTTAGTGACTAGAGAAGATCAAGACCAGAATCTCAGCCTTCAGGTTCAATAAACCTTTAAATGGCCAATCATATTCCATTCCCTAGCCCTAAATCACCACTGTGACCTCTGGAACATAGGGTCAGACACAAACTCAAGCACTGACAAAACCCCTACATCCTCATTTTCTTTTCTAGAAATTCCCTTCACTTATGGTCCTCAAAGAGACATGGCTTCTCCTGAAGCTACAGTTTTCTGTGTTCCCTATTTAAGTGGTGTCTGTTTATCTCCCAATCCCACACACCAGAGGGCCTGGAAGAAAGGAAGGCCATCCCTCTGCTCCTCATTGCCATCTCCATTTCCATCCATCCCTCCTCCCTCACCCCGCTCAGTTCTTCTGAAGCTCAGGTATTCACAGTCTATTATCCACCTCTGTTTATTAGATTATTCTCCATCTCTGGGTCACTTCTCATACCATGAAGATTTTAGCCCCTAGCTTATAGTCACTTTCTCCAACTCTACCCCAGTCATAACATTTCATTATTTCAATTTGTACCTAATCTATCCCATCCTCTGGCTGCTCAGCTCCTTGAGCTCCTCCCCTCCAGTGATCCTTTCCTCAGGTCACCCACCCTCAGAATCCTTCTTTATTCCCTTGCATCCATGCTCAGCTCTCCCACATTGTCATATTCTCTTAGCCAAACACCAGCTCTGCCTGCTCCCCTGCTCCCCCTGACACACACCTGTGCAGCTGAAGGTGGCTGGAAAAACATCAGGCCACCATGCTGACTCGTCTTACTCTAAGTTTGTGCTCAGTGACTCCACCTTGGCCTTTAGGACTGATCTCTAGCATCATAACACTTCCTTGTTTTGTTTTCAGTCCCATTTTTCTAGATTAATATCTCATATCTTCTTCTTTCTCCTCAAACCTCCAACATTTCCATGGCCATTCCCATCCTTCTCCTCAAATGATGCCCTTCCTTCTTATTTCATCAAGTCAATAGACACAATCAGAAGAGAGGATCTATGCATTACTACCACCAAATTTCCTAACCTCCCTGCATCTGTATCTTCATACTCTGCCTTTACTACCATTAAAAATGGATGAAGTGGGCCAGGCATAGTGGCTCACGCCTGTAATCCCAGCACTTTGGGAGGCCGAGGTGGGCTGATCACTTGAGGTCAGGAGTTCGAGACCCAGCCTGGCCAACATGGCGAAAACCCCATCTCTACTAAAAATACAAAAATTAGCCAGGCGTGGTAATGCACATCTGTAGTCCCAGCTACTTGGGAGGCTGAGGCAGGAGAATCACTTGAACCCAGAAGGCAGAGGCTGCAGTGAGACAAGATTGTGCCACTGCACTCCAGCCTAGGCGACAGAGCCCAACTCTGCCTCAAAAAGAAAAAAAAAAATGTATGAGTGGGCCCAGCTCCAATCTAAGGCCAACTCCTTCAACACTTACTGGATTCCACACGTCCTCCACCCAAACCTACTCAAGAACAAGGGATCCAGCAATTGTCTTGTCCCTATACTGAATTATCCATTTTCCCCTCTGAACTAGATTATCCCTATTGGCACTCCCATTAAAAAGGAGGAGAAGGGCTGGGTGCTGTGGCTCACGCCTGTAATCCCAGCACTTTGGGAGGCCGAGGTGGGCAGTTTCCTTAAGACCAGAAGTTTGAGACCAGCCTGGCCAACATGGTGAAACCCACAACCCTGTCTCCACTAAAAATACAAAAATAGCCAGGTGTGGCAGTGCATGCCTGTAGTCCCAGCTACTCGGGAGGCTGAGGCACAAGAATCACCTGAACTCCAGAGGCGGAGGTTGCAGTGAGCGGAGATCACACCACTGCCCTCCAGTACTGGCAACAGAGCGAGACGCTGTCTCAAAACAAAAAAAGGCAAGGGGGAGGGGAGAAGAAGGAAGAAACAAGGAGGAAGAGAAGGAAAAGGAGACACCGTTCAATTCATACCCATCCAGCTCTCACTGTATCATTCTGCCACCCTTTCAGCAAAAGCCTCAAAAGATTATCCAACTGTTTGTATCAAATTTTTGCCTTCATTCCTTCTTGAATCCACAGCAGTTAGACTTCGGCCCTTGTCAATCAGAACTAATTTTTCTCTTGTCAGTGCAATGATTAATCCTCAGTCCTCATTTTATTCAGTCTGGCAGCAGAATTTGATAGTTATTCAGTCCCTTTCTCCTAAAACACTCCCTTCTCTTGGTTTCCAAGATACCATTCTCAGTTTTCCTTATACCTTGCTGAGCATTCCTCATCTACCTTCTCGGCTGGTTTCTCTTCACCTTCCCAGTCTCTGACTTGGGATGGACATTAGGACATTCCTTAGCATGCAGTCCTTCTGCAAGTCTTCTGCTTCCTTGTTCTAGCTGTGTATGTTAAATATAACCCTTGAAAAAGATATGTGGTTACCACTCAATACTAACAATTATACATTTATATGCTTACCAAATAAAACAGTGGAAAACAATATCATGAGGTAATGGTCATACTTAAAAGGCTCTAATCAAACCAGAGACTGGTAGGAGGTCATTTTAAGAAGTCCTCTGGATTCTGATACTAGGTAATTTTAAAACCATGATTACAGCAAACTCATTAAATGCCATTTTTATTTTATAATCTTTTTCTAAAATGTTTATTTCTAGAAAGTTCATATTGGTTACACTGTGCTGCAGAGAAAACTCAAAATAGCCTGTTTGCTCCAGTTTTTGGATTTCAAATAAGATTCTTACCCGCAAAATAAGAGTCACTAAGACTATATTTTATTAATTAAATTTGAAAATAATAGTCTCTCTTTTTAAAGACAATTTTAAAAGCCTTAATAGACCTGTTCAAAAACCATTTTAAGGATCAGCCTCAGCAATACACGTCCGGTTCATTTGGGGATGGAGTCTTTGAGATAACAGACCTGGGTTCCCCTGTGGCTTTACCCAAATAGGAGCCCTAGAACCTTCCTGAACTTTCTGACTCTAACCATCCCTTTATTGGATAGTTTTCTGATAGAATGTCATTAGTAATCATAGCTGTGCTATATTTAGATTTCGTCCACTGTCATCTGTTGTGATTACCTTCATTTGGAGTAATACAAACTTTTCAATAATTTGTACAAGAATAAAATGTATTGCAAATCAATGCCAGATGAAACTAATGATCAATCTGTGCCAAAGGTCAAAGCTATTCATTATCACCAATTGTATGCAAAATTTGGCCTTTATACTCACTTTTTCTTTTTCAATGTCTCTTACTTTAATACATTAGTTTGAAATTGATGTTCCAACTGTTTGCTTTTACTGACACTTTGAAGTTTAGACTCCAAATATTAATCTATTAAAGAGAACTGGCAGAAAGTGTTGGTTTATTTGTATTTTTATTTTCCTCAGTGGAAGGTATAGAAGTTGAAAAGAAGATTAAGGAGGAGGTGGGGTTTCTATTTGGCCTAAACCAAAAAAATAATAAAATTAAAAATTAAAAACATTATTTATAAAGATGTAATACTTCAAAAAATACTTAAGCTTCTCACTAATACTGCACCTTACCATAGAATAACTACTAATGGTCACATGCGATATGGTTTGCTTTTAAAGTACTTTTTAAATTATTTACCTTTAATAACTCTATTAATATGTTACAGTTGAGTTATTATGTGCATTTTTATCAAGAGAAATTGTTCTATATTTCAGTGCATTATATAGAAATTCTGTTATTTTAATTAATTGGGCACTTGTTAATTATACTAGAGACAACTATTTTTAAAAATCTATTTGTGGCCAGGCATGGTGGCTCACACCTGTAATCCCAGCACTTTGGGAAGTCAAGGTGGACAGATCACGAGGTCAAGAGATCAAGACCATCCTGGCCAACATGGTTAAACCCCATCTCTACTAAAAATACAAAGATTAGCTGGGCATGGTGGCATGTGCCTGTAGTCCCAGCTACTTGGGAGGCTGAGGCAGGAGAATTGCTTGTACCCAGGAGATGGAGATTGAAGTGAGCCGAGATCGCGCCACTGTACTCCAGCCTGGCAACAGAGCGAGACTCTGTCTGGAAAAAAAAAAAAAAAAAAAAAATTCTTCTTGTAAATTACCACTACAAACTAATCCCTGTGGTGTTTGAATAAAATTATCACTTGGCAGAAGTTAACATTTAATAATATTTACGTGATATGCTTCTTATGTCACTTTTTGTTTTGCTGCCCAGATTTGACAATATGCTTTTGCTAATAATATTTTATTCTATTTTGCCAAGAGATAATTAATCTCTACTTTTAAAAATGTATTTTGAAAACACTTATTTTACACAATAATTTTATATGCAACAAACTTTTTATCAATAAAATGCTATTGTTTGGATATTTTCAAAACTTCTGAGAGAAAATAATTTTCAATCCACAATTCTATAAGAAGCCAAACTCTCAAACAATTGTGAGGGTAGGAGTAAGACATTTTCAAACATGCAGACTTTTAAAAATTCTATTACCCATGCAGTCTTCCTTTGGACATTTTCAGAAAATATATTCTAATAAAATGAATGTGCAAACCAAGACAGAGGAAGGCATAAGTCCATCAAGCAGGGGATCCAATCATAGGAAGAAAGGACTCCAGGGGTGATGATAAAAGCAAATCCAGGGACAACAGGCACAGAGAACAGTCACAAGGACAGAAGTCTCCAGGAGCTGTTCTCCAAGAAGTAATGCTGGTGATGGACAGCAGAACATTTTCAGATACACACACACACACACACACACACACACACACACACACACATATGTATATATATGTATATGTGTGTATATATATATCTGGAGAAGAGTTGGAGGATAAATTTAAAAAAAACACCAAATATTATTTCGGGTTGTCATTTTAGGACACCAAAAAAATTAGATTATTAGATCCAAAAGAAACAAAGTTACATAAAATAAATCTATTCATAGTACACTATGTGATCTAACTACAAATAAAATTTACACAGGGATAATAATGTAAGCAGTGAAAGTTGAGCTAGTCAAATATTATTATTTAAATATGTTAGAAAAATGGAGGAAGGAAAATTGTGTGAGTGTGTGTACATGCTTGCATAGATATCTGCAATATCTTAGGCCTTTATGGGAGGTAACAAAGAGAACTGTACCCTCACTTTCTTTAAATGGTACATCAGTGGATAAGAGCTAACACGGCAAAAGCCAACAAGAGCAAAATAATCATGTTATTTAGAAATAATGGCAGTTAACTCCAAAAGAAATAGTTATAAAAGTTGAAAGTGGTCACTTACGTGAAGCAGAAATGAGATGCATGAGTGCTATACTTTTACAGTAAATAAAATGAAACTGTTTATGAAAATATGTACAATTTTAATTTAAAAAAATACAACTTTCTTAAAGGAGAGAAATAAAAGAAAAAATACATTCAGAACTCACTCCTCCTCACTATTTAGTATTCAGCTCTACACAGGAGAGAGAAATCTTACAAAAGGGGTTCAAAATATCTTGAATATATAAGTCTTTAGGAAGTGGTAATGAAGTTTTGTGGATGATCATCAATGACTCTCTTCAGAATCAGATGTAGATTAAGGTGTCTTTCCAAGAAAAATGGATTCAGAATTCCACAGTGTTCCACAGACTTCCCAAAACCCATTCACAGATGCTTCGGACATCCACATATCATAATTTAAAAGCCCTTGTTTTGGAGAAGATAATAAATATGCAGACATAATGTGAAAACCTTGAAGTGGACCACCTGAAAAGGGCTTCTTTACTCACCTGAGTGAGGTTCATAAAGCTGGCTGTGATCATGTGACCATGACATCTTTTCCAACAAGTCCACTGTTCCCAGTAGATCTTGAATAAAGCCAGATTCTGAGCCTCTGAAATTATTTCCTGCTCTCAGTATTAAGACCAGAGGGCAGTGTTTCCCTCAAGTATTAAATAGATCTCCATGCCAAGAGTTAAAGAAGGCAAACATTGGAAACTTAATGTTACGGGGTCTCTACACATTTTCTCTCCATTGGCAACACATTGTTTATTTAGAAAATGTAGGTCCACAGTTTCATCTTCTGGACCCAATTTGGCCATAAAAGATTAAAGAAACCAAAACCAGATTTTTTTTACATTAAAAATGATGAAGGTCCCATGGAATTTGGTGTATGAATGTTTGCAGTTAACATAGAAAGTCTTCAAAACACTACTGAGGCAAACCAGAATTGGCCAGGAAAACATATTTTCCAGATTTTGAGTCATTTGTGGGGGTCCATTTTGGGGTTTTTGAGACATATTATAAAAGACATGCAAAGAAAAGAACTATATTAAGAAGCATTAGGTAAAGTGCTGGTTTGGAGTGGCTTTGAACCAGTGAGCTTTCACAGTTGTACAATGACTATCTGTTGAGTAAGACTTTATACCAATCACTCCCTCCATTAATCTGTAATTCATATACAGCCTGCTGCCAGATTAAAGCATGCCAAATAACATTAGTTACAAAAAGCAGAAGAAAATTTGTCTCTCTTTTTGTTACACTGGCAGCCCTCCTTATCTTAAAGAAAAAAAATTAAGATTTTGCCAGACACATAAAAGAAAAGAAACTTCATTTATTTTTCAGCCTTTTAAGAACTGGTCAATTACAAAGCTATCCTTCTTCCAAATGATTTTTTTAAATATAAAAAGCTACGAAAGTACCAATTTTCCATATTTGGGCCTGTATTCAATTGAATTTCACTACAACCCCCTTAGTTCCTTGACTGTTTCCAAAAAAGGCCCTTGTGAACAGGAATATTTCATGAAATTATTTTTCACTACCAGTTTAGAGGCTTCCCACACTAAACAAAACAAAAAAAGTATCCCAATTGAATTTAATAAGAAGAATTAAGAATAAACTCTGACAAATTATATATTGATTAATCACATGTAATGAAATTGTAGGGATATAATAAAAAAAAAACCAAGCCAAAATCTTTACCACATAAGAGGCGCCTCCTCTAATAGCAGTGCAGAGGAGAGGGCTTTTAACCAGTCTCCATAACTGTACTCACTATGCCCTTCAGAATTATGGGCTAACATAGTCATTCCATCTCTCTGCCCCACCTCTCCAGCCCACTTCCCTGTAATCAGAGGCCAAACTGCTTTGGATATACATTTTAAATTCTATCAGCTACCTTTTAACTAATCTACCTCAGTACCCAGAATAGGAAAATTTGCAAGTAAGTATTTAACAGTACTTTTAAATAGTGGGGAATGGTGACAGGAACAATAGATGAACTCTTTATAACTCAGAAGCTCTGTTTTCACTGAAGTCATTAGTGCACCCTAACCACCAAAGCTTTTCTCCTGCTTTCTTATTTACAGGTTGCTAATTGTAAGGTGGATAAGGACTGTCAAACCTTTTAGAGTTAGAACTCCCTCTGGCATGGCATGATCAAGAACACAAATTTATTTTAACTCTGTAACCCAAATGCTTTAGTGTCTTGCCTAATTCCTCTTTACTTCAAATATTTGAAAGATTGCTTTGTGCTTCTGGACCCATCCACAGACACTTGGAACAAGTCCAAAACCCAGTCTACATTTCTTGTTTTCCAAAGTCTCCCCTTGATCATCCTCCAAGAGTACATACAGCTGTTGGTTGCCTACACTAAAGCCATTGCTCTTGCTGTCCCTGATTTCATCTAGATAACCTGCTTCCTCAAAAAGCTGCAAATGTCACCAGTGTATCACACTAGTCCCATTCAGCTTGCTATTGACTGGTGTAGGAATAGTCCTGGCTGCAACTTTGGACACGCACTCATCAAGAAAGGTCTGGTAGGGGTTACATAGGAAAGACATGCCCTTAAAAACAAAGAAGGATTGGAAAGCCACCAACTGGGTTTTATGTTCACTATTTGTGTGACAGTTTCACTAAAAACCCCAATCTCAGCATCATGCAAAATATCCATGTAATGAACCTGGACATGTACCTCCTGAATCTAAAATTTTTTTAAAAGACACACACTTTCTCTGGGGACATTGTCAAGTCTGGGGATGATGCCTGGGATTGCTGCAGCCTCTCATTACCAGCTCAAGGATAAAGCCAATACTCAGAGGCTGACTGGGCCAAGGAATCGCAGAGAAGGACAAACAGAGTCTGACACATTGTGCCTAGAACCTGCTCTGCTTCAAGATCTCTGACAATGTGAAATAACGAATCCCCTTATTGTCCAAGATAGTTTGGGCTGAATTTTCTAAGACTTTTTGCAGACAGAGGGTAAATCCCTAGGACCTTTACCCAGCAGATATTTCTCTTTGGTCTCTGCTCTGTTCCTACAATCCCCATCCCAGAGTACCAATAAGCAGTGAAATAAACCAAAGGGGAAAGGCCCATAAGCCAGAACACTGATAAAATTTCCAATAATGTCATCTGAAAGAGGCCAGATTTCTTGAAACATCTCAAGATACATCTTCAGAAAATTCCTGGAAACTACTAATGAAACAGAGTAGCACCCCTACAAATTGAGTACAGAGTGAACTTATGGGCAATAGCCAGTCGATCAATTATTGTCATTTGTGTTGGAGGGTTTAAAGAAAAAAGTGACAATTTATAAAACAAACAAACAAACAAAAAGAACTCTTCCTAAATCATAGAGATAAGGATAAGATAGGGGGGTATAAATTGAAAAAGAAAAGAAAAGGAGGAATTATAACACAAAGATAATTATCCCCAATCAAGGGACCTTAATGTAGTTTTCTTGAGATACTTCACTTCTAAGTCAATCATATGTTAAAATCACCAATACATAAGGGTAATAAACAGCTTTCTGACCAGCAGTATATTCTCAGCATTAAAGTCTACAATTCATATGCCTGTAAGTGGACTACTGCACATTGTAGGGGGTGTCTACAGAGGGCTAGGTTTCCTCAACTTATATTAAAACAAGGTTTCTAACATGAACTACATACACAGTAGGGGCCCAGCAGTCAGAGGCAGTGCTGGGTTGCCATGGGCTTTAGCTCGTTGCTAGAATAACCCTCAACACGAGTTAGGAGTAGAGGGTAGTGATCCCACCAGCTCCATACACTTTGCCTGGAACATCTGAGGGGATGTTATTCTGCTCCCTCCTTTCTTTCCAACAGACAAAATTGACTCTTCAGATGGAACTGATAGAAAGTGAACGACCTAGTCTAATGTGGTAAGGAGCTGTAAAAAGATTAGTAATGGCTTTTGGTGGAAAAACAATTATGCTGAATTACAAACACATCTGCCACACACTCAGCAAACTATCAGAGAAGCCACATTTTCCTCACATTTTACTTCTTGGACCGTTTTCAATTTTCAAATAGAAGATAGCTCTCTAGTTATTGCTAACATCCATTTTCTTTAAATAAATTCAGAATAAAACTTAGAAAGCCTGATACTATTTCCTATAGAACTTGCTTTTATCCCCTCCATTTGCCTAACAGGAAATAAAAATAATACCCTCTATTTCTATAGTGCTTTACAATTTCAAAATTCTTTTATGGACATTCATTTGATAAAGAACATTCATTAATCCATTTGCATTAATTCATCTGGTAAAGAACAATAAACTTATGCTCTTTGTAGCTCTGCTTAGAGTAAGTCCATAAAGATATAAGAGTGTGCACTCATGCCTGCTGCCTCATTCATTCAATAAATATTGATGGCCTAATCTGAGGCAGGCACAGTTCTAAACTCTGAGAATACAGCAGTGGGAAAAAGAAACAGACAAAATCCTGTCCTCATGGTGCTTACATCCTCAGGAACACAATAGAATTGCTTGACATATATCAATTTAGTCATGGGTCCATCAATACCAAATAGCTTAGTTTTTCTGTACCGTGTTAAGTAAGGAAGGAGGTTTAAATAATTATTATAAGCAGGAAGACCAAAAACTAATAAATTGAGGTAGGTTACTGCTTAATAGTATGGGAAAATTTTATTAATTCATCATAAGAAAAAAAACACTCCTTTGAAGTATTTCTCAAGTAAAAGAATGGATCTTTCCATTTACCATAAATCCAGCATAAAATAATGAACAGCATGGTACTTCTCACATCCATCACTCACGGATTCATTATGAGTGGAGCATATTACATTCATTTTCACTTGAATCCTTGCATCAACTCTCAGGAGATGGTAAAATTATCCAAATTTTCCAGATTAAAACACACACACACACACACACACAACTCAGAGAAGTAAGGTAATGAGCCCACAGTCACAAGTTTTTGGCCTCTGTGGTATCAGACCCAGATTTTTCCACTTGATCTTTCTATTCCTGAGGACCCATGACTCACATGAACTCAAACTTCTGATTTTGAAGAGATTCCAGGACGAATACCTTTTCCATTAAACTTCCAAAACGTGTTTTCTGTGTACCTCCTGTGACATTTATCATCCCATTCGTCTATTAGGTTTGTTGCATTCTTGTCCTTCATCTTCCTTTGGACTAGAAGGATTTTATGGTTATGCAGTCTGATTGGTTACATGAATATGTGACTGTGTTTGCTTGTTTGTTTATTAAATAGAACAGTGGATTCTACTATGCAGCTCCTCTCATCAAAGGGGAACTGAAATTGCCCAAGCAATAGATTATCAGAGCAGAACCTTCAGTGGAGCAGGTCTTTCAGGAAGATCGGTCAACAATATTGTTATTGAGTATCCACTGCACATCAGGCACAGTTTTGATGTTTTCCATGTATTACACGGCAGAAGGTCAGCATTGGGGATCGGTATGTGTAGCAGTCAACCACATGAGTTCTGGAACTAGATCACCTTGGTTTGATGACCAGCTCTGACACCTGCTAGCTGAGTGGCTTTTGGCAAGTATGTAACCTTTCTGTGCCTCAGTTACCTTTTTTCATTAAGTGTATTGTGAGGCTTCAGTAAATTAATTAATATGACAGGCTTAAAACAGTGCCTAGTTTCATTCTTCTACATGTGGCTTGCCCATGGTGCTGGTGGTTTCCCAGCACCATTTATTGAATAGGGCATCCTTTTCCCAACTTATGTTTTTATATGTTTTGTCAAAACTCAATTGGCTGTAAGTATTTGGCTTTATTTCTGGGTTCTCTATTCTGTTCCATTAGTCTGCATGCCTATTTTTATACCAGTACTATGCTGTTTTGGTAACTGCCGCCTTGTAGTATAATTTGAAGTTGGGTAATGTGATGCCTCCAGATTTGTTCTTTTTGCTTCGGGCTTTGGCTCTGTGCTTATTGCTTACGGCTTGGTGCTTATTGCTTTTGTTGCATGGGCTCTATTTTGTTACAATATGAATTTTAGGATTTTTTTTCTAGTTCTGTGACGAATGATGATGATAGTTTGATGGGAATTGCATTGAATCTGCAGACTGCTTTGAATAGCACAGTCATTTTCACAATATTGATTCTTCCCATTCATGAGTATGCGCTGTGTCTCCAGTTGTTTGTGTCATCTATGATTTCTTTAGGCAGTGTTTCATAGTTTTCCTTTTAGCAGTCTTTCACCTCCTCAGTTATCTCTCACTATACAAAAATCAACTCAAGATGTATCAAAGACTTAAATCTAAGACCTAAAGCCATAAGAATCCTATAAGGTAATATCAGAAAAAGTCTTCTGGACATTGGTTTTGGCAAATAATTCATGACTAAGACCCCAAAAGCATATGCAACAAAAACAAAAATAAATAAATAAATGGGGCCTAACTAAACTAAAAAGCTTCTGCATAGCAAAAGCAACAATCAATAAAGTAAACAGACAACCCATAGAGTGGGAGAAAATATTCAGAAACTATGCACCTGACAAAGGACTAACATCCAGAATCTACAAGGAACTCAAAGTAATCAGCAAGAAAAATAAATAATCCCATTAAAAAGTGGGCAAAGGACATGAATAGATATTTCCCAAAAGAAGATATACAAATAGCCAACAAATGTATGAAAAAACTGCTCAACATGAGTAATCATCAGAAAAATACAAATTAAAGCCACAATGAGGCACCACCTTACTCCTGTAAGAATGGCCACTATTAAAAAGTCAAAAAACAATAGGTGTTGGCATGGATTGGTGAAAAAGGAACACTTTTACCCTGCTGGTGGGAATGTAAATTAGTACAACCACTATAGAAAACAGTGTAGAGATTTCTTAAAGAACTAAAACTAGATCTACCATTCAGTTCAGCAATCCCACTACTGAGTTTCTACTCACAGGAAAAGAAGTCATTATATGAAAAACACATGCACACACACTTATAGCAGCACAATTCACAATTGCAAAGATATGGAACCAATCTAAGTGCCCACCAACTAACTAGTGGATAAAAAAACATGTGGTATATATACACCATCGAATACTATTCAGCCATAAAAAGGAATGAGGTAATGTCCTTTGCAGCAACTTGGATGGACCAGGAGTCCATTATTCTAAGTGAAGTAAATTCAGGATTGGAAAACAAAAAAAACATGTTTTCACTTATAATTGGGAGCTAAGCTATGGAAATGCAAAGGTATAGAGTGGTATAATGGACTTTGGGGACTCAGGGGTGGGAAACGTTTGGAAGGAGGTGATAAAAGACTACATATTGGGTACAGGGTACATTGCTCAGGTGACAGATGCACTAAAATCTCAGAAATCACCACTATAGATCTCAACCATGTAAACAAAAACTACTTGTACCCCAAAACCTATTGAAATTTTAAAAAAATTTTAAATAATGCCTGGAAAATAATTAAGCATTCAATAAATGCTATGTGTCACTATTATTTTGCCAAATTTAAAGATGAGAAAACAGAAGTTCGTAGAGGTAACTTGTGCAAGATTACCAAGCTGGTGAGTAACTATCCTCAGAGGGACTGAAGAGGGACCTGGGCTTGATATTCCCCCTATAGAAGTCTATCATATCCAGGCTATCCTGCATATGATGGAATTAGCCACTACTAGAGTACTGTCTACATAACATGTTAAAGTATACTTAACTTGGGTAACAAAAATGAGTAGGCCGCCTAGCACCCACTAGTTATAAGCCTATCTACTTGCTACTTTAGAAATGGGTAAAAAGGGTTTTAAAAATATTAGACACAGAATGTTTCCCTTATGATGAAGGGACAAGGTCTCAGTGACAGACAGGCCTGGGTAGGGTGAAATTCCACCCACATCCCATCTGGACAAGGCTTAGAGCACCAAGGGTTAGGAAACACCAAAGATAAATAGGCCTGTTTTGTCACTTTCCTGGGTTTTTGCTCTTCATCACTTACCAGACATACTTCTGAGGCAATAGAGACAAGGACAAGGACGGGGAAAAGCTTGGAGCTGCGTAACTCCTGATGGTTCTGTCCCCTTCCTTGGGCACAGTTCATTGAAATCTACCCGTGGAGAGGTCTATGGTGATGGGGCACAGTTGAGGCAGAGAGAATAAAGAGGCAAAATAAGAGTCCTCCCTTTGAGAGGAAAAATTGTCCCTATCCAAGTCAGTTCAAATTAGTAATCTTAAAAAAAAAAAAAAACTAATGGAGTTTAACACTCTTGTCATTCCTCATATGCCTCTCTACAGGGCGAAACCGTTTTGTCAAAAATTTTGTATGGTCTTCATTCTCTGAGGTTTGCTTTAATTACTGAAACATTTACCCAATGTAACAGCATCCTGAGTAGGTGGCATTAAGGTCTTTACTTCTTTAGACTGGACCTGTTAGATAATATAAGGAAGCTTTCTTGGATGATTTGAGTCTAAAGGCATCTCTTTCAAGACTCAGCGCTAGGGCTTTCCTGGGATACTCAGGAGCAGAGCATGTTCACCTTTGCAGAAGCCCTCAGTGCCAAACCATCTCCTCCAAAAGGCCTGGCAGAAGAGTGCTCTCCTGTTCTGTTTGTAGCTGGCTGGGGTTACAGATGGAAATGAGCAGAAACTGAGCAGTGCCCTGCCACCTCCTGGGGGGCTGTCAGAACCCCTTCACACCAGAGGGGCTGTTGGAGCCATCCTCCTCAGAGCACTAAAGACTCAGGCCCTTTCCTACTTTGGGGGCCTGTAGACTGTTTTCCATTTCCCCCTGAAAGCTGGAATGCTAGATAAGTGCTGGCTTTAGTTACAAAACCCAAGGGATCCTAGAAAGCCAAGTGTGTGAGCCAAGCATCTCTGACCTGCAGTATCCATCAAGGACCTGGTTGCAACTGCAGTTCTTACAGTTTTAGAAAGGAATCCTGCTCAGAGGCCAGAAAGAATCATTTGGTGTCACACAGGATCAATTTATTGGTTAGAAAAGGCTAATGATAACCTAAGAATTGTGAAATTTTCTTACTTGTTATTTTAAAAATGCAAGTATCCTTTGGCATCCTTCAAATGATAAAAGCATGTAGCAAAGTTTAAAAGATTCTTGTCCTTTATAAGCCTATCCACAAGGCCAAGAAGGCCTTTGAGCTCTTGACAGGACCATGCTTAGCTGTTAATTCTTTGGAGATATGAGGGGTGACGGATGTGCTGAAACCTCCTCAAGAACCATTTCCCTCCACCAGCCAGGAGTCAGGGAATAAGGCAACCTTGGCAAAGACAGGAAAGTCACCCTGGATGCTCAGTTCAAGAGGAGGTCAAGAGCTGTGCAGTGAGCACCACCCCATTATAATCTATTTGTGGAAAGCATAATGTGTATTTTTGTTAAAGGACAATCATGCACTGCGGAGAATTAAGTTGGCAGTCTGGTGTTTAAAGGATCAGTATGATAGACAAATAAAGTAAGTGTAAGAGGAAATTTTCACCAAAAAAAAAAAAAAAAAAATTGACTTGAGAGAAGATGTGCTGGGATGACAGCTACTACATGAACCATTTACTTAGGTCAAAGTGCCCGAGATGACAGAAAAGTTACTTAGCTTTCTTAGACAAACCCTGGAAAAAGGGGACCCTGTTCAAGCAGTTCATTTACTACCCAGTCAACTACAAACTTACCCAGGAGGGCATGAAATTGTGTCTGGAGCACCCTGTGGCCAAGCCCATGAAGAAAAATCATTACTTTCTGGAGTGGCCTTTAAAACTTAAAAATAGGAAAGATAGTCCATGAAAAACTAGATCCTTTACTGGATAAGTCTAACAGGACTAAGAAAATAGCATGTTTAACTCTCTATTTAAAGGGCAACAATCAAAATGAGGATAGTTTTAAAGGACCTCCAAAAATAAATGAGTTAAGACTATCTTTTACCTGATGTTTTCAGACTGGCAGCAAGGAGTTAGCTGGGTAAGAGGGTGAAGCATTGTGAGGTTATGTTTCTGTGCTTCCTAAAGAATTATTAATATCACCAATCATAGAATTACCTCTGTTTCCTGACAGCATCTAATCCAGAATAAAATCCTACTTCCTTGAACTCTTACCAAAATCACCCAAATCCTATAGTAAGTCCTTTCTAACACCCCCTTTTCAAGACACCCCACAATTTCCCATGGAGTGAGATTACCTTCACTGCAACAAATGAATAAACACAAACTGTCTTACATTTACAGGCAGATTCCTGATTGTCTTTGACCAGAGAGCACTGACAATGCAATAATAGACAGAAGTGTTGGTAAAATTCTGCAGTTCAAATTGAGACAGCTCCCTTAGGCTGTGTCCACATGCATTAAAAAAGCTTGTCAGTCAGTGAATTCAGTTGGACTCACAAGAACCACTTCTATTCGTTCATTAAAACAGGGTCCAAAATCATTAGTCAATGGGTATTTGTAGCCTCTTTCCCTGTTTCTGCCTTTAATAAGACTCCTAGGCCATTCTTCCTCACTCCCTACCCCATATTCCTAAGGAAGAAAGATCCTGACTGGCTTAGTCAACCCTGGTCCATTGATTATACAAAATCTAGGGACTGAGAGAACTAGTAGTAATTGAGAGACAGGAAAGGTGAAGTCAATCCACGTAATAAAGAATTGAACTAGGGTGGGTGGGGAGAAAAAAGGAAGTCTGCAGCATCGGGTTTAGAGGGGCTAAATTGGAGATGAGGTGGGAATTAGGGAAGAGAGAGACTAAAGCACCTGCAGGAGTTGAGACAGTGAATGTGAAATACAATGAGGAAAAAGAACTTTAAAGAAGTTTTCCCGTGCTTTATGAAAGCGCTGTATACCCGCCTCTCCCAGCCCTCTTTCATGTTCACCACCTTCTTTACATAAAAGCAAAAACAAAATAACTTGGTATTTTGGAGTTGGATTTAAGATTTAAACGCAAAACCTGAAACTATAAAAATTCTTGAAGAAAACCTAGGAAAAACTTTTCTGAACATTGGCCTAGGAAAATAATTCATGATTCAGGCCTCAAAAGCAAATGCAACAAAAACAAAAATAGACAAATGGAAATTAATTAAACTAAAAAGCTTCTGCACAGCAAAAGAAATAATCAACAGAATGAAAGACAATCTACAGAATGGGAGAAAATATTGGCAAACTATGCATCCAACAAAGGACTAATATCTAGAATCTACAGGGAACTCAAACAATTCAACAAGGGAAAAGCCTAATAATCCCATTACAAAGTGGGCAAAAGACATGAACAGACATTGTTCAAAAGAAGAAATACAAACTGCCAATAACTATAAGAAATGCCACTGATCAATGCCACTGATCATCAGAGAAGTGCAAATTAAAACCACAATGAGATACTATATTATACCAGTCAGAATGGCTATTATTAAAAAGTCAAAAAATAACAGACGTTGGTGAGGATGCAGAGAAAAGAGAATGCTTATACACTGTTGGTGCAAATGTAAATTTGTACAATCTTTATGGAAAACAGTGTGGAGCTCTCTCAAAGAACTACAAATAGAACCACCCTTTAACACAGAAATCCCCCACTGCTGAGTATCTACCCAAAGGAAAAATATTATTATATCAAAAAGATACCTGCACTCATATGTTTAGCACAACACTATTTACAATAGCAAAATCATGAAATTAACCTAAGTGTCCATAAATGAATAATGAGATAAAGCAAATGTGATATATGCATATATGTGTGTGTGATATATGCATATATGTGTGTCAGACCTATATATATGTATACATACACACACACACACACACACACACACACACACCATGGACTACTATTTAGTCATGAAAAAGAATGAAATCATGTTTGTTTGTTTTTTTTGCAACATGCATGGAACTGGAGGACATGATCTTAAGTGAAATAACTCAGAAACAGAAAGTCAGATACTCCATGTTCTCACTTGTCAGTGTGCACTAGATGCTACATGTTTTATCCTCTGTATGCAACATAGTGCTTGGCATGGGGCAGTTACTCAACATACTTCGTTTTATCAAATAAGTGTTATCTGGCTTCTTGTTGTAGTCATCATCATCCTGCTTTGTCACTGGCAAAGCATTGTAAGGTACCTGTCTCTGTTCAACCAGCATGGACAAATACCCAAGTACTTCTGCTTTTTCCCTCCTTTTCTTTCCCAATTCAAGTTCTTTTTCAGGATAATAATAATGATAAATCCTGTTTATGGGCATTGTACTAAACTCTTCCTTTTTATTATTTCTACTAATCCTCACAATTCTGGAGGTAAACATTGCCCATTTTAAGGTTAGAAATCTGAAGTTTGGAGAGGTTTCACAACATGTCTAGGACATAGTAAGGAAACAGCGATCCAAAGCTCAGCCCCACTAAGTTTCAGACTTTACATAATTCTTTAGTCAATTCCTAACTTGTGTTGTCAGACCTATTTCCCATCATCTCCCTAAATTCCAGCTCAATAGGACCATCAGAAATTCTCTTCATGTATCCTCACAACTTTGCTTCTATTGTTGCCTCCTCCAGATGCCCCCCTCACATGGTACCCTGCGCAAAGCCCAACTCAAACATCTCCTCTGTCATGAGGCTATCTGTGCTTTCTCTACCCCTCCATTAGCTACGATCTTGCTTCTTTGTCACATTTAGTTTGAACTTCTCTTACAACAGGTATTATATTCTGCCTCGAATTAGAGCTATTCTGATGCACATCTTTCACTTTATCCTTCTTTACCTTCTCAACTAAGTATAATAATAGCAAACGTATATACTGCTTACTAGGTGTCTGAGAACAGTCTAAGCACTTAAAATATATTAAGTAACTGAATTTTTTTTTTTTTTTTTTTTGAGACACAGTCTCGCTCTGTCGCCCAGGCTGGAGTGCAGTGGCTGGATCTCAGCTCACTGCAAGCTCCGCCTCCCAGGTTGATGCCATTCTCCTGCCTCAGCCTCCCGAGTAGCTGGGACTACATGCCCCCGCCACCTCACCCAGCTAGTTTTTTGCATTTTTTAATAGAGACAGGGTTTCACCGTGTTAGCCAGGATGGTCTTGATCTCCTGACCTCGTGATCCGCCCGTCTCGGCCTCCCAAAGTGCTGGGATTACAGGCTTGAGCCACTGCGTCCGGCCGTAACTGAATTCTTATAATTAACTCTTTAAGGTATGTACAATGCATATGCATCCTCTCTGTTTTGCCAATGAGGAAACTAAGGCACAAAAAAAAAGGTCAGTAAACTTGCCGGGGGTCATAAAACCAATGAGTAGCAGTAACAGAGCTTGCACCCAGGTAATACAGCACCAGCACCAGCGCCAGCACCCATGCCATGAACCATTAGGCCAGGTTGCTCAGGTGTAGCAAGATCTGCTGAGCCAAAGAATAAATGAATATACAAATAAATGAATGCAAGCCAGCAAATTCAGTGTAAAATCAAACAAGCCAGCCACATTATTTGGTTTATTTGACATCCAGTTACCCTAAATTTGTGGCATTAGAAAGAATTTTTATGTGTTAACTATTCACTTTAAAATGAATATTTTCTGAAGACACTATGCCTGGCTCAGGGCTAGAAACTGGCTAAGTTTGTGCTGTCAAGATCTCACAATCATCCAGGGTGGAGCTTGCAGGTGTCTGCCATTTGCACTGGAGTTGGTTGTGCAGAAATTTAATAACTGGGACTTTATGACTGTATTTAATTTTCTTCCTATCACGAACCATGAACTAAAGCAGTGGTTCTTCCCTCCTCATTTGACATTGTCTGAAGACATTTTTGGTGTCACAACTGAAGGTGCAGGTGTTACTGGCATCAGGTGGTTAAAATCCAAGAATGCCACCAAGCATTCCAAAATGCACAGGACAGCTGCCATGACAAAGATATATGTGGCCCAAAATGTCAATAGTGCCCAGGCTGAGAAACCCTACAGCAAAAATATAAAGAAAAATTCCTATGCCGAAAACCAAAGATGAACAAGAAGCTCTCATTGAGAGGGTACCTCTCAGACTCCTTGCAGGAAAGGCCAGCATAAAATTGAGAAAAATTAATTAAACCACAGCAGTAATAAAGAAATAAACGAAGCATACACAGCAAAATAAAATCAAGTCTAAAATACTCCTTGAATCTGCAGTAGCATTTAGCAAATTAATCTAATTACTGGGATTTTTGCAAATGCTGCCAGTGGTACTGTTGCTCTGGAAGGAGGAAGATTCAATGGCCAGTCTTCCCAGAAATTCACTTAGGAAAATTTATTAGTTAGCTATCCTTGTGTGCTGCCGGGTTCAGGTTCTAGAATGAGCAATTGCTTCATCTAAGACAAAACATCTAAACTCAATGTGTGCAGATGGCTGGCTCAGGGATACCCCCTCTATTTTAGAGGTTAATTATGTGCCCAGAGACCACATCCTGCAGACCAGCCCTCAGAGTGGAGGGTAAGATGGCTACTCCTTTACTGACTACATAGGAAAATGTGGGCTTGCTTGAAGTTCCAAAGATGGGACCCTAAGGGATCCTGGGGGGAAAATCCCCCCATTCTCCTTTTCCCAAAGTACTACTTTTTTTTTTTTTTTTAGTAGACAACGATGTCGTTCATTTAAAATGTTTACTTCAAGAATATATATATGACAATTACAGCACAAAACCAAGCACCTTCGACCAAATCACATCCTCCTCTTTGATTCCGCTTCACTCTAAGCCTCTTTCAAATTCTTTTTCCTGAGCTGGAAGACCAGTCAGTCGCCCGCGGGGTCAGCGCCTAACATGTTCCCAGCTGGGCAACTGTGTACCTCTCTCTAGGAGTGCATGACGCCCTTCTCCCCAACTCCTTGTTTTAAAGGATTTAACCCATTAGGAAGTTCATTTTTCAATCTAAGCCAAAAGGAGGTGGGGGACAAGGCAGTCTTCACTTCGAAGGCCACTTTCCTGCTCCAGTCCCTGGCTAGGGTTCTAGAAGTGGCTGGCCACTGGAAGATCTAAGTCCAGCTCCACCCAGGACAGCTCCTGCAAAGGCTGGGACCTCCAGTGCTGCTTCCTCAACCCTCTCGGTGACCACGACTCAAAGGAGAGACCTCAAGGGTGCCGGGAGCACAGGTGCTGGGGCTGCCTTCCAGTAAAGAGAACTGTCCAGGGAAACGGATCAGGTTATCCCATGGAAGCCTGAGTCAGAGATGGTGGTTTTGGGGTGATATGGACAAATTAGGTTAGTTTAGCAAAGCTCTGAAGTGGCAGAAGCTTCTCCCCTGGACTACTGATTGAACACAGAACAAAAGGTGCGCCTGGCCTCAGACTAAGTCTTAGAGAGATGCAGGCCAGTCTCCTCCTACAGGCCTTGGGACTGGCGGGAGGGACACTGCTATGTGGCCTCCAAGGGCAGGAGTCACGGTAAGAAGAGACTGGGGTGGAGCAACAAGATCATTTTTGGCATTTTAACATGGAGACAGTGACAAGTGGTAACAATAGCAAAGCAAAACAAAACAAAAACAAAAACGAAAAACTTGAAGAGACCAATATTTAACTATTTCCCATCCACCCAAGTCTCACACTTAAGTTCTATTCCGAACTCCCCATAAGCACCACTGAACTAAATATCTATTTTAAAGTACCCAAACCAGTCCAGACCCTCTGGAAACCAAGAACCCCAGCCAGAGCTGTCACCTCTCTTGGGTCCAGGCGAGAGGAGGGTTCCAGAAAAGGCACCTCGTAACTCACTCAGCACAGCGCACACGGCGGCGAGTTCAGGCACTTGACGGGGACGCGGGTGGCAGTCACAGCATCCGTGCTGACACTCGAGGAAGGGGACTCTTCAGTAATCCCAACTATTTGGTACCAGAGCCAAGGGAGCTGAGTCAGCAGAACGGTACCCCCAGTCTCAGCAACAGGACGGCCAGTGCAAGGCAGGATGCAGGCGGGGTAGAAAAGGAGACCAAGACACAGGGTGGTCAGCGCTGCTATGGAAAGGGCTGATCCTTCTTGCAAGGACTGGAGAATACACTTGACTGCTGGCTGATCAGTCTCTAACTGGCGAGTGCGCCTAGCAAGGCTCAGCCCTGGCTCCACAGGAAGCCACGAAGCCAACTCAACTGATACAAATGTTCCCACCTCTGCCCCACCTCCAAGGCCACATGGTTCCACCATCACCTGATTTTCATTTGGACTTCGTTAACAGCTGAGGTCGATATAAATGGCTAAGCACAGACTCCCAATCCCCCATCGCCGGGGACAGGGCAGATTCTATAGTGTTGCAGCCAGAAGGCTGTGGGCGTACAGGCCGCCAAGGGGAGAAACAGAACCGACACTGGCCTAGTACGATCTGCAAGAAAAAGCGGGAAAGGAGTGACCCGCTTCCGAAGCACGCGAGCATGATTTTGGATGGAGGCGGGCCGGCAAGGAACTGACTTTGCTTAGCTGCTGCCGGTTCTTGTAAGGGACATTTTTTTTTTTTTTCTTTGAGTAAATGGCAATTCCTCTTCCATGTAGCATCTGCTTGGATCGCAATGCTAATTATAATTGGAAAGGGGTGTTTTGGGGAGTGTATTCAGGAGAGGAAGAAAGAAAAAGCTTTTAAAAAACCTACATTGCTCAAAGTTTCTGCCTCTTTTGTAGGAATAAGTCAACTATTAGCAAGTATTTTAAATCGATATCAAGGGGAAAAAACGTACTTTGGAAAGCATACAGAAAAAAAGAAGGTAAGGTTGGATCACTTGTAAAACGGAACCTCAGAGAGTCCAAACAAAAATGCATCTTCGGTCAACTTTTGCTTTTTTAAATTCCTTGTTTGACTTCACGTCCCAGTGCATATGGAAACGACAGCTGCCGCGAGAGGTGTGGAGTCGGAGGAGTCTCCGGGAGCATCCAGAGGGTTCGGGGTTGTATTCTGGCAGTTTCTTGATCTTTTCTTTCTCGGTCTCACTTTCGTCTCTTGCTATCACCAAGGAGTGTGAGTAGCCCATGGCGACCTTCTCTGAGAAAATGTCATCCAGAGTCTTCACCTCCTGGGCTGCAGTGGAAGACTTGGGCTTGTGGTCTCCGTAGACCAGTTCCCCGAAGGTCGGTGTTGGGCCCCAGCTGATGATGCTCTCATCGGCGGCCACAATGATGCTGCTCTTCCCACAAGCCAGGCTCCAGATTCTCCAGCCACAGAGGTCCTGCACTGCTTTCGGGTACATGGCAGATTCACGGCAGGTGTTGGTGGCCCCCCAGAAAAACAGACCACCCACTTCACTGAGGGCCAAGGAGCAGGTGTAACCAGCATAGATCTGGGGCACCCCACGCCCAGGGAAGTCAAACAGCTTCACCAAGTGGGGGACCATCTCGTCCTTCTGCTCTGCGTGGCCCAGCCAGGCATAGCTACCGAAGCCCTAAGAGAAGACTCGCTTCTGGGAGTCCAGGACTAGCGTGTGGTTAGCACCACAGGCCACGTCTCGCACAACCACCTTTTGGTACAGGCAGAATCTGTCTTCTCGATGAAGATGACCACTCGCGGGGGTACCAGTTCGCAGTCGTACTCTATCCGCTGTGCCCGGGAGATGAACTTCCCATCCGAGTTGTGTCCCAGCTGACCATATTCAGGCCACCCAAAAGAATAGAGGTTTCCTTTTCAGTCCATTATCATACTGAATTCAGCCCCACAGGCCATTTTAGTAAATGCCAGCCGTTATACATTATCTACACGGGGCTACGGACAGAGTCTGTCTGATTGGCAAGGCCCAGCTGCCCCATCTTGTTCTCCCCAAACGCAAACACGGAGCCCGTTTCTGTCAAGGCCAAGGTGTGGTTCCGCCCACATGCTGCAGACATGATAACTTCATGGCA
>NW_012107319.1:838304-848493 GCF_000951045.1 Mandrillus leucophaeus
GGTTTTGTCATCTGTGAAATGGGAGATAATAATCCACCTCACTGGGTTCTTGGGGGAATTAATACAAATAAAGCATTTGAAATAGTTGCTTGCACACAAAAACTGCTGTGTAAACCCTGGTTATCATTATTATTATTATTAAAGTATGAGTTCATTGAAGGAAAAGGCTGCACCTCATTTTTATGGATTTCCCTAGGCTTAACAGAGTGCCTATGTTACTCCCAGAATATATTATCATAATTCAGGTGACTTTAATTTGGTTTAATATCAATACTTTAGTCAAAGTGCCCTCTCATCATCTAAGGCTGATGGGTTTTGCCAGGTCTGATTGAAAAAGAATATATGCTGCAGTTTTGGGATACTGCCTTTTTGTCTTCTTATTTTATCAGTTACAGAGGGAAATAGTTTTAAATCTATATGTATGATTGTGAATTTTTCTAGTTTAAACAATTCTTGTTTTATATATTTTAAAGATATATTATTAGATGCGTATACATTTAGAATTGTGTTTTCCTGTTGAACTGACCCTTTTTATCATGAAATGTCACTCTCTATATATCTAGTATTACTCTTTGTCTTAAAGTATACTTTGTCTGTTTGTAACATAGCTGTGCCAGCTTTCCTTTGGTTAGTGTTTGCATGGTATAAGTTTACCATCCTTTGACTTTCACCCTATCTGTGTCCTTAGATTTAATGTGTATCTTACAAGCAGGAATTATTTGGGATAATTTTTAAAATTCACTCTGGCAAGCTTGGTTTTTCAATTATAGTATTTAATCTGCTTACATTTAATGTAATTACTAATATATTTGGGTATAAGTCTACTATTTTGCTTTTCGTCTCTATTAAATCATCTGTTTTTTGTTCCTTTGATGATGCTTTCTTGACTTCTGTTTAATTAGTGAAGTATTTTTTAGCATTCCATTTTGCTTTTTCCGTTAGTTCTTAAACATTTTTGAATTATATTTCTAGTGAATATAAAACATAATTTAATGATTGTAATATGCATCTCATTCCAGACTAAGTATAATTTACCTTAAATTAGTAGTTTCACCACTTCATGAGTAGTTCAAAAACTTCAAAATAGTTTAGCTCCATTTACTTTCCTCCTGCCTTTGTGATATTGTTTTTAATATTTTACATTCACAAATGACACAAACCCTACACGACATGATTGCTGTTGCTGCTTTAAAGAATGTAAAAGATAAAATAAAAATTTATTTTAAATATGGGGGCAAGACAGTGACTCATGTCTGTAACCTCAGCACTTTCAGTGGCCAAGGAGGGAAAAACACTTGAGTTTGGGAGTTCAAGACTTGCCTGGGCAACATAGTGAAACCTCATCTGTACTAAATACTAAAACAAAAAATAAAAATAAAAATAAATTAGTTGGGTGTGGTGATACATGCCTATAGTCCCAGCTACTAGGGAGGCTGAGGCAGGAGGATTGCTTGAGCCTGAGATATTAAAGCTGTAGTGAGTTATGGTCATGCCTCTGCACTCCAGCCTAGGTGACAGAGCAAAACCCTGTCTCAAAAAAACACATATATTATTAATATATAATATATATTACATATACAAAATATATAACATAAATAATATATAAAATTGTGTGTGTGTGTGTGTGTGTATATATCATCCTGGAGAATCTTCTTTTCTTCTGTCAGATATTTGGGGTCATTTTCTTTCAACCTGGAGAACTTACATTAATAATTCTTGTATTGCAGGTCTGCTAATGACAACTTTCCTCAACTTTTAATTGACTGAAAATGTCTTTGTTTTGCTGTAATTTTTGAAAATTATTTTAGAATATAGAATTCTAGACTAGCAGGGTTTTTTTTTTTTCTTTTAGCACTTAAAAATATCATTCCATTGACTTCTGCTTTCTTAATTTTTGTTGAAAAGTTTGCTATTTATCTTAGGGTTGCTCTTTGAAGAAGATTAGTCTGAAGCACATGTTTCTCATATGTCTATATTTTACAACTCCCTCCATCACATAATGTAAGCTACTTAGTGGCAGGCACCATGTGTGACTTGTTCATCAGCAGCATCTAGAATTGTGCCTGGCATGTCTATATTCAAGGCATATTTTTGAAAGCATTTATAAATCAATGAATGAATTGTACATCATGAGCACAAGGCAATGCCCAACACGAAGTAACCACTTACCAAAGAGTGAATAAGTTTAGTCATTGCTCCTGGAGAAGATCTCTACTGTTATTTCTAAGTTCACAATACCATTCAGACTGTTGCGTAGACTTCTAGCTTAAATTAAATTTGACCACTGCATAAACATTATCTTGACCACTTATAGTAGTTTTGAAAAATTCTACTTATATATTATCTTGATAATAACATCTGAAAATATGACATTAGTGATTCTTTTTAAATTATTTATTACATTGAAGATGAGCCAAGCCAAAATGTGTTCTTTTGGAATTAGCTTTCAAATAAAATTTACTTCATAATGTAATCTCCAAAGACTGAAACTTTTTAAGACACAGATATTAAAAGAAGTTTCAGGGGATTTTAATGAAATAAATATGGAGGTCATCCCTGCATCAGTTTTAACAACCATAAGAGCCAGACTTACAGATAGATGAAATTTCTTCTCCTTGTCAAAGGGAAGGAAGACCATGTATTTTAAAACAGATCTGTCTTACAGTTTACTCTCAGCTACTTTTTGCAGCCTCAGGACATTTCATCATCTTGTTGGTTTATAAACAATACAGAATAAACTTAAGTTGCACCTAAGTGGTTACTTTACAACGCAAGAAGCAAGCCATTGAAGTTCAAATGCTTATCCAACCTCTAGTTCTTTGATGACATGATAAAAACAGATAGGCTATGCATTTGTTGGAGAGGACTACTGATGTGCCATATCTGATAAAGGGTGTAGAAAATTATGGAGAAATGAAAAACCTGACCATTTCTTTCTGAGCCATAATATAAAATGTAGCTTCATTTTTTGAATCCTTAAAATGGCAACTGTTTTCAAACATAAGCGTGAAGGGTGCTATAGAGTTCACTACATAGTCTTCGGATAATCCACATCCTGGAACTTATCTAACACTGAGAAGACCTGAGACTTGGCTATCTTAGTATTTTGAAGCATTCATCTGAAACCAAGTTGTCTTAAAAGCAGCAACAGCAATGAATACCTTATTTGTTTATTCGGCAAATAGTTGTTGGTCACCTGTTACGTGCTTAGGTTCTTGGGATGGAGTGGTGAATAAAATAGTCAACATCAAAATGGTCAAGCAACTCACATTCAGTGGGAGAGCCTGAGAAGAGGGACAGAGCATAGGCATGATCAGGAAAGTGCCCTGACCAGGAAAGGGCAGGTTACAAAGCTGGCAAGAATGGAAAGTACAGGAGTCAGCCAGATGATGGTAGGGCAGAAACTGGGGCGGGGGGGTGGAGATGGAGAAGGTGGGCTGGAGATGAAGAACTTGGGAACATTCACAATGAGGCAAGTGATTTTCTAGGAACTAGGAGCATGGAGATAGCAAAACTTTCTGACTATGAACACATTCCCCACCGTAATGGATGCCATCTGAGGCAGACAAGAACCCATAAAGAGAACGGTTCTAGCTCTGTGGAAATTTCTGTCTGGAAATTCCCATGGACCTACTGTTACTGATACTTATTTCTTATAAGCATCTATTAATATGGTAATACCAGCAACTATCTGTTGCATGCTTGCTGTATCAAAGGCATTGCCCTGAGGGTGGTGGAGGCCAACTCATCTCATCCTCTACTAACCTAATGAGGTGAGCACTTTTTTTCCATAAAATAGATGTGGCCAAAAAGCCTTAGGAAGGGTAATTTGCTCAAGTTCACAGAACTAATAAATTGTGGAGCCAAGGTATTAACTTGGGTCTGCCAGATAGCAGAACTATTGTATTTGGTAGAGGTCAAAATATGTGACTAAGTATACAGAATTATTCAACAATTATTTATCCAGTATCTACCATGGCCAGGCACTACACTAAAATCATAGATCCAAGGAAACCTTAAACAGTTTCTGGCCCAATCCTCTCATTTTAGGTGTGAGAAAACTGAGGCTCACAGAAGCTGACAGACTTAATAATATGTCATACTGTCTATGTCAACTATGAATGGGAGAGAAAACATAAAAAGAACAGAAGAAATAATGGATCTGTGGATTTTAATTTTAAAACATTTAAAAGATTGAGGGTATAACTATTCCCTCAAAGTTGCCCCTCTTTTCTCCAGTTAGTCACCCAGAATGAATATGCATTAGAGGAAAGTTTAAATCGAAATCATTTAAATGACATCAACTTTTCCCTCCAAAAATGCTTTTAAGGTGAAGATTGTAGCTTGTATGTCTTTGTGTTTTTGCATTTTTATAACATACTCTTAGGTACCCCTCCTGGAGTAATCCTTCGATGTGTTTATAATGACTTGTATAGACTGGCAGGAGATTGTTCTACTTAAAAATGGCAACTGAAAGACCTTGCAAGACCTTCCCAACAAACAACTCTTGGCTTTTAACTGGAGTCGGGAAGTCTTTAAACATTCCCCACACTGGTCCACCAAACACTGGAATTTGCCATTGCCATGGCATCACATGAGATGCAGTCACTAAATTAACATCTGGGTATTGTTATCAGTTTCTTTTCATCTGGAGTATTCATTTTTAAAGTTTGACCCATGTTTCCCATTTATTTTTCAGAAGGTAAATAAGATCCCAAATGTTTTAAGCAACCCATAACACAGGCACCAACCTGCCTCCATTCTTGGAAACCACGCACAAGAGAAAAACCTCTATAAGCTAAGTCACACCCGAGTAATTTGGGCAAATTGCAGTGGGGAAGGAGATCAGGGCATATTAATTACTTGGCAAGGGTGTTCTTTATATAAACCACAAAGGTAAACCTTAATCCAGTTCCAGGAATGTCTGACTAATAGGCCATGATTTATGGGAAGTTCCTGGCCATGATAATTCTTGTCTTTGGCTGGTAAGAAATCAATGATCCAGAGCAGTCATTTTCGAAGTATGTTCCCTAGAAAGTTGATAGAAAATTAATGTGGGAAAAAAAATAACCTTAAACAAACATGTTGCAAGCAAATAGGTTTGGGGATATCTAAGGCCGAGGAGTTTTTCTGCTGACAACAGTTTAGAATGGTCAATGATCTATGCTGTATTGAGCCTCTCCAAACTTATTTAAAGATAGTCTTTCCTTTGCCGAGTAATCTCACCTTTATCTTTTCCTTGCTGTGTGTCCTCATGTCCTAGGCCCAGTCCCTAACCACTCTAATATTTACCTCTCTCACTTAAAAAATAGAATAACACTTCATATCATGAGGTTAATATGAGGATTAAGTGTAATTTACATACACCTATAGTTGCCCTGTAAATGATAAAGTACTAGACAAATGTCTGTGTTTTTAGGCAGGGCCATAACCCTGGTGGTAAAATTAAAATACATGTCTCTTCGCACTTTTTAGCTCATTTAGACATGTATATAGTCCTTATGGCTTAAAAGTTTGTCTTTCTTGAGCAACCTCATCCCTGCTTAAGCTACTTTGGCCTGTTTCTTAAAATTCTGCCCATAGCCTCATTGTTGCATTTGCCCTGCCCGTTGTAGTACACACGTGTACACAGCATTTTCCAAGGTATAAAATTTTGAGGAAAAATGGGAGGACAAATGTCACATGTTTTGGTTCAGCTGGACATCTCAGTGCCTTCATTATGCATAGCATTATGAGACTCCAACAGGGAAATATAACTTGCAGCATCTTTTCCAAATTTATTTTATAATGGAATTCCTTTTGTCCCAGAATATCCATGAGTACCAGTGGTTTGCAGAACGCACCTTTGGAAAAGCTGCTGTATAGGCTTGGTAGAAATCAAATGGCTTCACTGACAAGGAACATCTCAGAGACTATATCTCCAATAATCTCACATTATTCCTTGATATTGATCTATAATTTAAGTATGACACTTAAACCTAAGTATGAAATTATGGAAGTAAAATGTACAAATTGCAAGCAGTTTAGTTACATATCATAAAAAGGTTGTGACAATGTCATAGCTAAACAACTTCACCGATAACATCTTGGGTAACTTAAGTTTGCAGAGTATAAAGTAACTGAATAAGTTGAGTTTTCTGATTAATTTAGATAAAATATTGGGCTAGAAATGTTTGTAAAATCTATAAGTGCACTTTTTAGGCTTCATCAACTCAATAAATAAACATATTTGAAGCATATTTTGATGATTCAGGATGTTTATATGTGCAGGATGTTCATTTTATTCAGTGACTATCAGGTAGTCCTACAGAAGTAGAGGGTTCTGGGGTTCTGGGGCTTTGCCTGGAATCTGTACTGATCCACAACATATGTTAGAAGCTTTTATATAAAAAAACTAACAAAAGCTTATTTTCTATGTATTTGTATAATATAACACCTCACGGGTTTAGGCAAGCCAATAATCATTATCTCTTCTATATCCTACTATCAGTGAACCTACAACACTGATAGTCTTTGGCTGGGGCAGCTGTCTGTACCATGTGACTTGCCTCCTCACTACTCAAACCCAAAACCCCAGTTATTTTCAGTTATAGATGATTAGACCAGGCTAGATACTTGACCTGAGCTTGGGCAATTAAATTCCTTCTCATCAGAATTTGGAAATGAAAACTAAGTATTTGGGTCGGTTGGACAATGATGAGTGTTTGTGATAGTGATTTGGGACCAAGAGAGGGCAAATCTACCCAAGCCCCTGAGAGTAAATGATTCATCTGTTAGGACACAGATTCAACCACTGTATTAAAGACAAAATAAAATGCCCGAAAAAAGGTAGGAAATATTGTTTTTCTCAAGCCCAGACTTGACATAGCAATTTCCCATTGGTGGGGACCTAGGCTTCTGGCCTACTGACTGTTAGGGTGGCACAGTCCAAAATAGCTTACTACCATACTTATGTTGCAGTCAAAAGGATGCAGAAGGAGGCTGCCCTTTCCTATGACGACAAAGTTACATACACCACGTGTATATGAACCCAGAACTTGATCGAGTGGCCACACCTAGCTGCAAGGGAGTCCAGAAAATATAATGTTTGGCAAGGAGGCCACGTATCCAACTAAATGAAAGGGCTCTATTGTTAAAGGAAGAAAAAAAAAGGATATTGGAGAACGACTAGCACTCTGCCACAGGATGTGAGTAAGCTGAGAAAAAAGGTACTCAGAGAATCAGTAGAGAGAAGTCAACAAGCAGCAAGAAGTAGAAATGACAGAGAGAGAGAGTCAGAATCAGAGAGTCAGGGAGTGGTTGTCTCTGACTTTCCATTTCCTGGACATCCATCTGTCCTTACTACATAGAAACTAGCTTCTGTGAAGTTTCTCTGTGGCCTTTCAACAAGTTCCATTGTTTCTTGAACTAAACTGAGTTGGTTTATGTTTCTTGCAACTGAAATAATGCAGACAACATTTATTATATTTATTGAGCACTCACAATATGTTAGGCATTGTGCTAAGTGCTTTCCATGGACTGTTTCATTTAAACCTCATAGCAATTCCATGAGGTAATTACTGTTCATTCTCAATTTTTGTGCCTGAAGAAAATGAGGCTTGGGAAAACCTCACTGTTAGCAGGTAGCAGAGCATAATTTGAATCTGAACTCTAAAGTCTTGCTGCACACTGATGATCTTTACCACCACTGAAGTCAGGCATGAACTTGTAGATCTATGGCAGGATGAGGCCAGGCAAGGCTGAGGCCTGAGACCAGGCTGACTCATTAAAATCAGGTAGGTACTGAGGAACAACACACAGTGATATGACCTGGGAAGAAGCTCAGTTGGAGGCAGGAACTCAATGTCTGGGGCCACACAGGTAAGCACCTGAGTGTATCTAACCTGCAGAGTTGGGGTTGCCCATTAGGCATAGTGATGATCAATTCATGAGTAGACAGAAAGGCTGGCAGGTGGACAGCAATGGATAAGCTTATCAAAGGGATTCTTAGAAAACTACTCAATATGTTGTTGAAAATCATCCAATTATTCTACTATGAAGAGTTAAACAGTAAACTGATAAGGTTAGGTAACTAAGAGGTTAGGGCACTAAGAAAAGCCTCACAAAGGCATGGCAGGGTCTGTGAACTAGGTAGGTTATGATAATCCTTTGCTCCTTCCAGGAAGTTGAAGGGCTCCAGTTATAGCAAGTTAATTGCACTTGATAAATTGCAATTCATACCAAACCGTGTAGACTTCTGACTCCTTGGTAAGGTCTAGCCCTATGACTTCTTGCTTAGAGGCTTATCCGTTACCACACCTCCTGTCTTTGTATGACCCAAACAACATGAAGCAGTCCCGCTGTTGGGACTTGAGACAATTTTCACCAAGCAGCTCACAGGACTACAGATTGAAGTCATTGGAGAAAAGGTCTTTCTCCTAAGCAGAGCTACACAAACCCTAACTGGCATCAAGGGAAAATGCTTACTATGTTTACCTCTTCATAGTAGAATAATTGGATGACTTTCGATAGCATCTTGAGTTTAAGGAATGAGAATTCCACCAGTCACAGATTCTAGAAGTGGTACGTAATGAGAGTGATTCCGTAAGTTGACCTAAAAGCAAAGGGTTCTGAAGTTTCCAAAGAGAGATAAATTGACTTAGTTTCTATGCAGTTTAAATTGCTAATCTTCCCGACTATTGTTTCTACTCATTTTGCTGCTTGTCTCATAATTACTTGCCTCTCCAGCTGCATATGTATCTTTAACACAGCATTCACCAGCTGGCATATCTTTACATGATTTTTAGTAGAATTCTAGAATTACAGAAATCAGCCTCCAAAGGCTTTCCAACAAACCTTGAACCAAATATTTGCCAATGTGTATTCCTCCTTGTAGAAGGCGTTTGAGGGTGAAGTAGGGAAGATATTTTCTTCTACCCTGTTCCTGACAGGCTAGAGAAATATGAAGGGTAAAAAGAGAGACACATTGCTTTCACAGCTGTAATAAGGAAAGGGGCTTTGTGATTGGATCAGAGCCTGAAGTGCAAACAATAATTAACAGAGGGTAAAACCTTAGAGAACTAACTGTGGTGATTACCCCAGAGATAGCCCAATCTAGGATACTATTGAGGTGAGCCTTTTAAGTTATAATAGAGAGTAAGATTTATTAATATCATTCATTAATAAGATTAATTTTTCCAAAAATTTAGGTCAGTAGTTCTCAACACTGACTGCACAGTAGAATCCCCATGCTCTGGCTACAATTAAATCAATTAAGTAAAAGTCTCTGGGGGTGAGGCCTAGACATCAGTCTTTAAAAAAATCTACCCAGCCAATGCCAATCTACAGCCAGAGCTGAGAACCACTGATGTAGGGATATTCAGAAAGGAAGATAGAAAAGATTAGCACGAATTATCTGGAGCCTGATTAGGTAATTTCAGAATGCAAGAGCTGGTGAAAGTGGAAGTACTGATCATCTACAGGGGAATATGCCCAACAAACATCCTCCAGTGGAAGATGCAGGTGAAGCCTGGCAGAGGAGAAGCAGAAGGATAGCAAAAGAACTAGGCCTGATTAGCGAACCTTTCTTTGACAGGGTTTGTTTAAACAATGGATGTCTTCAAGAGGCCCAGAACTTACTGACTTGTCTCTCCCTCTCTAGGGAGGAATCTGGAGGAATGTGTCAGACAGAAAGTAAAGAGAGTTAAGGTAGTGAAGACACCATGATTCAGCAGTGTCTTTACAGCTTGTAGAAATGGCAAGAACTAACCTCAGAAGCAGATGAAGATTTTACACATTCAGCAGAAAGAAGTAGGGAAATGAAATATTACTGGTATATTCCCCTACTACAAATAGACAAGTGGCCTACAGAAGGGGGCCCAAATGTTTCTGTTACTGTTGAAGCTGGCAAGTTATTCAAGGTCTGTAATAGGCAAAGGCTAAGGACAAAATGGTCAACAAGCACATGAAAAGATTCTTAATATCAGTCATCTCTAGAGAAACACAAATCAAACCCACAGTGAAACCTCACACCCATTAGGATGTGAGGTTTCACTGTGGATACTATGGATGGATACATTAGGATGGATACTATCAAAAATGAAACAAACCAAACCAAAAAATCCAAAAAATAACTAGTGCTATTTTTGAAAACTTGTGCAACATTGGCGGGAATATAAAATGATACAGCCACCACTATGGAAAACAGTAT
>NW_012107319.1:848543-851109 GCF_000951045.1 Mandrillus leucophaeus
CTGTTGGGACTTGAGACAATTTTCACCAAGCAGCTCACAGGACTACAGATTGAAGTCATTGGAGAAAAGGTCTTTCTCCTAAGCAGAGCTACACAAACCCTAACTGGCATCAAGGGAAAATGCTTACTATGTTTACCTCTTCATAGTAGAATAATTGGATGACTTTCGATAGCATCTTGAGTTTAAGGAATGAGAATTCCACCAGTCACAGATTCTAGAAGTGGTACGTAATGAGAGTGATTCCATAAGTTGACCTAAAAGCAAAGGGTTCTGAAGTTTCCAAAGAGAGATAAATTGACTTAGTTTCTATGCAGTTTAAATTGCTAATCTTCCCGACTATTGTTTCTACTCATTTTGCTGCTAGTCTCATAATTACTTGCCTCTCCAGCTGCATATGTATCTTTAACACAGCATTCACCAGCTGGCATATCTTTACATGATTTTTAGTAGAATTCTAGAATTACAGAAATCAGCCTCCAAAGGCTTTCCAACAAACCTTGAACCAAATATTTGCCAATGTGTATTCCTCCTTGTAGAAGGCGTTTGAGGGTGAAGTAGGGAAGATATTTTCTTCTACCCTGTTCCTGACAGGCTAGAGAAATATGAAGGGTAAAAAGAGAGACACATTGCTTTCACAGCTGTAATAAGGAAAGGGGCTTTGTGATTGGATCAGAGCCTGAAGTGCAAACAATAATTAACAGAGGGTAAAACCTTAGAGAACTAACTGTGGTGATTACCCCAGAGATAGCCCAATCTAGGATACTATTGAGGTGAGCCTTTTAAGTTATAATAGAGAGTAAGATTTATTAATATCATTCATTAATAAGATTAATTTTTCCAAAAATTTAGGTCAGTAGTTCTCAACACTGACTGCACAGTAGAATCCCCATGCTCTGGCTACAATTAAATCAATTAAGTAAAAGTCTCTGGGGGTGAGGCCTAGACATCAGTCTTTAAAAAAATCTACCCAGCCAATGCCAATCTACAGCCAGAGCTGAGAACCACTGATGTAGGGATATTCAGAAAGGAAGATAGAAAAGATTAGCACGAATTATCTGGAGCCTGATTAGGTAATTTCAGAATGCAAGAGCTGGTGAAAGTGGAAGTACTGATCATCTACAGGGGAATATGCCCAACAAACATCCTCCAGTGGAAGATGCAGGTGAAGCCTGGCAGAGGAGAAGCAGAAGGATAGCAAAAGAACTAGGCCTGATTAGCGAACCTTTCTTTGACAGGGTTTGTTTAAACAATGGATGTCTTCAAGAGGCCCAGAACTTACTGACTTGTCTCTCCCTCTCTAGGGAGGAATCTGGAGGAATGTGTCAGACAGAAAGTAAAGAGAGTTAAGGTAGTGAAGACACCATGATTCAGCAGTGTCTTTACAGCTTGTAGAAATGGCAAGAACTAACCTCAGAAGCAGATGAAGATTTTACACATTCAGCAGAAAGAAGTAGGGAAATGAAATATTACTGGTATATTCCCCTACTACAAATAGACAAGTGGCCTACAGAAGGGGGCCCAAATGTTTCTGTTACTGTTGAAGCTGGCAAGTTATTCAAGGTCTGTAATAGGCAAAGGCTAAGGACAAAATGGTCAACAAGCACATGAAAAGATTCTTAATATCAGTCATCTCTAGAGAAACACAAATCAAACCCACAGTGAAACCTCACACCCATTAGGATGTGAGGTTTCACTGTGGATACTATGGATGGATACATTAGGATGGATACTATCAAAAATGAAACAAACCAAACCAAAAAATCCAAAAAATAACTAGTGCTATTTTTGAAAACTTGTGCAACATTGGCGGGAATATAAAATGATACAGCCACCACTATGGAAAACAGTATAGAGGTTCTTCAAAACATTTTAAAAAAGATTTATCATATAAGCCAATAATTTTACTTCTGAGTAGATATCCAAAAGAACTCAAAGAAAGGTTTCAGAAATACTTGTGCGCCCATGTTTACATCAGCATTATTCATAATAGCCAAGAGGTGGAAGTAACCCAAATATCTATTGATAGATGAATGGATAAAGAAAGTGTGGCCATATACATACAACAGAATATTCAACCTTCAAAAGGAAGAAAATTCTGACAGGTGCTATAACATGGATGAGTCTCAAGTACTTTATGCTAAGCCAGTCACAAAAAGACAAATACTGTATGATCCTACTTATATATGTACTTACAGGAGTCAAATCGATAGAGATAGAAAGTAAATGGTGGTTGCCAGAGGTTGTGGGGAAGAGAACATGTGGAGTTATTGTTCACTGGGTACAGAGTTTCAGTTTTGCAAGATGAAAGAGTTACGAAGATAGATGGTGATGATGGTTGCACAATTATGTGGATGGAATTAATACCACTGAGCTGTACACTTAAAGATGATTAATGTGATACATTTTATGTTCTATTTACCACAATTAAAATTTTAAAAATATATATGACCAGATATTTTTAAGTGCAAAAAACCAAGGTGGAGTATAGTTTATATCATATTCAAACATTTTGGGGGTAAGAAAGGGGAATAAAATTTAGCATAATCTGTGTTATGACTTACTTTAT